>NC_071996.2:117411458-117717500 GCF_028885655.2 Pongo abelii
TGTGCATTCTATATATAAAGACAAAAACCTTAAATTTAATGATATAACAAAATTAAACTATAAACTTCTGTAAAACATTTACTAAGATGGTCATTTGTTGTTTATTTGACTACCCAGCATCCAAGAAATATTATTTTGAAGGGAAATTGACAATGTAAGAAATGTGGTAAGAGGCAGGGCTGAAGAAATATCAGCAAATAGAAAATAATAAAGATTAAAGCATAATTTAACAGGGGAAAAAAAGTAGAATTTGTTTGTCCAAAAACAGTTTCTTTAGAAAAGCTAACAGCAAACCATACTTAGCGTTACCTTTGCCTTACGGTTAGCATCTTCTTATAATTTCTACGTTTACAGTAACATATATACATACATGCATATATGTACATACACATATTATATTATATATATATACACACACACAGAAACCATATGTATATTTTTTATTAGTTTAGAACTAATAAAAATGTCATAAAGTTAGCCCGGGAAAATTCAATGGAAAAATCAATAGCTTCTTGTTTGCTGACAAAACAAAAACAAAAGTTAAAAGTGCAAATTAACAGTATCAACAAAAATATACTATACACACAAAAATGTTTGTGTAATGTGAAAGAATAAATCTGCATAATAACAATGAAATGTATAAATAAATATTGACACATGTGTAAGGATATGCGAGGTTCTTTCATTGAAAGAGACACATTTCTTTATAAACTAATATATAGGTTTAATGAAATTCCAAGGAGATCCTAATAATGTTTCTGCTTTGGGTGTATTTGGTAAACAAAGTTATTCTAACCTTTATATCTCCTTAGATAATAGCAATTGATAAATAAAGCTGGAGGGAAAAGATTCATGAGAAAGACTTGTCTACTGGTTATTAATCTATAAAGTTACTATACAGTAATTATTGTAGAACTGAAGAAAGATTGATAACCCAATCAATGAAATAGAAGTTAGAGCCCTTAAACAGACTCTTAATTATGTACTATACAATATAAAATCCTTTATTTAAAAAGGGAAGTCTTCTTGAGACTTCTTCAGTAAATCAAAGTCATCATTTATTTCCCTTCAGCCTTTCCCCACTTTGACTTGTTGCTGATTCTCAAATCCCTTTCTATCTAAATCTTGTATATCTTTTGACTTTGTATATCTAGTTAAAGTTTCATCTGTTTCAAAGAAACTTGATTCCACTGTTTGATGAGTTTTTATTTTTAGATTTTTTTCATTATTACACAAGTAAAACACTATTCAATGTAGAAAAGAGTGGACTTTAAAACTACTTAAAAACACACCCTAAAAATAAATAATGATAAAATATTAGTATGCTAACGTTTCCAATTTTTGTATGCTACAGATAAGATTTACATTCAAACCCTTCTATTCATAATAATAGCACACTATAAATATTATAGAAGTTAATTCTTCTTTACTAAATAACATACCTTGAAAATTATTTTAAATATTATTGTATAAGCATTCTCATTCTTATTATCAATGTATTATACATATATTACAGTTCATTATATAGATGTATCACTCTTTGCTTGGATAATCTCTTCCTATGAATATTTGGATTGTTTCTAAGTAATTGATCTTCTAAACAAGAATGCAAAAACATCCTTGCAGGTTTATTTTTTCACGTTTGTCAATTCTTTTCATTGAGATATATTTATAGGTGGTATAATTTGCATTTTTTAAAAGCATTTAAATCATATTGATAAAGGATCTATAAGATGTCGACGATCCCTAGCTGTATACTCTTTCCAGCAATCCATCAGTGTCCACTTTCCCCCATTCTTACCACTTAAGTTTTAGAAGTTAGAGAAGATAAAATTATCTTGTCAATGTTTTAGTATATAAGTTTTAGGACTGCTAAAATGTTTTATATTATCATTAAGCATAAGGCTACCATTGACATTAATTTCTATATCTGTAATTCACATTTACATTATTGGACACAGGATTTTGGACAGTTTTTCAAATTAATATGGTTATCTGGTTTATTTGTTTTGAAATTCAAACTAGTTGAATTTTTTGGCTAAATTTTAGTTATTTAATTTTTTCTGTTTGTCTTGGAAAATTGAGTGCTTCTTGGAATGTATCGTGATTGTCTTAAAGGTATAATATATGACTAAGTGCGTTATTTTAGCTAACAAATTAAAATATATATTTGTAAAATGACCCTTTATTTTCCCTACCATCTTCTTAACTGTTTTCTGGAACTTTGGGCATCTGGGATTTGCAACGCACATTTTTATGATGAGTGAGATTGTGGGGAGCTAGCATACTACTGTGCCTAAATTACTTAACTTGGGTCCCCAATTACACTGAACTAGCCATGCCTTTTCTGTATTTTCTGTATTTCCTGGAATTTATGTATCTGATTATAGGAAAATGGTGGTGAGTTTGTGATGAAATGACATAGAATAACAAGGAGCAGAACTAATCTATTGTACGTCTTGGATGGGCTCATGGAGTTTGAATCACACTGCTGTCAATGTCTTAGTTCCTAAAAGCCACAGAACTCAGGATCACTTGGCAGATAGATGATGGAGCCTTTTCACAATTCGTTACTGCTTCATGAAGCAAAGCTATGATTTGACATACTAAAGCCTGAATAGAATTCTCAACTCAGCCAAATTGGGAATTAGGTTGTCTGTTGGTATTTTTTAATGTGTTTGCATGCTTTAGTCTCTGGTTGTAACTTTGTGGATGATACATATATCCTAATACTTAGTTATAATTTCATAACAAATGCCTCAACCCAAGATTTTAATTTTACATGCATTTGATAAAATTTTAAAGGATATTTAAGAGTATTATTAAATAAGAATCTTCTATATTTCTGATATATTAACATTGAAATCACTTGATGTGAAATCCTGAATAATTTTACTATTTACTATAGTATCTGTGAAAAAAATCATTTTTGTGAAAAATGTATGTATGTGTGTATATATTTGTGTGTGTGTGCATGCATGTGTATGTGTTGAATGATTTTATTCATTCAATACTATATTTGGCCCAAATCTTTACTATTGAATGTAAGACAATCAATCATTCAACACATAAGTACTGAATGCCTAACATGTAGCAGGGACTATTCTATGGATACATTTTTTTTTTTAAAGATAAAAGTCTCTGCCTTTGGGGAGACTTTTAGTAGAAGGAGAAAGATAAAATAAGAAAAATAATGAGTATGTTAGATGACACATGTTGTGGAGAAGAAATCAGGAATCAGGGAAATAATGTAAGAAATCTTTTGCTGGTAGGGAAAAATGATGTTGTGATTCTAATTAAGATACAGTTAGAACAAAGGTCTAAAGAAGGTTTGGTGGGGAGCCTTAGCAATATCTGGGGGAAGTGTTCCAGAGAGAGAAAACTGCAAGTACAAAAACCCAGGAGTAGTAATGTGCCTGGTATGTGTTTGAGGATCAAGCAAGGAGCAGCTGGAGTGAACGAGAGAGGAAAGAGGGGTTGGAAAATACAAAATGAGGCCAGAGAGTGTTGGTGGGTAGGAAGAGTGGGACAAATTCTATAGTCTTGTTGGCTATTTTGATGACTGGCATTTACTCAGGGTGGTATGGGAAGATATTGGAGGGCTTCGAGCAAAGAGGTACATTATCTGCATTACCTTTTATCACACTAATGGGCAGGGAGAGGGGAAGGCAATGGTGGAAGCAGAAAAATCCGTTGTGGCTGTTGTGATCCATCTATGCAAAAGATGACAATGGATTGGACCAGAATGATAGCAAAGAGGAAGATGTGGTTAGAGAAAATTAAACACACAAAAGAAAGAATGTGGAGAAGAGAAGATGAACAGGGACTTGGAAAATGTGGAATTGCCCCACAAACAAATCTTACTCAAACTTAACTCTATGCCTTTCCCTACTAATCCAGCCTTCCAAGAGGAAACAAATTACTCAGTCACTCACAAAACAAAAATAAATAAAACATATGAAATTTAATACATTTTGCTCTTAATAGCTGTATGGAGGTGTAATTGATTTGGTTTATTTTTTGAATTGCACTTGTTTGATGTATACAATTTGATGAATTTGGACATATGCATAAACCTGTGCATAACATCACCACAATCAAGGTAATAAATATATTCATCACCTCCAAAAGTTTCCATGTGTGTGTATTTTAGTGGTAAGAACAATCAACATGAGATCTAGTCTGTTAACCTACTTTTAAGTGCACAATACTATGTTGTTAACTTTAGGCACTCTTGTACAGCAGAGCTCTAGAACTTATTCATCTTACATAATGGAAACTTTATATTCATTGACTAACTCTCTATTTTCCCCTTCCACAGGTCCTAGCAACCACTATTTTGTTTTCTTCTTCTGTGACTTTGACTATTTTAGATATCTCATCTAAGTGGAATCACACAGTATTTGCCTTTCTCAGGTTGGATTATTTCACTTAGCACAATGTCTTCCAGGTTCACCCATGTTGTCCCAAATAGGATTTCCTTCTTTTTATGGCTAAAAACTATTACATTGTGTGTATATGCTATATGATCTGGCACTCCCATGTTCATTACAGCATTATTCATAACAGCCAAGATGTAGAAACAACTCAAATGCCCATCAGCAGATAAATGGATAAACACACTTTTATTTCTTACTTTGGCATTGTATATTTACATTGTAAATAGATGTTGTCAATTAATATTTTATGTATATGGTATAAAGAGGTACTGGGTTTTTAGTGCCATAGTTAGAAATTTGAGGTCCATCTGAAATCAACTAAAAATGCAAAGATTTCTGTTAATAACATGTCTTTCAAGTTAATTTGAGTCTATGAGTCTTTACTAAATGGCTCTGTGTTCAGAGATGATGAACTTACAGCAGATTTGATTCCAAAATAAACCTAGGAGACTGTAACAGATGCCATTGATACCTCTCCCCCTAACCTCACATTTATCTGCAGCTGTACTGCAATTCCTGGGTCCCTTATCTACTTCCCACCTCAGGGGTTTCATCTGCATCTCTCTGTTTCTCTGCCTAAGGCAATGCCACAGCTTACTAGGCTCAAGTTTGAGGAAGTTAATGTCCCTGGGGACAGGTAGAAGTCACTGGATAAATAGCTCAGCATTGTTGTCCCTCAGCAGGACAGTTGTGAAGCATGTTTTATATGATCCTTCAGGGAGTCTTTGTATTAGTTTTTTCTCACTTTGCTATAAAGAACTACCTGAGACTGGAAGACCTTTATGAAGAAAACAGGTTTAATTGACTCACAGTTTTGCAGGCTCTATAGGAAGCACAGCTGGGGAGGTCTCAGGAAACTAACAATCATGACAGAAGGCAAAGAGGAAGCAGGCATATCTTCACAGTGGTACAGCAGGAGAGAGAGAGAACCAAGGGGGGAAGTGCTACACACTTTTAAACAACCAGATCTCATGAGAACTCAATCACTATCACTAGAATCAAGGGGGAAATCTGCCCCCATGGTCCAGTCACCTCCCACCAGGCCCCTCCTCCAACACTGAGAATTACAATTCAACATGAGATCTGGGTGAGGACACAGAGACAAACCATGTCAGTCTTCAATAAGTCCAAGTCCTAGTTGCTCATAGTGTTCCCATAGCATACCCTTTACTGGCTTTTGCCCTTCTTTATTTCCCTTTTCCCCTCCCTTGCATGCACTTTCTGGTTCACCTCCCAAATAAATGAACTTCGAAGTATTTGTCTTAGGGTACACTTGGGGGTCCCACATCAAGCCAGGCAGAGACACTTTATTGAAGTTGCTCATGTCTGGTTGACAAAACAAAAGGTTCAGGAATGTTCCTCAGGAATTAAGCAAAGGTGATTTGTAGCTCCATCTGCTTTGTCTTACCCCCTCTTTGACCTTATTGGTCTCACTGTGACCAGCATTAAAGAAACAAAGGGTCTTGAGCTGGTACAGCTCAAAATGGTGAATCTGGTGCTGTTTCCATAATTAATCATTTTTGTCAATAGTTACAAGTGAACACAGCCATGAAATGCAGAATGTATAATAGGAAGCTGAGACTTTATGGGCATATTGAAGAGATGTAACGATTGCCTGTATGAATAACAAAGGAGCAGGAATACCGCTTCCCGGAGGCTAGGATCTGAGCTTCTGACATCTAGAATAAAGTTAGGAAGAACTTACAGTGCTGCAATAACTTAAAAGATGCCACTGGATTTACAGTTTGGCTGAATTCTAGGGAAATCACATGTTGTAAGGCCTTGGTAAAGATCAGATTCGGAAATTATTTTTAAAAGGAAGAATTTGGAAAAGATAAAGTAAACCCCCAAATTCTATATTAATTTTTGATGTAGATTTACTTTGGAGGTATACCAAGTGTTTCTGGCTTGGAAAAGTTTAGGTGCAAAGACTATGGATGAGCAAATGTTCAGTGGTCCTTTTCTTTCCCTCTTCTGGCATAATCTAAGCCTCAGGAACAGAAATATCCATAATCCATAAAATGCTTTTTTTATGTTATACAAAGAATCAGAAAGACACGACTTGTTTAGAAATTCAAAAGACTGTTAACAGAGAACACACACATCTCCTCTGACATGAAAATTTTCAGATAAATCAGGCAGCAGAGAAAGACAAAGTCAGAAAACGTTTATCATTTTCCTGCAATTATTGGAAACATGAAATGTTTTTGATCAAAGCAGAGGGAACTAAATTAAAGTAATAATGTGTAATAACTAATAAACTGATAAAGTAGGTAACAACTGCAGCAAATGCACGATCTCTTATTTTTCCCCAAGATTACTGTCATTATTCTTACGGGTATGTGGGTGTGGGCAAGGGGAAATAAGGCCCATGTAAATAAAATGTAATTCTTTGCTTGAGAAATTTATAGTTTTGTGGTTGAAAAACATATATAAACATGTTATTTCAGTACAGTGTGAAAAGGACACTGGGTTTTTGACAGAGTTAGATGCAGAGAAGTGGCATGATCTGATTATATTTTCAAAGAATTACTGTGGCTTTCTTGCTGAGAAGAGACTGAGAGGGGGCTGGAAGACAATAATCCAGGCAGAAGAGTTTGGTGGACTAGGGACAAGATGGTAGCAGTGAGCTGATGAGAACATGACACAAAAAGATTATATTCAACCATTTATTCATGCCTTCATGCATCCATTCATTCATTCATTTAGACATAGGTCCAGTCTTACCAAAAAGTTATAAGAATAACACAACAGCCACTTCACCCAGATTTCCCAAATGTTAACATTTTAGTATTTTTTTTTTATCTTTTTCTCTCTTTGTCTGAGAGAAATAGACTTATATTTCTCCAAAATATTGACTGAATTGTAGGCATGATACGCCTTCATCTCTAAATACACCTCCAAATATACCAGGGCATAATATCTAAAAACAACAACATTCTCTGAAACAATCATAGGAAAATTACCCAATTCAGTTTTAACACTGATATAGCTATCTAATCTACAGACCTTTTTCAAATTTGTTAACCTGCCCCAATAGTGCCTTTATAACAAAAGAAAATACATAATCATGTGTTGCATTCAGTTAGTTGTCTTGTCTCTTTAGTTCCCTTTAATCTGGAATAGTTCATTTCTCTTTCATTGTGTTTCATGATATTGACATTTTGGAAAAGTACAGGCCAGCTATTTATAGAATGTCTCCCAATTTGTGTTTGTCTAATATTTCTTCTTGTTTGTATTCACCTTATGCAGGTTTAATAGAAATACCTCAGAAGTGATGCTCTTTTCACAGAATTTTATATCAGGAGGCGCATGCTGTTGATCAGTGTCATTAATGGTGATGTTAACTTTGATCACTTGGTTATGGTAGACTCTGCTGTCTCTCTACTGTAAAGCAGAATATTTAACTTTGTAATTAAAAAATATCTTATTATTTTCACACTATGTTAAATATCCCATGTGCTCTCCAGATTTCACCTGTTAGTGCTACAGGATCTTTGGGGCATTGCTTTGCCAGCTGGAAACCTCCATGGCCAGTGGTGTCTTTGCTTGAGTTTTGCTTGGGCCTCCTGGGCCAACTCAGCCTGACAGGCTGCTGTTAGCTCACACCTCTGGCCTGGATCCCATGCCTGCCAAGGGCAAGTGGAGCAGCAAGGGATGTGTGAGAGAGACAGCATGGGGTCTAGCCACTGTGCACAGCCAGGCACGCTGGCTGGCTGCAGCGGGGTGGGCAGCTCCAGGCACTGACACAGGTGCTGGCTCCCTGTGAGGCTGCAGCCAGACCAGACATCCCGAAAGCAGCTTCCACAGCTGGCACCAGGGAATGCTGCGGCACCTGGAAGCTTTAAGATGCCAGGAACTCCAAAGCCCCATAGAGGGTGTCACGGCCCCGGCTTAAGGAGCTCCTAGGTCTGGGCTCCCCTAAGGGCTGCAGATCTTCTCTCCTTCTTTTTGCCTGCAACATGGCAAGCAAGGGCCATGTTTTAGCCTTGCTTGTGTTACAGCTCTTTCATCCCTGCCATTCGGTAGGTCCTGGGTTCTTGAACCTGTGCCCAGGAAGAATGAGGTATGTGGACAAGTGGAGCTGAATAATTCTATTTTTCAAGTGGAGGGTGAGTGAGGTGAAAAGGAGCTTTATTGTGTGATATAACAGTTCAGAGGAGACTCACAGTGGATAGCTACTCTCCACAGCTAGCGTGTCTCAACAAGTATTCAGCTTTCTGCAGAAAGGAGACCATGGGGTAGGTAGCTAGACCGTGGGGTAGGTAGCTCCTCTCTGCAGCTGGACTTCTCATCATCTCCTCAAGTCTGGCTGAGTCTGGGGCTTTTACGGGCCTCAGAGGGGAGGAAGTACACACTGATTATTCTATGAGCAGCCTGAATAAAGCACCACAAGTTCCCACTCTCACCCATGGGCCCAGCAGCCCGGCCCCCAGGCTTCAGGCCCTCCCCAGCATAAAGGTGGGGCTTCACCAGGGACCTGCCCCTTATGCCCAGGAGCCTGTGTGCTTCCTGCTGCCATTCATGGCGCCCAGGCCATTCGTGCCAAGGGAAACCTGTAGGCCAATGCCAAGCTGCCCTCAGCAGCCCCTCAACCCCCCTCACATGCTTGTTGGTGCCCAAAGTCCAGAGGGGGCTGAAGCAGCAGGGCACTGGCATGTCAGTGCTGCCTTGAGAGTGTGCACACACTGGCAACCTGCAACAGTGCCCAGGCTCAGCCTCAACCTTGCTCCAAGATTGGAGCAGGTGCCAGGAACAGGGAGAGGGCAGACAGTAGGAGCAGACACTTCCAAGCCCATGGGGGCAGGGGTCCCTCCTGTGCCCCCAAGAATGCAGAGCTGCCAGGTCTGCAGCCATGGCTTGGGTGGCTGTAACTATGCTCTTGCCTGCTTCCAGCCTCCAAAAGCACAAGGAAGCCCACATCCACAGCCATGGCTGGATGGTCATGGCTATGCCCAGGGAGCACGAAGTTCCTGCCCTGTCAACTCAGAAGGGGGTGGCACTTCTGCCTGTTCCCAGATCCTGCCAGCTCCATGAAGTGCACAGCCCTGGTATGCCTTCCCCACTGCAGCTGGTGTCATGCAGTGGCCGCTGTAGATGAACCACCACTGCCATTACTAGTTTTAACATCCATTGATGATTCTCACTTTCATTGATTATTACCAAGATGGTTGTTATGATAATTTTTAAATTCCATCATTTATTTTTATTAATTTATTTTCTACCAAAAGGAATAGCTTTTCCTTCATCCTAATTTTCATTTATATCAGCGGATTAATGTATTTCTATTTTGTACAATAGGTTATTCTTATTGTCATTATTTATTTGAATGTTCAAATTGTCACATTCTTGGCCAATGGAAATTTTTTCAAGTAGGCCACAGTTGCCCTTTTGACATGAACCATAATTCTTTGAGCACTCTCCCAACTTTTAGCACAGAATGTTGCAGGGTCCTCTTGTACTTTCCTTGCCTTAGCACTGGAATCAACCATTTCTTCAAGAAACTCTGGTTCCTTTCAGTACGGAATGGTATTAGAACCCTACAGATTAGAGTTCTATCTGTAACCATCACCACAGGGGAGTCGTTGCTTCTAGGCATTGTTAATACTAATCAACAAAGCCAGAAATAGAAAGATAACTGTGAATTACACTCACCTGTCTATTTATTTAGCTAACTAGCTATATTAAAAACAGTTGATACACACTGGTTTCTTTGATTCCATTCCAACATAGCAAGATAATTCTATTTTCTCCATTTTTATACTTATAACTGTCCTCTCTACCAGCAACAAACAGCTCCCATTATCTATAATATATTCACTTACATGTTTAATCTTATAATGTACAGAAAGTAGGGTCAGTGTTACTAACCTAGGCATCTAAGAAAGAGGCCTACTCAGTAGAATTCAGTATTTATTTAGGGTTCTTTTTCTCTTTAGCTGGAAAACATATAGTCCAACTATGGTTAGATCTTCTCCCATTACTTCTTAGTGTTATTTATTCAAAATATTATTTATTTAAAATATACTGGGTCATTTGTTTCTGTTTATGTTCAGTTTTAGAATTTTTCACCTTCCTTTTTGTTTTATTATTTTCTTTTTTTGTCTGTGAAATACTAATATTCTAAAAGTGAGACCTATATTAAATTTTATTTTTAACTAAATTATTTCCTTTCTTGTGTTATCTTTTAGTTGATTTCTTTATATATTCATGTATTTTTAAGCAGATAATTTAATTCATTTAGGCATATTCATTTTTATTGATGAAATGTTTGAGGTTAGTTTCCTTTTATCACTATTTTGTGTGCCACAGATTCTCATATAAATAGAGATAAATAGATAGTATGTATACTTTAATACACACACATATGTGTATGTTTTTATTATTCCTTGTTTAGAAATTCTTTAAATTTGTTTTGTATTTTCATATTCACCCAACTTGTTTAATAAGTTATTTTTGATTATTTATTCCAATCATATGACCTTTTACCTATTTTAAAATAATCTGTTTTTTGTTATTAGAGATGAAATTGTAATATTTAGAATTATGAAATGTACTTATGTAACTTAGTATATGATTACATTTTAAGAATGCCCAATGAATGTTTGAGAAGAAGATGTATTCACTATTACCTGAATGTAAAGTTCTGTGTGTATGATATCTACCTTACTGATTAGGTTTTGTAGGACTTCTATATCCTGTTCTGTGTGCGCTTGATTGATCTTATATCAATTCTGATATATTAACATCTCCTAGGCTTGTATGTTTCTATCTGTGTCTTTTTGAATCTCCTTAATTTTTTGCTTTATAAAAGTGTCTACTATGTTATTTTAGTGCATAGATATTGATAGTTGTCATACCTATTTTGTGAATTCAGGCTTTTATCATTGAAAAGAATAATTTTTTCCCACATTTAATGCTTCTTAGCAAAGTTTAAAATTAACTTTGTTTGATACCAATATTGCCTTTGCTCTATTATTCCCAGAAGCCTGGTATATGTGTGTCTGTGTGTGTGTGTGTGTGTGTGCGTGTGTGTGTGTATCTATGTCTTTCTATTTAGCCTTTCTGAATTATTTTGCATATGTTTTGGATGCAGAACATATTGGGTTTTGCTTTGTGAGTCAAATTGAAAATAATTTCCTTCTAATGGTTGTGTTAATCTTATCCATTCACATTAATTGACATGCTAAATGTTTAATGGCAGCTCTGTCATTTTATGTAATAATTATTATGTATACGGTGTTAGATTTGCTGTTTCCCTATACAAAGTGGGGTATTGACCTCTTTTATCCTATTTTGTAATTTCTTTTGGTGTTTAGGAAAGACTGTACTTTTGTTCTAGCAGTCAATTTTTAATTCTTTTTACATTTTCTTATTCTTTTGCTTTTGTTTTAACATGTTTCTGTGTTGTTTGCATTTTGAATGACATATTTTAATTCCAAACTATTACCTACACAGCAACTTCCCTATTTTCTCTCTTCTGTCAATTTCAGTTCTGTTATTTCTACTTTGTCAGAACATATAACACACACTATGTAGCATATAACATAAAATATTATTACTCCACTCTCAACTTTATCTTTGTTTTAGTCTTAGATTTACAATTACATATACTAAAAGCTTACCATCTGTAATACTGCTGAAATTTCTCAATTCATTTCTTTTTCTTTTTTAGGTTTTTTTTTTTAAATACTTTAAGTTTTAGGGTACATGTGCACAATGTGCAGATTAGTTACATATATATACATGTGCCATGTTGGTGTGCTGCACCCAGTAACTCGTCATTTAACATTAGGTATATCTCCTAATGCTATCCCTCCCCCCTCCCCCCACCCCACAACAGGCCCTGGTGTGTGATGTTCCCCTTCCTGTGTCCATGTGTTCTCATTGTTCAATTCCCACCTATGAGTGAGAACGTGCGGTGTTTGGTTTTTTGTCCTTGAGATAGTTTGCTGAGAATGATGGTTTCCACCTTCATCCATGTCCCTACAAAGGACATGAACTCATCATTTTTTATGGCTGCATAGTATTCCATGGTGTATATGTGCCACATTTTCTTAATCCAGTCTATCATTGTTGGACATTTGGCTTGGTTCCAAGTCTTTGCTATTGTGAATAGTGCCACAATAAACATACATGTGCATATGTCTTTATAGCAGCATGATTTATAATCCTTTGGGTATATACCCAGTAATGAGATTGCTGGGTCAAATGGTATTTCTAGCTCTAGATCCCTGAGGAATCACCACACTGACTTCCACAATGGTTGAACTAGTTTACAGTCCCACCAACAGTGTAAAAGTGTTCCTATTTCTCCACATCCTCTCCAGCACCTGTTGTTTCCTGACTTTTTAATGATTGCCATTCTAACTGTGTGAGATGGTATCTCATTGTGGTTTTGATTTGCATTTCTCTGATGGCCAGTGATGGTGAGCATTTTTTCATGTGTCTTTTGGCTGCATAAATGTCTTCTTTTGAGAAGTGTCTGTTCATATCCTTCGCCCACTTTTTGATGAGGTTGTTTGGACTTCATGTCTAAAACACCAAAAGCAATGGCAACGAAAGCCAAAATTGACAAATGGGATCTAATTAAACTAAAGAGCTTCTGCACAGCAAAAGAAACTACCATCAGAGTGAACAGGCAACCTACAGAATGGGAGAAAATTTTTGCAATCTACTCGTCTGACAAAGGGCTAATATCCAGAATCTACAATGAACTTCAGCAAATTTACAAGAAATTCATTTCTTTGTTGGATTCTGTGGCACTTAAAACTGTTATTCCATAGCATTGATCCTTGATTGACCACTTAACTGGCTATACAATTTTTCACTCATACTATCTTCCCTTGAATTATTTGAAAATGCTACTCCTCTGTACCTTATTTTCCTTTGTTTTTGTATTTGACAGTAAAGAAAAAGTGTAATAGACATGAAGCTGGCCATACCACAGTGAGAGTTATTACTCAAACAATCTCTCTGAGACTTTAGGGGCTAGGGTTTTTCAAAGACAGTTTGGGTGAGCAGTGGGCGTGGTTAGGCTTGCAGCCCAGGGGTGCTTGCAGCTGATTGGCTGGGGATACAGTCATAGGGTTGTAGAAAATTGTCCTCCTGCACATTCAGTCATTTCTGGTGGGGCCACAGGAGTGGTTAGTGGGCCCAGGTGAAGCCAATGATTGTCAGACATGGAAAAAACCTGAAAAGATATCTTAAAGGGTCAAGTTTAGCTTCTACAATAGTGATGTTATCTGCAGGAGTAATAGGGGAAGTTGCATAGCCTGGGACCTCCGGAATAATGGCTGGCAATTGCTTATGTCTACACCTTAGCAGAATTCAGGCCTCTCTATCCTCCTAGCCTGGTGGTCTCTCATTTGCTTTAGAAAGGTAGTTGAATTTGGGGGAAGGACCGTTATCTTTTTTTTCCATTCTTTTAACCTTTTATTTTAAGTTCAGGGGTATAAGTGCAGGTTTGTTACGTAGGTATACTTGTGTCCTAGGGGTTTGTTTCATCACCCAGTTATTAAGCCTAGTATTCATTAGTTATTTTTCGTGATCCTCTCTCCACTCCCACCCTTTACCCTCCCAAAATCTCCAGTGTGTATTGTTCCCCTCTATGTGTCCATGTGTTCTCATCATTTAGCTCCCACTTATAAGTGAGAACATGTGGTATTTGGTTTTCTGTTCCTGTGTTAGTTTACTAAGGATAGCCTCCAGCTCCATCCATGTCCCTGCAGAGGACACGATCTCATTCTTTTTTGGGCTGCATAGTATTCCGTGGTGTATGTAGGGTACCTTCTTTTGTATGTAGAGTTTTGGAAGTCTGATGCCAACTATTTTTCTTGTCATTGTTATTATTTATTTATTTATTGGCTAAAGACTGCATATTTTTCTTCTTCATCTGTAAAAATTTGGTATTTTTACTTTAACATCACTTTGAACTGATCATTACTAATCAATTTTCTCTGCTACTCATTGAGTAGCAGTATTTAGATTCAGGACTTCTTTTATTTCTGAAAGGCTATTTTGAATTGTCCTTTAAAAATTAATTCTTTTCAATTATTTTACTTATATTCCTTGGAGACTCCAATTATAGCAAATTGGATCGCCTTTGCCTATCTTCCATTTTAAGCACTTTCTTTCTGAGCCTTTTTGTTTATTTTTAAATTTTCTTTGTTGTTTTTCTATTTTTTAAATGAACATTATTATACTTTTATTTGAATATATTCTTTCTTGGGTATCTTGTAATTTACTTTTTCTGACATGATTTTGTCTTTCTAAATCTCTTTTTTTTCTCTTTTTAGCGTTTGAATTTATGGTTCAAGTTTTTTGTTTTGTTTTGCTTTGCTTTTGCTCCATATCTCAAAGTGTTTGTTCATTAATTTAGTTTGGAGTATTGTGTTAAAGTTTTCTTCCTTTTCACTGTTACTTTTTGGGGGTTGCAGAAGGAGAATTATATCAGCTGAATTGTTTGTATTCTCATTCTCTGATTTCTTTTTGTAGTTTTTAATAAATGAAGACTCTGCACTTCTACATTTTAATGACCTAGGTTGGTGATTTGTAGTAGTTTTTTTTTTTTTTTTTTTTAATCATGGCTAAAAAATGTCCTCTGTTGTCAGTGTGAAAAAAGCAAAGTTTCATTACAAAGCGCATTTTTTTTTAGGGGAAGATTTTATAAGGGACTAAGTTATTAGTCTTCCAATTGTATTGTATTGTCTCTTATCTTGCTCAATCTAAATTTCTCTCTCTTGCTTCTTTTTCACTTCCCCATATAATTTCCAAAGGGTACTTATTTCTTCCTTTTGATTCTCTTCTTGAAGACTGATGCCAACCTCTTGAAGACTGATTCCTTGCATACTGTATGCATATTCTTTCCCTGTGATCACTGCTCTGATCTAGATTGTTTCAGTGTTTTCACACACACAGGGAAGATGTTTTCTGAAATATTTTTAAACAAAATAATAACACCTTGTGGGAGGTGTTATTTAATCCAATTTAAATATATACATATATATAGTCTGTGTATATATTATATATATCTTTTGTGTATATATTTATGTATATTGTTTGTGTATATATTTGTGTGTGTGTGTATATATATATACACACACATATATATATATACACACACACATATATACACAAACGTGTAATAAGTGTATCAAAACCTATCAGCTGGAAGTTTTCTTTTTCTTTTCTTTTTTCTTTTTTTTTTGAGGCAGAGTCTCTCTCTGTTGCCCAGACTGGGGTGCAGTGGCACGATCTTGAATCATTGCAACCTCTGTCTCCTGGGTTCGTGGGTCCAAGTGATTCTCCTGCTTCAGCCTCCCACATAGCTGGGATTATAGACATGCACCACCACGCCCAGCTAATTTCTGCTGGAAGTTTTCTAAACCTTGGATACCAAACTAAACTTGACCCGGATACATATTAGTTTGGTGCAAAAGTTATTGTGGTTTTTGCATTAAAAGTAATGGGAAAAACTGCAATTACTTTTGCCCCAACCCCAAAATTTTATCCCATGAAGAAGTAAAAACAAAAACAAAACAAAATAACAACAAAAACCCTTACCTCTATTTTATACATGTTTGAGGCTTCATGTTCTTTTCTGTGCCCAAACAAAATTTCTTTATTTGTTTTTCCCCTATCTCATCATAGGAAAAATATTATCCTTTGGAAGAGATTCTACAAGAAATAAAGATAGTTCAATGTTTCCTAAGATTTAGACTTTGGCGAAGATTTGAACATACTAAGTGAAGGATGTCTTCACACTTTCTTGTCCTTATTTCTGTGCTTCTCATTCCTGATTTGTGTTACAGAGTCCAAAAATCTTCTCATTCTAGTATAGAGAACAATGCAACTCTCCTAAGAGTCCCCTCCAAATTTATCTACCCAATTTAAAGTGCTCAGCAGTAAAAAAATAATCTACCTTTGTTAGAGGGAAGTTTTGATGAAATAGAGCACATTTTTACTTTGTTAATATAGTGGGTTAAAAAAGGTTTTATCATCTATATATTTGTTGTTAACAGAAGAATCTCTTGAGGGCAGTGAGCTAACATAAAAGAATGAATTTTCAAATCAGACTTATAAGAATCTGAGATCTTACCTAATATTTAAGCTTTACTAAATAATGTCAAAAAAGCTCATACAAAGTAGAGTGAGGACACTGCTACACCAAAGGTGACATATCAGATCCTGTCTTTTCACATTAGTCATGCAGTTCTGGCCAAGGATACTAGATCAGATCTCTATATGACAACCTTGAGATCACCTCATGCAGTGGGAACATTTAAATTATGAAACACCCTCATTTAATAAATCTAACACTAGTATAGCCTATTTCACATTTTCTAGGGAGAAGGGCCTGATATATCCTGGTTTCTATAGTTTGCCATTAGTTAGGACATCTTGTGAAGTGCATTTCAGAGATTAAGTCTCTTCTTTCTAGCAAATATCTATAGTCCATTTAACCAAATATCTCATTAGCAAGGAGGTAGAATGGGGTCAGCTGGCAACACTTTTCCCCAGAAGCACTCAACCCCCCAAAAGGAAATTAGTCAATTTCAGGCGAGCTGCTTTAATTTCTTTCTTTCATTGATTTACTGTGATTTTTCTCTTTTGTATTTTTTTCTACAACATTGGGAATTAAATACATAATTGTCAGAAAAATTAATGTAATGGAAATGGAAAAAAACTCAGTCATATATTGTGATGTTAGAACAATTCATTTACCTGGTTGTGGCTCTGGTCTATCTGTATATAAATAGCAGACTTCATGCCTTAGGATTCAGTCACCTGAAGAAACAGTGTAGTGGCCTAGTTGCTTAGATAATTGATATTATATTTATGGTATCTGAGACAGAATGAAGATTTTTTATTAAATCCCTTTGAAGATTAGAAAATAATGTCAATAGTTTGTATATTTAATGTTATATGTTTATATATTCATATAACATATACACACTTATATGTTCATGTAATACACACAAACATATATATATACCATATAAGTACCCTTATTCTTATTATAATAAATCAAATTTCTATATCTATATACTACTTAACTACACATAAATTCCTATTATTCTTCCCTGTTCTTTAGTCTCTAATTTTATATAGAGTAAGAATTATATATTATTGTCTTATTTTCTGAGCAGAGGTGTGGTGGATTATTCCCCAAAGGCCTTGTTTTCTCTGTCTCTTTTATATCTCATGTCAACATTTTCTTGTTGTTTTCCAATTTCTTCCATAAAAATGTAACACAAAGAATATCATAATAGCAATCTTTATATATGCATAATTTTTAATTTATAAAGGACTAAGAACTGTTTCTATGTTCTAAATACTCTAAGTAATACATTTTCTAAGTAATAAAATAATTTTGAGAAATGCTGTAAATGTCATGTTCGTCTTTCCGTTCATAAAATACTATTCTCTCTGCTACCATGCTGTGGTGTCTCCCAATCAACAGAGTTGCTTATAGACACTCTCTGAAGTCACATCCACCCCTGGACAACTTGGTAGATGGCTTTTAAGAAAGAAATGAAACATTATTTGGGAGAAGGTGGAACAATATGGAAGAATATAATGCTTCATTCATCATCCCACCCACAAGAACACAAAATTAACAAATATCTACGCTAAAAAAATGCCTTCATTGGAACCAAAAATCAGGTGAGCATTCAGAGTACCTGCTTTTAACTTCATACTGAAAGAGGCACTGAAAAGGATAGAAAAGACAGTCTTGAATTGCCATTGCCACCCCTCCTTCATCCCCTGGCAGAGGCCACATGGAAAGGAGAGAAAATTTTTGCACTTAAGAAAGGGAGAGTTCAACAATTTTGAGGCATTGCATTGAACTCAGTGCTGCCCTGTCACAGCAGAAAGCAAAACTGGACTGAACTCAGCTGATATTTGCCCTTGGAGGAAGTGTTTAAACCAGCCCTAGCCAGGGAGGAATTGCCCATCCCAGTGGTTGGAATTTGAGTTCTAGCAAGCTTTGACACTGTGGGCGGAAGTGCTCTGGGGCCCTAAATAAACTTGAAAGGTAGTCTAGAAAACAAGGACTGTAGCACCTAGGCAATTCCTAGTGCTGAGCTGGGCTCAGAGCCAGTGGACTTTGGTGGCACATTGACCTACTGAGACACCAGTCAGGGTGGTAAGCGAGTGCTTATGCAGCCCCTCCCCCAGCCCCAGGCTGCACAGCTTGTGCCCCAGAAGAGACCCCTTCCATCTACTTGAGGAGAGTAGAGGGAAGAATAAAGAGAACTTTGTCTTGCATCTTAAATACCAGCTCTGCCACAGTAGGATAGGGCAGAATAAGAGTTGTGAGACCTCCTTTCCAGGCCCTAGCTCCTGGATGACATTTCTAGATATACCCTGGGCCAGAAGGGAACCGGTTGCCCTGAAGGGAAAGAGCCAGTCCTGGCAGGATCTATCACCTGTTGATTAAAAAGCTCTTGGGCCCTGAATAATCAGCAGCAATATCCAGGTTGTATGCCATTAGCCTTGGATGACACCCTGAGACTTTCTGGCTTCAGCTGAGACTCAGCACATTCCAAGATGTGGTAACTATGGGGAGAGACTCTTGCTTGAGAAAGCAGAGGGAAATGTAAAGGGGACTTTGTCTTTCACCTTAGATATCACCTCATCCCTGGGGGTTGGAACTCCAAGTAGGCTGTCCTGAATATTCTTGGGAATGATCAATGAGTCAATGAAGTGATTAAGAAGGAAATTTAAAATTTTCTTGAAACAAATGATAATGAAAACACATCATACTAAAATGTATGGGATACAGCAAAAGCAGTACTAAGAGGCAAGTTTATAGCTATAAGTGCCTACATCAAAAAAAGAAGAAAAACTTCAAACAAATAACCTAACCTAGTTCTTAAACAGAGCAAACCAAATGCAAAATTAGCAGAAAAGAAATAATAAAAATCAGAGCAGAAATAAATGAATTTGAAATGAAGAAAGCAATACAAAAGATCAATGGAACAAAAAGACAGTTTTTTGAAAAGTTAAAATTGACATACTTTGAGCCAGACTAAGTAAAAAAGAGAGAAGATGCAAATAAATAAAATCTGAAATGAAAAAAAAGACACTATAACTGATACCATAGAAATTGAAAGGATTATTAGCAGCCACTACAAGCAATTATATGCCAATAAATTGGAAAACCTAGAAAAAAATGGATAAATGGCTAGACACATACAACCTACCAAGATTGAACCATGAAGAAATCCAAAACCTGAACAGATCAATAACAAGTAATGAGATCATAGTTGTAATAAAAACTCTCCCAGCAAATAAAAGTCCAGGACTCAATGGCTTCAATGATAAATTCTACCAAACTTTTAAAAAAAGAAATAATTCAAATCTTACTCAAACTATTTCCAAAAATATATGAAGATGGAATACTTCCAAACTCATTCTGTGAAACCAGTATTACCCTGATACCAAAACCAGACAAAGATACATCAAAAAATGAAATTACAAGTCAATGTCACTGATAAATATTGATGCAAAAATCCTCAACCAAATATTAGCAAATTGAATTAAACAATACCTTAAAAAGATTATTCCTCATGACCAAGTAGGATTTGTTCCAGGAACGCAAGGATGGTCTAACATACACAAATCAATCAATGTGATACATATCAACAGAATGATACTGAATTGAGGAAAACCGAAAGCTTTTCCTCTAAGATGAGGAACATGACAAGGATGCCAACTTTCACCCACTGTTATTTAACATAGTGCTGGAAGTCCTAGTTAGAGCAATCAGACAAGAGAAAGAAATAAAAAATGTCCAAATTGGAAAGGAAGAAGTCAAATTATCCTTGTTCACAGATGATATGATCTTATATTTGGAAATACCTAAAGACTTCACAAGAAAACTGTTAAAACTTATAAACAAATTCAGTAATGTTTCAGGATAAAAAATTAATATACAAAAATTGGTACCATTTCTATATGTCAAAAGCAAACAATCTGAAAAAAAAACAATTTAGCAATCCCATTTACATTAGGTACAAATAAAATAATATAACTAAAAATTAACCAAAAAAGTGAAAGATCTCTTAAATGAAAACTATAAAAAATTGATACAAGAATTTGAGGAGAATGCCAAAAATGGAAAGATATTCCATGTTCATGGATTGAAAGAATCAATATTGTTAAAATGTCCATACTACCCAAAACAGTCTACAGATTCAATGCAATCTTTATAAAAATATCAATGATATTCTTCACAGAAATAGAAAAAACAGTCCTAAAATTCATATGGAACCACAAAAGACCTAGAATATCCAAAGCTATCCTAAGCAAAAAAGAACAAAACTGGAGGAATCACATTACCTGACTTCAAATTATACTCCAGAACGTTGATTAATCATAACCAAAGCAGCATGGTACTGGCATAAAAGCAGGCACATAGACCAATGGAACAGAATAGAGAACCCAGAAACAAGTCCACACACCTACAGTGAACTCACTTTTGACAAAAGTGCCGAGAACACGCACCCGGGGGAGAAACATCTTTTCAATAAATGGTGCTGGAAAAGCAGGATATCCATATGCAGAGGAATGAAACTAGACCCTGTCTCTTGCCATACACAGAAATCAAATCAAAATGGATTAAAGACTTAAATATAAGACTTCAAACGATGAAACTACTACAAGAAAACATTGGTGAAAATCCCCAGGACATTGGTCTGGGCAAAGATTTCTTGAGCAATACCCTACAAGCAAAGGCAAGCAAAGCAAAAATGGACAAACAGGAACATATCATGTTAAAAAGCTTCTGCCCAGCAAAGGAAATAATCAAAGTAAACAGACAACTCACAGAATGGGAGAAAATACTTGCAAACTACACATCTGATAAGGTATTAGTAACTAGAATATATAAGGAGCTCAAACAACTCTATAAAAAAATTCTAATACTCTGATTTAAAAAATGGGCAAAATACCTGAATAGACATTTCTCAAAAGGATGGCAAACAGGTATATGAAAGGTGCTCAGTGTCATTGATCTTCACAGAACTGCAAATCAATGCTACAATGAGATATCATGTCACCTCAGTTAAAATGGCTTTTATCCAAAAGTCAGGTAATAACAAATACTGGTAAGGATGTGGAGAAAAGGAACCCTCCTCTTACACTGTTGGTGGTAATGTAAATTAATACAACCATTATGGAGAACAGTTTGGAGGTTCCTCAAAAAACTAAAAATAGAGCTATCATAAGATCTAGCAATCCCATGCCTAGGTATATACTCCAAAGAAAGGAAATCAGTATATAGAGGAGATACCTGCACTTCCATGTTTATTGCAGCACTATTCATGATAGCCAAGATTTGGAAGCAACCTAAGTGCCCATTGACACTTAGGTTATCAACAGATGACTGGACAAAGAAAATGTGGTACATTTACAGAATGGAATATTATTCAGCTATTAAAAAATGTGATCTTCTCACTTGCAACAACATGGATGAAACTGGAGGTCATTATGTTAAGTGAAATATGTCAGGCACACAAAGACAAACTGCATGTTCTCACTTATTTGTGGAAGCTAAAAATTAAAACAATTGAACCTATGGAGATAGAGAGTAGGATGATTACCAGAGACTGGGAAGGGGGTAGTAGATGGGTGGCGGGGGGAAGTAGGAATGATTAATAGACACAAAATATAGAAAGACTGAATAAGACCTAGTATTTGCTAACACAACAGGGTGACTATAATAAAAATTATTTAATTGTACACTGTAAAATAACCAAAGGAGTATAATTGGATTGTTTATAACACAAAGAATAAATGCTTGACGTGGTGGATACCCTAATGTGATTATTACACATTGCATGCCTGTATTAAAATATCTCATGTAACCCATAAATATATACACCTATGTACCTACATAAATTAAAAAAGAAACAAAAAATCTTATTATTCCATATTGGTGAAATATAAGGAGAATTTAATAGTTTAGACTCCCTCCCTTCCTTCTTTCCTTCCTTCCTTCTCTCCTTCCCAACAGGGTCTCTCTGTTGCCCAGGCTGGAGTGAAATGGTACAAGCATAGCTGACTGCAGCCTTGAACTCCTGGGCTCAAGCAATCCTCCTGCCTCAGCCTCCCAAGTAGCTAGGACTACAGGCATGCACCATCATGCCTAGCTAATTTTTAAATATTTTCTAGAGATGAGGTCTACTATGTTGCCCAGGCTGGTCTCAAATAGTTTAGACATTTTCAAAAGTGAAAGTGTGCTTATAGCAATCTGAAAAAGGTTATCTCAATTGATTGAAAAGGAACAGTTAAGAAATTAAATGCAGCTTTGTTGTATTAAAGGAAGTCTTGATCTTGATCACATGAACCGAAGCACCTCTCCTTTTCCGTCAATATTTGACTTTTAAAATCTGGATTACCCAGACTATAAACATGAGAGTTGCTTTTTTAAAACTCCTGTCATGCTCTCTGACTTGCAATAATCTCTTGAGCTTTGTTTCAGAAATGACAGTGCTAGTTTGGAGAAAATTGTATTTTCTGGAAAAATGAATTAATTTTTCTAGTTACATATATTTCATTGTAAATATATTTCTAGTGCTAGTTGATGGCAAGAGTTTCTGTTGATATAAATTGTGAACTTCAAAATACATGTTTTTAAATAAATGTTTTCCATCATACCATATAGTATTATTTTTCTAATGAGTCTCAAAATCATATTTGTGGTTGTGAATTCAGTGGGCTCCATGGCAGAGCTGGGAACCATCGGGCTGCCCCACAGCCATTGTAAGTTTATTGTGAGAAAGCTGGAGGCAGCCCTGGGGACTCCTGTGAGCAGAATCTCAGGATGGCAGCACTAGGCTAACCTGAAATTAATTTTTGACGGGAAGTTACATATTACATCACAAATTAAAAGGTTAAACTTTTTTTTAAAAAAATTATACCTTCTTATACATTTTATAGAAACGTCATTTGAAAAATAAAAAAGAGATATAACATATGTTCTGAAACAGAGTTTCTGGAAATAATTTCTGGAAAAGAAGAATATGTAACAGTTAGATTTT
This sequence comes from Pongo abelii, assembly GCF_028885655.2. NCBI lineage: Eukaryota > Metazoa > Chordata > Mammalia > Primates > Hominidae > Pongo > Pongo abelii. The sequence goes on from NC_071996.2 coordinate 117,434,950, forward strand.
ATTGGTATGTTTCATTCCTTTCAGTGAGAGCTTTTATTTGAAAGGTGTCTTGATTTCTACACCTTTGGAGACAATCAACATGGCTGGTGTGGTCCCATTAGAGGTCATATTAAGAATACCCATGAGTGAGCTCCTCTTAGTGGGAAGAGGCGAGAAGTGAAGCCATACAGAAAAAACTACCTCTCTTAGGGACAAGGTGGTAATCTCAGTCATGAAGATCAAGAAGTGAAGGCAAGTCTAGCCCAACTATTCTTTAGCTGAAGAATCAGCTAATGAAGTTATGTTTAAATCCAGAGTCCTGGGCCCCAGCTAAAAAAAAAATAATAATTCAGTTTATCTTGCGGATCCCAGGACTGCATATTTTAACAAGTATCCCGAGTCAATGAAGCTGATTCTCTGAACACACTTTGAGAAACATTAATCTGGCCCTTTCTGTATCAGCATCAATATCTAAGTGGTCTGATCTGAGCAACTGAGGCAGAACACAGCAGAAGAGCTTCAAGTCGCTATATTCTTGTCCAAGAACTTAATGTAATTCATATTACTTAAGTAATTAATGTTATTCATGACATCAGAGAACAGAATTGGGACTCTTTTTAAGTCTCATAGAAAATTAGAAAGCAATGTATGTACTCCATATATGAGTATGTATACATATAAAAGTATTATGTATATTAAAAGGCCCATATGGTTGCCTCATTATCATTGCAACAAATCAAAATTCCAGATCTATATGCAATCAGTCCTTTGTGTCCATAGGTTCCCCATCCTCCCATCTTCTTTTTCTCCCTCTCTGTCACCAGACTATTTCTTCTCCTGAGTTATCAGACTAAATTATTTTCCTACCAAAATCATTTCGGCTTTGAAAAAAAAGATCAACCTGCAAAAGAGATTATAGGGTGTGAGCCAAACCATGACAGTCCCTGGTAGAACACTCTTGCACATGTTTTACTCTCCAACATTATCGTTGAGTAGACTCAGAACGCAGAAGGATGAGCTCTGCCAGGAACATGGGGTTGCTTGTTTCTCTGAAGACTAGTTATGACTGTAGTTTTTGAAACATACAATCATAGCGGTGTCTTAACCTTTAATATTGATGACATAATGGTTTGTTGTGTTTTAATTAAGCTCTAATAATATTTCTGGCAATTTAGTATTACCTCTCCTTTGGCCTACACCCAGAAGTTACCCTGTCAAGGACAACGTACAATATGATTCTGCTAATGCTAGTGTTTTACATGCCAGTCTCTTACTCAGCTCATGGTGTTTTTTTTTCTCCTAAAAATACTTTATAGCAAAGGAATCACATCTCAGAAAGAAAAGGCATTTATTAAACTAGGGGTAGAAATAAGAAGACCAAAAGGAATTGCCAAGAAAAGCTTTTACTATCCTGCTTCACATGAGGAATCTTTGCAGAAGCCTATGAATGAGGAAATGGCCAGATTTAGGGAACTCGAATAATTGCCTTTGGAGAGCAAAGTTGTATTAATCTCATTTGCTTTTTGATTTGCTATTTTCCTCCCCATCTTATTCACTTCAAAGTTTGTATTTTCTTTTTTCTTAGAGTGCTAACTTTCATGTTGCTTTTCTAAATTATGCACTACCCCTGCTGTCACATTCTAATTAGGCCTTTTCTAGTTATACTTACAATAGTGTAAAATCTCAAGATACAACTTTTCTTGCTCCTAGAGTAGGTGAGCCACAAATGAGAAGTTCAGATAAATTCAGTTTAACAGAGTCAGCAAGAATACTGACATACGCATGAGAAATCTGCCTTCCAGTTCTGACAGATGACACCTTTGCAATGATCAGCCTTAAGGGCTGATCTGCATTACTAACATTTCCTTGGTAATCTGATGTCACATTGCAAGCAGCTCAATATTATAGGGTTTTTATCCTACATCATTAGACGTACTTCATAAATTTTGCCCAAGAGGCAGACTTGGCTTTTACATATTTCTGTTTATTTAATGAAAAATAGATTTCCCTTTTTTCTTCCTATGTGATTTGTAATACAGCATATTAATAGATATTGAATAGAAAATACTTGTATCATATGCTCAAACATTTGAATGTGCTATATAAGCTCTATTCATGTCAAGTAGGACAATGATTTTATTTACTTTTTCAATTATTATGACATCATTTTTATTGGTAGGACTATTTTTGCATGGAGTAGAAAAGGGCAGCCAATTTAAAAAGCTTCTTACAATAGAAACTTTGTCATTGTTCTCCACCTAGTACCTATTACAGTTTTTTGTAAAGTAAATTGAATTAACCGGACAAGGAGCTTGGTGACCCAAATTTTATTTCAACTAGCAGGTGACCTTCTTTGTAGCAAAAGTGAATCCCTTAGAAGTCTTTTGACCTTTGTTCACAGTGACACAGCTTTCAACTTTTTCTGGTTTAACTCAGAGTGCAGCACAGAGTTACAAAGGAAAGAGACATCTTGCCCCTGGGGCACAACCAATTCATTTCCAGATAATTCATACCTGCAAAACTCTGACTTGCCTGCACCAGCCATGGACTCCACTGTTGATTGCAGTGTTGCAGCTAAATTATCTGGAATCAAGGTCCAGTCTATATATCCCAGACATAGTTTTGGAGAAGTCTTTTCTCTTTATATCGTATATTATAAGAATAATAAGATAAATTCAATCAGGAAAAACTATTTTTAAAATACTAAACTGAAAAATTTGTCTGCCAATTTTAATTGCACTTTGTTTCCACCTGTATATGCTGATACCCAATCTCAATGTGAGACTTTTTTCTTCTCATACTTCCCCTCTGTTTGCTCCTTACAGCAAAGTTCCATCAAAAAAATAAATATTAAATGAACTAAAAAGGGACAAAAAAAGGGAAACTTCATAACTTACTGACTTTCTATAAAACATCCTTCATTTCCTAGTAATGTGGTTGAGGTGCATTAGTGGAAGACAAGAAGGCAAAAACTGAAAGCGTCTTCTCTAGAAATGACAGAATCTTTTCTGCCTACATTCAACTTGAGTAGGCCTTAATGGTTTTATTCTGTTTGAGACCACAACTCAAATATTCTATAGAGTTCACATGGGACCAAAAATTGATTTAAGACATGAAAATTAAACCTGTTGACAAAAGCTAAGGGAAGTGAGGTTATTTTACCTGGAGGAGAAAGACAAGGAAGGCATACAATTCAAGCATGGAAAGGGTATTGCATAAAATACGGATGACAGCTATTCCATTTGAACCTAAGTTTCACATTTAATTCCATTTGAGCAAAAATTCAATTTAGTTTTAATTTATAATAGGAGAAATTTGGAATCTATATTAAATCTTCTTAACTAGAACAAAGAAAAATGAAAATTAAACATTCTTCAGTTATAATTAAGAACTAAGATTGTCTTTGCTTAATAAGGCCTGAAAGCAAAGACGTGTTATAGATGAGAATGGGTATGACTGTGTGCTTAGTACTTACCATATCTCAGACCCTTCGAAGCAGGAGTAGTCCTCTAGAAAAGTATGAGGACTTCTGTGTAGTCTCACTGCTTTTTATGTATGGCAGAGAAGTACAAAGCAAAAGAAACCTTTCCCCAGAAAAACCCCTGGAATACAACCAATTCACTCAACAGATAATTCATACCTAGAAAAATGATTTGGTGGCACCAAAGACGCCAATGCTAATTTCAATGTTGTACACAAATGATCAGGAGTCAAGGTCCAGGCTAACACAGATTCACCAATGTAATGATCACAACAGTACAAGTGATGAAACAGAGGCAGAAAGAAGTAGCTTGACCAGATTCACACAGCCAGTAAGTGACAAGGTTAGATGAGAATCTGTCTATTCATGCCAAAGCTTATATTCTTTCCATTATTTTACAATATATACCTAAGTGAAGTTTAAAAGTCCTTTGCAAACTCTGGATTCTACTAATACATGTCACTAATGATAGATAAGAATATTTTAGTTTTGTTTTATGTGCTAAGTAGAATTCAAGGTTAATAATAGAACAATGAAATAACTTTCTCACTCACCCCGCTCCCTTTTTTTAAAAAAACAGAGTCTCCCTCTTGTTGCCCTGGACGGAGGCTTCCTTTTGTTGCTGGAGGACAGTGGCACAATCTCGGCTCACTGAAACCTCCGCCTCCTGGGTTCAAGCAATTCTCCTGCCTCAGCCTCTGAAGTAGCTGGGATTACAGGTGCCCGCCACCATGCCCGGCTAATTTTTGTATTTTTAGTACAGACGGGATTTTGCCGTGTTGGCCAGGCTGGTCTCGAACTCCTGACCTCAGGTGATCCACCTGCCTCAGCCTCCCAAAGTGCTGGGATTACAGGTGTGAGCCACTATGCCCAGCCCTCACTTCCCCGTTTTAAAATTCTAAAACCCTGTATCTCCTTATGGCTAAATATAAAATAACAATTAAAATCTCGGAGAGAGTTCATAATTCAAGGTTTTCTTTACCCAGTTGTTCTTATCAGAAGTTCTTAAGCTGTTTTTTATAGAGCAGTAGAAAGTATAAAAGAGAATATATGAGAATAAAATACTTCCTTTGCAAAATTCAATATATTTCTGAGGCATAACGGACCCCAATGAAGAAAATATCCACCAAATTATTAATTTCAATGAGAATGAGAGTTGAGGCATATAGTATACTATTTCTATAAATTTTTTTTGCTGAACATGGCATGGTTTAATGAACAATAACCTTTGACTTCTCACAGAGAATCCATATCTCTAAATCAAAATGTGTTTGTGTTCCTCTCTGCTTATATAGTTACATATATCATTTCAGCCCAAAGATATATTTTTTGTTGCAAATTTAAGGTGATTAAAATGGTTTTTAATGGTAGCAATGTTGCAGTTTTAATTACAGTGTTTATTATCATGAAGAATTTAATGTAAATATATGACAATTAGCAGTATTCTATTGGGGAAAGCTGAAAATAATTTGTCCTAATCTGGAGATTTGCTGAGCTCTATAATATGCATACACTAATTCCTTTGCCCTAACACCACCACTGTATAAAATATCTCTAGGGATTTTAAAAGGTTAAAGTGATATTCACAGCAGGAGTGACACAGCATATAAGGGAAGCTTAAATTTGGCAGGCTTTTAGCAGGATTTTCCCCCATTAAATCACAGTAGCATAAAATAAGATATATAAAATCACTTCATTACATTTATTTTTTAACTAGGATTTGTTTGTTTTTAAAGATCCAGGAAAAACTCTCCAAATTCCTCTTCTCATACCCCACTCTACTTGAAATCCTGTAAGAATTACCAGCTACATATTGATGATTTCCATTTTTGATAGATAATTTGAGTATCTAACTTTAAAAACATGAATCCTATAAAATAATGGGCAAGATTTCATTATCAAATAGCCCATCTTGCATTACTAGATGGACTACTTTTCTTAACTAACTTGGCACTTTTAAGTATATAAAGAAGCAAACAATAATGATTTTAAAAAATATTTCCACTTTCCAAGCCTTTATTCCACTTCCTCAATTTTAACCTGTCAAAAATGAAACGCATGCCTATGAAAAAGGTAATTACTTTTCTCCTTCTTTAACTTCTTCTTAATTAACTTTTAATCTATGCTGTTACAGAGGGAGCATGTCTTAATACTAAATGTGTCTAAAATGTAGGAGACAGAGATTTAAATCATTTAGATAAACATCTGCCTAGCACAGAGGCATAAAAATTATGAAATTAGGATATGGGTGGCTGAGTGCCAACAGTAGCTGCCAGCAAAAGCAAGATATTGCCTTCATTTAAAAAAAAATCTTTTGCTTACAAACAAGCCAACTTAATAAATGACTTCTAACCGTACACTCTTATATTGGAGCACATTTCTTGTTTTATACTACGTAAAATTCTAAAAACATGTGAATGAGAAATTGAAGGGAAATAACCATGCAATCATTTATGAAAGGCATGTTTTAATAGAGAAAAAAATCAATAAATTGGAAAATTTTACCATGAAGTGAAGCACTACTGCTTTGTTTAGTTGGAGTGGATTCTGTCAACAGTAATTTAAAGTAATCAGTTCAATGATATGATCCCTGGTTGGTGTTCAGATAATTACTATACTTATGTCTAGTAATTTTCAGCTATTAAATGGAATATAGAGTGGCAAGTAAAGACAGGAAGCTTTGACCCTTAATACCCCTTTTACTATATGTGTGTAATTTGTCTTCTAATAACTGAAATAACATGACAGTAAAGTCCATACACACAAAATGGAAATAATCCTGCATCCTTTATTCAAGCCTGGTTAATCAAAATGTCTTGAAATTTTTTTGCACAAGATGTAGTAGAAATACACACACACACACAGAGAAAGAGAGAGAGAGAGTGAGAGACAGAGCGAGAGCGGTCATTTATAAGCATACCTTGGAGATACTGCAGTTTCTGTTCCAGACTACCACAATAAAGCAAGTCACACAATTTTTTTTGTTTCTCTGTCCATATAAAAGTTATGATACTGTAGTCTATTAAGTGTGCAATGGAATTATTTTTTTAAAAAATGAACATTCCTTAATTTACAAATACTTATTGGTAAAAAAAAAAAATGCTCACAATCAACTGAGCCTTCAGCAAGTTGTAATTTTTTCACTGGTAGACAGTCTTGCCTTGATGTTGATGACTGCTGACTGATCAGGTTAGTGACTGTGGAAGGCTGGGGTGGCTGCGGCAATTTTTGAAAATAAGACAATAAAGTTTGCCACATAGACTGACTCTTTGATAAATGATTTCTCTGTAGCATGTGATGCTGTTTGATAACATTTTACCCACAGTAGAAATTCTCTAAAAATTGGAGTCAATCCTCTCAAACCCTGCTACTGCTTTATCAATTAAGTTTATGGAATGTTCTAAATCCTTTGTTGTAATTTCAGCAATGTTCACAGCATCTTCCCCAGGAGTAGATTCCATCTCCAGAGACCACTTTCTTTGCTCATCCATAATAAGCAACTCCTCATCCATTAAAATTTTATCATGAGCTTATAGCAATTTAGTCACATCCTCAGGCTTCACTTCTGGTTCTCCTTCTATTTTCACCGCATTTGCAGTTAATTCCTCCACTGGAGTCTTGAACCTCTCAAAGACATCCATGACAGTTGGAATAAATTCCTTCCAAACTCCTGTTAATCTTTATATTTCGATCCCCTCCCATGAATCTTGAATGTTCCTTTCCAGAAAGTTTTCAGTTTACTTTTTTTTTTTTTTACACCTTTTCAAGATTCATCAGAGGAATTATTAGCTATGGCAGCTATAGCTTATAAAGGTATTTCTCATATAAGACGACTTAAAAGTCAAAATTGCTTCTTGATCCATGGGCTGCAGGATGGATGTTGTGTTATCAGGGATCAAAACAACATTAATCTCCAATATCTTTATCAGAGCTCCTGGGTGACCAGGTTCATTGTCAATGAACAGTAATATTATTGATCTTTTTTTCGGAGCAGTAGGTATTAACGGTGGGCTTAGAATATTTAGTAAACCATGCTGTTAAGAGATGTGCTGTCATCTAGGCTTTATTGTTCCATTCATTAAGCATAGACGGACTATATTTAGCATAATTTTCAAAGGCCCTAGGATTTTTTGAATGGTAAATGAACATCGGCTTCAACTTAAAGTCACCAACTGCATTTGCCCCTAACAAGAGTCAGCCTGTCCTCTGAAGCTTTGAAGCCAGACATTGACTTCTCCTCTCTAGCTAAGAAAGTCCTAGATGGCATCTTCTTCCAATAGAAGGCTTTTTCATCTGTACTGAAAATCTGTTTTATAGTGTGGCCAACTTCATCAATTATCTTAGCTAGCTAGATCTTCTAGATAACTTGCTGCAACTTCTACATCAGCACTGGCTGCTTCACCTTGCACTTTATGTTATGGAGATGGCTTCTTTCCTTAAACTTCATGAACCAACTTCTGCTAGTTTCCAACTTTTCTTCTGAAGTTTGTTTTTTTTGTTTTTTTTTTTTTCCTCTCTCAGCCTTCATAGAACTGAAGAGAGTTGAGGCCTTGCCCTGGATTAAGCTTTGGCTTAAAAAAATGTTGTGGCTGGTTTGATCTTCTATCCAAACCACCAAAACTGTCTCTATATCAGCAATAAGGCTGTGTCACTATCATTTGTGTGTTCACGGGAGCAGCACTGTTAATTTCCTTCAGGAACTTTTCCATTGCATTCCTAACTTGGCTGTTTAGCATAAGACACCTAGCTTTCACCCTATGTAAGTGTACATGCCTTCCTCCTCCAGCTTAATAATTTCTAGCTTTTTATTTGAAGTGAAAGATGTGTGACTCTTCCTTTTAACTTGAACACTTTGAGGCCATTGTAGTGTTATTAAATTGCCTAATTTCAATGCTGTTGTCTCTCAGGGAATAGAAAGTCCCAAGGAAAGGGAAGAGAGATGGGGTAGTGGCTGTTCCATGGAGCAATCAGAACACATACAGCATTTATTAATTATGTCTGCTGTCTTATATGTATTCAGTTCATGGCGCGTCAAAACAATTGCAATGGTAACATCAAAGGTCACTAATCACAGACCATCATAACAGATATAATAATAATGAAAAAGTTTGAGATACTGTGAGAATTACCAAAATGTGAAACAGAGACAAAAAGTGAGCACATGCAGATGGCAAAATATTGCTGATAGACGCTGTCTACACAGGGCTGCCACAAACCTCCAATTTGTAAAAAGCACAATATCTGTGAAGCTTAATAAAGCAAAGTACAATAAAATGAGATATGCATGTATCTCCTCTCCCTCTCCATATCCAAATGTAGTAAAGGAAGGAAAACAAACAATATATTCATTAAAATACTGTATTGAGAAAGGGAGGTAGAGGCATTACAAACCAGAAGTTTCCATGAGCTTCTGAAATTCAAAAGGTGGATGAAGGCTATTAAATGTGTAACACAAGTTAAGGGAACCCAGGAAACTGCTACAGTGGTGCTGAAAGGTTAATGAATTCCTGACTTGTTGCAGGACATGGGGATCGCAGTCCTTTTCTCTAAATAGTTTGTGTTCCACTGTCTTCTTGCTTCCAGTAGCAAATGTGAAATCTGATCAGTCAGTACAATGGTTTTACCTTTTAAAATATCTTGTTCGGGAGGCTGAGGCAAGAGAATCTCTTGAACCCAGGAGGCAGAGGTTGCAGTGAGCTGAGATCATGCCACTGCACTCCAGTCTGGGTAACAGAGCAAGAGTCTGTCTCAAATATATATATATATATATATATATATATATATATATATGTATCATCAATAATTTTTGTAAAACATTTCATCCTCAGACTTCTGAATGGTTGTCTTTTTTTTCAGTTAGTGGATTATTATTTGTTTGTTATTTCAACTCCATTTGTTACCTTTTTCTTCTTCTGAAATACTGTTGGCATGTTAGATCTCTGGGATCTGTTTCTTATGATTATCATATTCTTGTGGGGTTTTTGGTCTTTGTTCTAAGTTATTTCTTCCATGTGATCTTATTACAAATACAAGTCTGAGCCATACCTGGCCTTTTCTATTTTAAATTCCAGTGATTTATTTTATAATTTATGAATCACAATCATTATAGATTTTCTGACTGTATCCCTTTGATGGTCCTCATTCATTTTATGTTAATGTTTTCTTTGAGTTCTTCATCAGTTCTAGTAATAATTTATTGGGAACTATCACTTAAAGAATTTTGGATCACTCGCCATTCCTCAGGTTACTTATACCCTTTAAGGTTTTGTTTTTTTTGCCATATTTTCATTGTATGTGCCCCCAGCCTTCACACATGGGGATATTATGGGTTCTGAGCTAAAGCAGACTTTGAGTGGAGGATGGTGAAATAAAATGGAAGGCACAGTCATTTTTGCTCCCGTGGTCAGGTTACGTTGTCTGTCAAATGTGTTATTCTCTCTTGAAGCATGTGGGTACTGCATCCCCAGTCCCCTCTTTTTTTCACCCTGAGTGTAAGTAAGAGCCCTCTGTCACTCACAGGACCTAGGGGCAATGCAGCCCAGTAATGCAGGTGAATGCAAGGTGACTGATTTCCTCCAAGCCTAAGAGAGTAACTGGGATCAAGCAACCTTTGAAAGACTACACAAAGCCAGTGCACCCTCTCATCAGGGGGATTTGTAGATTTCAGTTGATTCTCCTTAGGAAAAAAATTTTACCCTACACCTTCTGCAGAACGTTAGATTCATCCTCCAGCTCTACCCAGGTGCCTCCAGCTTGCATGCCCCGTATTCTAAATGACTCCAAAGAGTGTTGGGAGGAAGAAGGAGCCAGGGATGAAAACCTTAGTTTCCAAACATTCCTTATTTTGAAAAGGAGACAAAAATATTGTTTATTTTGAATAATGTGACTATATATCTCTAAAACCCAAAGAATAAAATGAAATTCTTTTTAAACATAAGATAATTCAGTAAGATTATGGGCTACTATAATGGATGTCCAGAAATAAGACAGAAAACATAGCAAAACAAAAAGAATCAAAAGAAAAAGGATAATGTATAATAACAATACAACCATAAATCTCTTGGAATGGTATTAATAAGCAATGTGTAATACTTAAAATGATAAAACTATAACACTCTCTTGGAAAACAAAATGACATGTAAAGAGAGAGGTTTTCTTTGTTCTTGATTGATTGGAATATTTAGCACTGTAAAGAGGGTAGATATCTTAAAAATGTCTTCGTAAAATCAGAACAAATATTCAAAATTCCAATAAGATTGCTTTTCTCAGGGATGGGAGTGGGACAGAGAGTTGGAATGCTACAACACAAATAAATCTCAAGTACCTGATACATTACATATGAGAGGATTCAGAAAATTCCTTCCCAAAATAAAATATATTATAAAACCGGAATTAAAATATGATGTAAATGAAGAAATACATTACAGAAGCAAGGATTTTCAAGACATCAGACATCAGGCTGTGAAGAACTATGCTACTTGAGTGATGGGAACAATTTAGGGAAGTCCCATAAGGAGTCTTCAGCTAAAACCTTGAGATAGCTTTTGGGAAATGGCATATGGCAGACTCTCTAAGAGGAGAAGTTGAAAAGTGACTCAAGTTTGTGAGACAGAGTACTAAGAGAGGTAAGTCCTTCATAGAGAAACTTGAATATCTTCAAACGGATCTCCTGAAGCATTTAGCAGATTACTAATCAACACATGTTTATGAGGAAAGTACATAAAGCTTGGAAAGCACATATGAAAGGATTAGAGGAAGGGAAGCAGTGCCAAAAGCTGAGATATGGTGCTGGAAATTATGCGTGTTATAACCAGACAGATTGGAAAAACTCATAATCCACAGGGCACTAGGTTAGTACTCAGAGAAGTCTTATAATTTCATTTGGTGTATTAGTATGAGTTTTCCAGAGATACAGAACCAATGGAATGTATGCATGTGTGTGTATACATATACTTTAAGAATTGATTCTGGAGGCTGGCCAGTCCAAAATCTCCAGGGCAGACCAGTAGGCTGGAGACCCAGAGAAGGGTTGATATTGCAGTTCAAGTCTGAAGGCAGACTTGATGCAGAATTTTCTCTTGCATGGGGGTCCTCAGTTTTTTTTCTCTTAATGCCTTCAACTAATTTGATGTGACCCACCTGTATTATGGAAGGTAGTCTGCTTTACTTACAGCTACTGATTGCATCTAAAATATACCTTCATAGAAACATCTAGGCCTATGTTTGACCAAAAACTGGATACCATAATTTAACAAAGTTGACACATAAAATTAATCACCATACTCAGTATTTTACAGTACTCAGAAGTTGCTTCAGTAGTGGGGAGTAAGCAGCCCTAGGTTGAGCACTGCTCTGGAACCATTTAACAAGTTAGGAAGGCAACACTCAAAAGGATGGAGCTATAGGAGGAATTTTTAAAATAATTTAGCACCCAACAAGATAAAGTTCCCAGTGTTATCCAGTAAAAAAGCAGGAAAATAGCATACATAATGAGTAAAAGCACACACACACACACACACACACACACACACACACACACACACACACACAGTGTGTAGTATTCAGAAGAAAGACTGCTACAGTGATATGTTGAAGTGTATTATCAGCATTTCTATTTTGATCTTTAATAGACATCTTAAAGTTACATCAAAAACCAACCTCCTGGGCCAGGCAGAGTGGCTCACGCCTATAATCCCAGCACTTTGGGAGGCCGAAGTGGGCAGATCCCTTGAGGTCAGGAGTTCGAGACCAGCCTAGACAACATGATGAACCCACGTCTCTATTAAAAATACAAAAATTAGGTGTGGTGGTATGTGCCTTAATCCCAGCTACTCAGGAGGCTGAGGCAGGAGAATCTTTTGAACCCAGTAGGCAGAGGTTGCAGTGAGCCGAGATCGTGCCACTGCACTCCAGCCTGAGCAACAGAGCATGACTCCGACTCAAAAAAAGAAACCAAAACCAACCTCCTGACCTCGCTACAACATTACCACATCCCCAAACATGCATTTCCCACTACACAACCCATTTCAATTGATAGCAACACAATCTTTTCAGATGGTGAGAACAAAAACCTTGAAGTTATTTTTTTACTCCTCTGTTTCTCTCCAGTTCCACATCTAATTTATCACAATATCTTGTTGGCACTACCGCACCTATTGTGATAGCCTCCTGTTTTTTTTTTTTTTTTTTTTTTTTTTTTTTTGTCTCTGCTCTCTTATAGTTTAATCTCGACATGGTAAAACAGAGTGATTCTTGCAACATGTGACTCTAATCAGTCACTCCTATGGCCAATCTCAGCAAAGGATTTTCATTTTATTCAAATAGACGCTAATGTCCTTCCAGTGGCCTACATGATCTGCTCCTTCGCTTTTCTTCTGACAACATCTCCTGTGATTCTCCTAGCTCAGCACTGTATAATGATGAAATGTCATGTGAGTCACAGATGCAATTTTAGAGTTTTTAGTAGCACATTAAAATGTTGAAAATAAGTGAAATTAATGTAATAACATTATATTTAACCCAACATTTCAAAAACATCATTTCAACATGAAACCAATATAAAAATTCAACATGTAATCAATATAAAAATGATTTTTGGTATTTTTTTCATGCACAGCCTTAAAAATCAGAAATGTATGTTATACTTATAGCACATCTTAAATTGGTTTAGCTCAATAGCCACGTGTGACTAATGGATACTATATCAAACAGCGCAGTGCCAGCTCATGCCTCTCCAGGCACATTGGTTTCCTTTATATTCCTGGAACATGCCACCCATACTTCTGCTTCACAACCTCTCTTATTTAATGTGCTGAAATACCATAATACCACATACTGGGTAATTTATAAACAGTGGAAATTTATTTTTCATGGTTCTGGAGGCTGGAAAGTCCAAGATCAAGGTGCTGGCAAGATTAGTGTCTGGTGAAGGCTTCCCTGTCTGCTTCCAAGATGACACCCTTTTGGTGCATCCTATGGAGAGGAGGAGCACTGTGTCTTCACATGGCAGAAGAAACAGAAGGTCAACAACGGGGCAATTACTAGTTCTCTCCAGCTTTTTTATCAGGTCACTAATTCCATTCATGAAGGCTCCACCCTCATGACTTAATCACTTCCTAAAATCCCCACCTCTAATACTATCACATTAGCAATTAGGTTTCAACATATGAATTTTGGGGACATTCAGACAGTAACACAGCCTTTGCATCAGTTGTTTCCTCTTCTAGGAACTGCTTCCTCCTATATAAACGTGGCTTGTTTTCTCACCTCCTTCCAGTCTTTTCAAATGTCACCATTTCCGTGAGGCCATGCCAGATTGCTTTATTTAATGTCTCATTTATTATGTTTTAATAATATATAAAGTACTTATTTATAATGTTTATTATCTATCTCTCCTCTCACTGTAAACTCTCCTATGAGGGCAGGAATTTTCGACTGTTTTGTTAATTTATATACTCCCAACTTCTCATAATCTCTATTCCATAGAAGTTCGATAAATACCTGTTAAATGAATGAAAAGAATTAATGCGGTAGGATTTTATGCTCTCATTCAACAACATAGAGTCATGTACTGATTTTGAGACATATTCGAGATATTTTGGCAAAGAACAAAATGGGCATATTGAATAACTGTGGAAACATCCTTTTATTATTTCAAAATATATGTCTTTGGATATGAGTATAGCTGCGATTGAGATGACATATCATGTGTATGAAGAAAGCATACATATCTAGTTGCTATAATTAATTGCATCTGTCTAGAGAGTAGAAATCCATGGAGAGAGGACACTTTCATAGTTTTTAATTATACTTATATATATATTTTAGCTTTTTAAATAATAAGTATGCTATTTGTGATAATTTAAAAATACACGTTTAAAAACTGGTCATGTCATAAAATATTAGAAGCAATTATTCTCTTGTTCTAAAAATTAATTCATTTAGGGTGCTAAAATCTATTTCTTGGAGGTCCCCTTTGCAAAACCCTGTAGGTATTTCTCCAGAAATATTCTGAGACCTCTACATTGTATGTGTATTATTCTGACATCCTTTTGTATAGGGCTATCTGCATTTCATCATTTTAATTCTGAGGAGTGATTTTATAAACTGTTCCTCAGTTCATAGTCTTTGCAATTAAATGTAAGTTGACCCACTAACTGAATTACAGAAATCAGATATAAACAAATGAACAGATTTCAGCTGTCCATTTGATATAGTGGTTTGAATTAGTTTTAATGGGCCCCATGGCAGTTTTCTAGCCTATAACTGCTATTAAACAGAATTCTGTAAATTCACTGAAGATGTTTAAATACTCTGTGTGGTAATACAACTGATTTGTGTTTTGTACAAGTTAATAACTATAGATTGAATTAAAAAGAAAATATGACCTAAAAAAGAGGGTCTATTTAATGCAGTTTTCGTTTTATTACTTTGGAAGGAAGATTCATATGTCTTAATTTCAATTTTTCTTTTATTTCATTTTTTCAAAATAAAATTATAATAAGAATAAATAATAACAGTAACTTGTATTTCTACTGTGCTAAGAGCTGTAAATATTTTTCTCATGTGATTCTTACAATAAACCTATAAAGTTGATATAAATATTATCTCAGTTTTTACAGATGAGAAAGTTGAGGTTTAAGGAGGCAGAATAACTTACCTATGTCCACAGAGCTAACAAGGTTAGAATCAACACTTATATATTATTGTTAGTTTCATTCTAAAACTGTGTTTTTAAGCATTATGTCACTAATATATTTATCCTACTGAAAATATTTCTTCTGATCATCTTTAAAGATAAATAAGCCTAAAATTGCAAAGGGATTTTGACCTCAAATCGATTATAAATCCATTATATGAAACTGTTAAATTGTTATATATGGTATCGTATCACAATACTTAGAACACAGACTGGAACATAGTAGGTACACAATAAGTAATCTTGAATTAATGAAATTATGAAAGTTTTCATCTAATATTCTAAATCTTTACAGTGAAGGGAAAAATACCTTTTAAAGTGGGAAGAACAAAAGCAAATGGCACAGGGTGTTAGTATTTGAGAATGGAATAGTCAAATAAAAGGGATTCAAATTCACTTGACTGGATCAGTTAGAAAAGCTACAGATAAAGCTGGAAAGTGTCAGGCTATTCCATAGTATGCCTACTTTACAGATTACCAAATACATATAGTTTATGTGAGTTTGTATACTTAACAGGGGAATATTTATTTCCTCTGTTAATTTTATGCATCTTGAAATATGTAAGGGCCTGGTTAAAATATGAAGTCCTCTCTGTAGCCCAGATAAAATGAGTCTCTCATTCTTCTCCATTAAATTAGGAGACATTGGTTGGCCTTTAAATATCATTCTGGACTAGTTAAGCAAACTCATAATGTTTGACTTCTGTTTGACCAGCTCCTCTCTCCAAACTATGTCAACCACAAAATATTGTATGACACATTATATATACATGATGATACTCAAATAACTCTTCATCTTTTTATTCTCTACCACTTTACTAGTGCAGATTATCGTCTGTTCTAGAACTAATGAAATCACTTTCAAATTATTCCCCTTGTTTTAGAAGTCCAGCTTATTGACCACTTCTTCCCACTATCACCGTATTTATCTTCCTAGAACATGTATCTGTTCTTAAATCTTGCTAATTCCCTGTCACCTTTTGCTAATTCCAGGAGGAAGTGTAAAGCTTCCTCACGAAATTAAAGAAGTCTGCCACAGCCACCTTTCCTGGCTCACCTTCCCACAATCCTCCAGCAAACCTGAATTACAATCGTAAAGACCAACTGTGGCTGCCCCAGATAACAAAGCACCATCTCAGGCTGAATCTTCTTTCTAAAATGCTGTAGCTCTTCCTTTGTTATCAGTCAAAACCCTTCTCAAACATCAAGGCTCAGAAAAAATGCCATCTGTTTCATGATGTTTTTCCTAGTCTCCCCTATTTTACTCCTACCTTAAAATTAAGCATTTCCATAAAACTTTACTCATGCCTACACTTATTGCATATCTCCTTCCCATATTTACTATAGTTGTCACTATTCTTTCCTTATTGGTTTCAAACTTTTTTTATATATATATTTTTTATTATTATTATACTTTAAGTTTTAGGGTACATGTGCACAATGTGCAGGTTAGTTACATATGTATACATGTGCCATGCTGGTGTGCTGCACCCATTAACTCGCCATTTAGCATTAGGTATATCTCCTAATGCTATCCCTCTCGCCTCCCCCCACCCCACAACAGTCCCCAGAGTGTGATGTTCCCCTTCCTGTGTCCATGTGGTCTCATTGTTCAATTCCCATCTATAAGTGAGAACATGCGGTGTTTGGTTTTTTGTCCTTGCGATAGTTTACTGAGAATGATGATTTCCAATTTCATCCATGTCCCTATAAAGGACATGAACTCATCATTTTTATGGCTGCATAGTATTCCATGGTGTATATGTGCCACATTTTCTTAATCCAGTCTATCATTGTTGGACATTTGGGTTGGTTCCAAGTCTTTGCTATTGTGAATAGTGCCGCAATAAACATACATGTGCATGTGTCTCTATAGCAGCATGATTTATAGTCCTTTGGGCATATACCCAGTAATGTGATGGCTGGGTCAAATGGTATTTCTAGTTCTAGATCCCTGAGGAATCGCCACACTGACTTCCACAATGGTTGAACTAGTTGACAGTCCCACCAACAGTGTAAAAGTGTTCCTATTTCTCCACATCCTCTCCAGCACCTGTTGTTTCCTGACTTTTTAATGATTGCCATTCTAACGGGTGTGAGATGGTATCTCATCATGGTTTTGATTTGCATTTCTCTGATGGCCAGTGATGATGAACATTTTTTCATGTGTCTTTTGGCTGCATAAATGTCTTCTTTTGAGAAGTGTCTCTTCATGTCCTTTGCCCACTTTTTGATGGGGTTGTTTGTTTTTTTCTTGTAAATTTGTTTGAGTTCATTGTAGATTCTGGATATTGGCCCTTTGTCAGATGAGTAGGTTGTGGAAATTTTCTCCCATTTTGTAGGTTGCCTGTTCACTCTGATGGTAGTTTCTTTTGCTGTGCAGAAGCTCTTGAGTTTAATTAGATCCCATTTGTCAATTTTGGCTTTTGTTGCCATTGCTTTTGGTGTTTTAGACATGAAGTCCTTGCCCATGCCTATGTCCTGAATGGTAATGCCTAGGTTTTCTTCTAGGGTTTTTATGGTTTTAGGTCTAACATTTAAGTCTTTAATCCATCTTGAATTAATTTTTGTATAAGGTGTAAGGAAAGGATCCAGTTTCAGCTTTCTACATATGGCTAGCCAGTTTTCCCAGCACCATTTATTAAATAGGGAATCCTTCCCCCATTGCTTGTTTTTCTCAGGTCTATCAAAGATCAAATAGTTGTAGATACGCGGCGTTATTTCTGAGGGCTCTGTTCTGTTCCATTGATCTATATCTCTGTTTTGGTACCAGTACCATGCTGTTTTGGTTACTGTAGCCTTGTAGTATAGTTTAAAGTCAGGTAGCGTGATGCCTCCAGCTTTGTTCTTTTGGCTTAGGATTGACTTGGTGATGTGGGCTCTTTTTTGGTTCCATATGAACTTTAAGGTAGTTTTTTCTAATTCTGTGAAGAAAGTCATTGGTAGCTTGATGGGGATGGCATTGAATCTATAAATTACCTTGGGCAGTATGGCCATTTTCACGATATTGAGTCTTCCTACCCATGAGCATGGAATGTTCTTCCCTTTGTTTGTATCCTCTTTTATTTCATTGAGCAGTGGTTTGTAGTTCTCCTTGAATAGGTCCAACCCAGAATTTCATATCCAGCAAAACTAAGCTTCATAAGTGAAGGAGAAATAAAATACTTTACAGACAAGCAAATGCTGAGAGATTTTGTCACCACCAGGCCTGCCCTAAAAGAGCTCCTGAAGGAAGTACTAAACGTGGAAAGGCACAACCGGTACCAGCCGCTGCAAAATCATGCCACAATGTAAAGACCATCGAGACTAGGAAGAAACTGCATCAACTAACGAGCAAAATAACCAGCTAACATCACAATGACAGGATCAAATTCACACATAACAATATTAACTTTAAATGTAAATGGACTAAATGCTCCAATTAAAAGACACAGACTGGCAAATTGGATCAAGAGTCAAGACCCATCAGTGTGCTGTATTCAGGAAACCCATCTCACATGCAGAGACACACATACGCTCAAAATAAAAGGATGGAGGAAGATCTACCAAGCAAATGGAAAACAAAAAAAGGCAGGGGTTGCAATCCTAGCCTCTGATAAGACAGACTTTAAACCAACAAAGATCAAAAGAGACAAAGAAGGCCATTACATAATGGTAAAGTTATCAATTCAACAAGAAGAGCTAACTATCCTAAATATATATGCACCCAATGCAGGAGCACCCAGATTCATAAAGCAAGTCCTGAGTGACCTAAAAGGAGACTTAGACTCCCACACAATAATAATGGGAGACATTAACACCCCACTGTCAACATTAGACAGATCGAGACAGAAAGTTAACAAGGATACTCAGGAATTGAACTCAGCTCTGCACCAAGCGGACCCAATAGCCATCTACAGAACTCTCCACCCCAAATCAACAGAATATACATTTTTTTCATCACCACACCACACCTATTCCAAAATTGACCACATAGTTGGAAGTAAAGTTCTCCTCAGCAAACGTAAAAGAATAGAAATTATAACAAACTGTCTCTCAGACCACAGTGCAATCAAACTAGAACTCAGGATCAAGAAACTCACTCAAAACCACTCAACTACATGGAAACTGAACAACCTGCTCCTGAATGACTACTGGGTACATAATGAAATGAAGGCAGAAATAAAGATGTTCTTTGAAACCAACGAAAACAAAGACACAACGTACCAGAATCTCTGGGACACATTCAAAGCAGTGTGTAGAGGGAAATTTGTAGCACTAAATGCCCACAAGAGAAAGCAGGAAAGATCCCGAATTGACACCCTAACATCACAATTAAAAGAACTAGAAAAGCAAGAGCAAACACATTCAAAAGCTAGCAGAAGGCAAGAAATAACTAAAATCAGAGCAGAACTGAAGGAAAGAGAGACACAAAAAACCCTTCAAAAAATCAATGAATCCAGGAGCTGGTTTTTTGAAAGCATCAACAAAATTGATCGACCGCTGGTAAGACTAGTAAAGAAAAAAAGAGAGAAGAATCAAATAGATGCAATAAAAAATGATAAAGGGGATATCACCACCGATCCCACAGAAATACAAACTACCATCAGAGAATACTACAAACACCTCTACGCAAATAAACTAGAAAATCTAGAAGAAATGTATAAATTCCTGGACACATACACTCTCCCAAGACTAAACCAGGAAGAAGTTGAATCTCTGAATAGACCAATAACAGTATCCGAAATTGTGGCAATAATCAATAGCTTACCAACCAAAAAGAGTCCAGGACCAGACGGATTCACAGCCGAATTCTACCAGAGGTACAAGGAGGAACTGGTACCATTCCTTCTGAAACTATTCCAGTCAATAGAAAAAGAGGGAATCCTCCCTAACTCATTTTATGAGGCCAGCATCATCCTGATACCAAAGCTGGGCAGAGACACAACCAAAACAGAGAATTTTAGACCAATATCCTTGATGAACATTGATGCAAAAATCCTCAATAAAATATTGGCAAACCGAATCCAGCAGCACATCAAAAAGCTTATCCACCATGATCAAGTGGGCTTCATCCCTGGGATGCAAGGCTGGTTCAATATATGCAAATCAATAAATGTAATGCAGCATATAAACAGAACCAAAGACAAAAACCACATGATTATCTCAATAGACGCAGAAAAGGCCTTTGACAAAATTCAACAACCCTTCATGCTAAAAACTCTCAATAAATTAGGTATTGACGGGACGTATCTCAAAATAATAAGAGCTATCTAGGACAAACCCACAGCCAATATCATACTGAATGGGCAAAAACTGGAAGCATTCCCTTTGAAAACTGGCACAAGACAGGGATGCCCTCTCTCACCACTCCTATTCAACATAGTGTTGGAAGTTCTGGCCAGGGCAATTAGGCAGGAGAAGGAAATAAAGGGTATTCAATTAGGAAAAGAGGAAGTCAAATTATCCCTGTTTGCAGATGACATGATTGTATATCTGGAAAGCCCCATTGTCTCAGCCCAAAATCTCCTTAAGCTGATAAGCAACTTCAGCAAAATCTCAGGATACAAAATCAATGTACAAAAATCACAAGCATTCTTGTGATTTTGTCATACACCAATAACAGACAAACAGAGAGCCAAATCATGAGTGAACTCCCATTCACAATTGCTTCAAAGAGAATAAAATACTTAGGAATCAAACTCTTTATGGACAGGTAAAGTGGCTCATTTAAGTGTTTCTCTTCCAGTGCCTAGAACAGGACAATATTTGCAGCAACAAAATATTCGATATAATAAAAATATGTTGTTTACTGAAAAAACACTCAATAAACTCAAAAACTACAAGAAAATATTTTGTACAGAATAAGGATAGCAAAGGAAAAAAAAACATAATTCTCAATATAATGGAAAAGGAACTTATTAAAACTTGTATTGATAGCTAGATGAATATAGATAGATGTTTTACTGGAAAAGGGAAATAGACGAGCAAGAAGGAAAACACATCAAAATTATTCTTTGATTTCAACTTTCCAAGGAAAAATTATTTTCAGGTACTAAGTTTGTCTGCATTGCGAAGGAGTGATTTTGTAATTTCCAGAACTGTCATCCTTTGTTCCACTGTTGTCCTTCACCCAGTATGCTCTCTGGGGATTTTAGGAGATTGCACACCAGGAGCACTGGGCACAGTGGCACCGAAGTCTTGCAGTGCAGGAAGCCTCAGCAATCAATTCCCACGCTTTCCAGGTGGTGCTGTTTGGTTCCATTCACATTAACTTTTCAGCTTTCTATGTGAAGAAAGCCTCCAGATAGTGAAGAGGGAGGGAGAGCAATAAGACCAATGATTACAAATCAATCACTTTCATTGTTCCAGAGCCAGTAGCAGAACACAGCTGATAGACAAAGCACTGGTTTTGTTCAATAATTAGGTTGTTTCTTAGAGGAGAATATGAAGCCTTTTCAATATTTTACTCTTTTTAGAAAATAAGTATATTGTATCAAACATTGTGTGGCACACAATAGAAATGGAGGTTTTAATAGTAGTCCTTATTGTGAACATCGAATATTAAAAGGCAGTTTTGATTAGATTTGGGGAAGAATCAGCTCTATTGCATGCATAAAGCCAAAATATGTGGGACACTGGTCCACCTGAGAAACAAGGTAGATATTTCCCAAATTAAGGGTAATACAGGAGAGGTATTACTATTGCGTACACTTATAAAATATACTCAAAATTTGGGCAAAGATAAGAAAAGGATTTTTAGGCATACGGGTATGTGTATGTCTTTCTGAAAAACTAAAATTTTAAGAATGCTATCATAATGATATACAAGTAAAATAGTCTGGATGTGAATACATCCAGGTCTTTTCAAGATGGTCCTTGCCAGGATTTTGTTGAAATACTATTTTCATGCTATCAAACGTCCTAAGTAAATGTCATTGTGGTTTCTTTATTTACTTTTTGGGTGCCTACTTTCTCACAGTATTTCCACCAAATCTAACACCACGGTAGCTGTAAGTCAGGCAAAGAGATATTCTAAAACATTCTTCAGTGATTAGAGACATAAGAACTATAAAAAATAATGTGTTACTTTGTAAATAGAATTCAAATTAGAATTTAACCTTCAAAATATTTTTTTTGGAAAGTGATGAGAAAACACTGCATCTGTATGGAAGCCATGCAATATAACAGAAAATGTCCTGTTGTATAAGGATGGAACACAGAATTTATTACCACAACTATCACTGGCTCCTATGACATTAAAACTAGTCACTTAATTTCTGGTGTCTACCAATCAGTTCTTAAAAATGGAAACAATGATGCAAATTCATAACAAGAGATCATACAAATATTGGGATGATAGATAATATGTGACTGTATTTTAGTTGCCCAGTATGCCATTTTGTCATTATTTTTCAGAAAGGATTCATTCCTGAAAGGAAATTACAGAAAATAAGCACTATTGTTGTGCACTGTATTGTTAGATATTTTTACACAAACCATTATGTTGAACTCAGAAAAAAGGCATATTTTAACTGGACATAGAGTCTTGATTTGTTCTAATAAAACCCTAATTTGCCCAAGTTTTATCAGTAACCATGGTTCCCACATAGTACTCATGGAGGTGGCCATGGTTTTTATTTTCTAATGAGACTCACTGTGGTACAAGGTCTGACTCAGAGCTTTTCCTAGGAATATAAAAATGATAAATAAAAATGTAAAAGAAAAATTATCAAACTGTCCCTTGGTAACTAAATGGTTGATCATAAATTGGAGTGTCTATGCAAATGAAGTAAATAATTAAAATCTCCAAGAACAGCATTGACTAGGTGGTTGATGACTGGCAATTATAAAAGCTGAATTTTTAATATGCATGCATCCAAGGAGCCAGTAAAAATTAGCTCCCAGACTAATGGACTTGCCTTTCTTCTGAAGCAGAATTTTAATGAGAGCATTATTTATAACAGAGAGCCCAAGAACCAGGGTATTCTTGCTTAGTCTCATTTTTTTTTTCCCTGACACCTTATCCATTAAACTATGAACTTCTTTACAGAAAAATAATACTTTATTCCCTAAGAAGTAAAGGTCAAAATGACCTCGGAAATTGGTTGCATTATATATACTCTAAAGACATGCCACTTAGGACAAAAGAAATCATAAAGCCTGTGTTTCTAAATACCCAAGTTGTATATGCTTTTAAAATATATTTCATAAGATCAAATTATATTCCATATAGTTTTGCCCTTCCACAAACTTTCTGTGTGATTATTTCCTACATAAGATAAAATGCAAAATCTTTGAAGGACACTTAAATCTTTTTGCATATATTTTTATAAGGCTTGAGAATGGTTTTAATCATTCTGATATGTGTATAGTGTTAAGCTGCTAATTTCTTTGAGGCCATTGAAAGGGTTTAATTTTTCCCTAGAAACACCATTTTCTTATTGGCAGTCTGTGTTATAAACATCACAGAGTTTAGGTTGTACTTTCCTTTTTGATATTTCAACCGGAACGATCTCTAGTTTTGCTTTCATGACTCTTTCCCCCATAGTTGTAACTAAGCAAGGACTGTTTGGCAGATAGCATCTGACGAGATTTTATTGTCTGGGTGACAGCTCCCTTAAACTACGAGTCAGGCAAAAGCCTGGTCCAAGGATGAGTCAGAGAGTGGTTTACTCAGAGCTGCCTTAAACAGAAATTCACTAGTTCCCATCCAATTCCATCCCTTCACCCTCATTCCAGTGCCAACCTAAAATCATATGACCAAGGGACATGGGTGGTAGAAGCATTATCGGGAGGAACATGATAAATTAGGTCTCATTAGTCTTAGCTTGTTCCCTTCTGTCACCTTTTTTGTTGTTCTTTTTAAGCCCTCAGTATTTTAGAAACTTCTATATCTACTCATATATACTGAAGAATCTAAATTTTCTAAAAAAATCATAGATTTTATTAAAAATCTCAGAATGTAGGTACCTTTCTGATGTCCAATATCAGATAGACAACAGACAAATGCCTAGGATAATTAGGTTCTTTATATCAACCAAGGCAAGCCCAGGAGCTTCTCACTGAGACTCTTTGTTCAATAAACTGGAGAGTGTAACTTTGGTTAATAACATTGAATTGTGAGTATAGTTAAGTTTGTTTTTATATGTGTTTTGGCAATTTTGTGTTTCTTCTCTTTTTTAATTGCCTATTTTTATCCTTTGCACATTTTCCTCTTGGGGAATTTTTTTTTTTTTTTTTCTGATTGGTTTGAAATACCTCTTTGTGCATTAAGACCATGAGTTTTTTCCTTGCCACAAGTATTTTTCAAGTTTGTTATTTGCCTTTTAATTTTTATACTTGTAATGCATAAGTATGTTTATGCTTCTGTGTGATCAAATATACATATACTTCCCCTAATGTTTTATTTCTTATTTTTATGTTTAGAAAAGATGCCCCTACTCTGATACCAGATAAATATTTACTTATATTTTTCTGTAATTCTTGTTTGTTTACAACAAATGTAATTCACTTTGGTATATGGTTTGGAGTAGATCTTTATTATTTTCCAAATACTAAGCCAGTTGTCCAAAGGCTATTTATCAAATGGCATTCTTTCTCCACTGCTTTGAATTATGTGATTTATAACATAGATCTTCCTAGCTTTAATATATACAAAAGCAATTTTTTTCTAGTCAGTTCCAGCCATTTATTTGTTTTACTCCAGCATTAGGAATATTTTACTATTTCTAGAAAACTGGAATATTTCCTCACCTAGTAAGTATTTTTTGTCTTTGTAGCATCAAATGAGCTGATCATATAGATTCCCTCTTTTGATATATCAAAAGAGGAAATAAATACTGATGTAATTAAGTCTATATTATATTAGTAGAGCTTCTAACATATAACCACCCTTGTTTTCTTAGAATAAATCCTACTTGGTTATGGTTTTATTATATTAACACATTACTAATATTTTTCAGATTTCTGCATATATATAGTATAACTGAGAATGTTATGCAGTTTTCTTTTTGATCTGTCATTGCCCAGGGCTTTATAATTTTTTCTTCTTAATTCATAATATAAATTGGAAAATATAGTAGAGAAAGTTATAAAAATATGGCTGAGTCAACTAAGAAATTCAACAATTCACCTTCATCTGCCCTACCCAGAAACTGTACAAATAACCAAAGCATTATAAAAATCGAGAAAATCTAAAGGTCTGCACCAGTGCTGGAAACTAAGAAAGGAGTCTATCCACACAAAGAATATTTAGTAGTTTCTGCTGTATGTGGTGCATATAACAAATGAAGACTTTTGTGATAGATAACTCACAATTCCACATCCCAAGAAAATAGTGGAGTATCTCAGGAATATAGTTATAAAGCTAGGAAGATCTTCAATAGCATCTCCTGATTTGAATGGGCAAGGGCTCAAAGGAAGGGCAGGTCTGTAGATAGATAAGATTCAAAACTTCTGTCCAAATAGTCTATGCTCAGCACATTAAATATAAATGTAGTCATATTAGCTCAAAAGCCTTCAGGCAGTCAGACTTCTCCCTGGTATGGCATTAAAAGCTATAAAGAATAAAGTAATTCACTAAACAGTATAAGGCATGTAGAGGATAAGCTTGAGATGATCATACAGAATATAGGAGAAAAAGAAAAAATAATGAAAACAACCAAAGGAAAACCATTTGCATAGATGACTGACCTTGGAAAACTAAGGTACTGATTTTTCTATATTAACCCAACATGAACTCCAACATAAAATTGGGAGTTACTGGTAGATGTCTCCATGTTTACTGCACCAATTATACAGAAGAGGCAGCTGCCAGTCAGCCTTTCCTATCCTCCTTCAATTTGGTATTATGGATTGCTGAAATACCCTAGAATGTTTTTGTGAGTATCATCTTTCCCTCATCGTCAGGTCCCATTTATTATATATATTTCTTTGGTCATTGTAATCAGGATCTAGGATGAAGAACACAATTTTTGCCTTATTCTGTTATGTCTTTATTTACTTAAGGCATTTACAATTACACTGTAATTTAGTTAGAAACTTAGCTCATTAACTCGAAAGAGAAATTATAACTAATTTCAAACTCTCTGAGTTTAGGTTTTAAAAATTAGTGAAATTTCTCATTGGTTTCAAAATAAATTAATCATAAATATGTACAAGCTATTTTTTAAGAAACAATATCTTAATCATAAAAGTCACAAATTGAACTTTTTTAAAAGCATTATTTACAGGAAGTTGCTTTTTTTCTTGCTGCACTTTTCTAAGGATAAATACGTGACCCTTAACATTTCCAGTTTCCAGTTTTCACACATCTTTACAAAGGCAATCACAAAATTTGCACGTGTTATATGAGAGAAGTAAATGTCCTTTGAGATACTTTGACAGATACATTATAACAAAGTAAAGCAAAATGTTTAGCCTTTATAAAAAATAAAATAGAAATATCTAATTGAGGATATGAAGAAAGTTGGTCCTATTTCTGATCTTTCTAATGCCCAAATGAATGTTGTATTGTTTCAAAGTTTCAAATTCTATTAAAAAATTGCTGGCAGATATGTTCTTATTAAACATATGACATCATACCACTCCTACACCCCCAACAATGCCACCCACTTTGGGTACAAATCATTTTCAAAATATTGTTTGTCAGGAATTTTTCTTCAGCTGTATACCATTTAACAATGACACTAAAGGGAAATACTAGACTAGGGAATCTGTTTAGGGAAATCTGCTATTGAATAAAATTGGCATAGATTTAATAATATGAGTTTGAAGATAGAAATGTAGGTGTTTGATAAAAATTTAGGTAACAGAAATGAAAGCATTCAAAGATAGACATTTAAGATATTTAAAAATAGAATCCAAGATGATGTCTTTAAAAACTGTATTACCAGAAAAAGTAGAAGACAATATATTTTAATTAGGAGGGCTAGGACTTTTCTTAAAATGTTTAAACATAAAAATGTAATGTCTTTTAACAATAGGACAGGACAAACATCAGTTTTTTAATTAGAACCCAACTTGGATTTAGTTTCTATAGTACTTTAGATACTTGTATTTCCAAAATAGTATACAGACAGCCACTCAGCATATGTGTGAATATGAACACATACAAATATATTAGGCCATTTCAATTTTTTCATCACAAAATTAAAATTTCTAATGATAATTAGTGGTTCATTATTCCTTTTAGAAAAGTGGCTGAATATAAGATCAACATGAAAAGATACATTGTAGTCCTATATACTTGTAACAAACAACTAGAACATTAAATATAAAGTAAGATACCACTTAAAATAGCAATAAAAAATCAAATACCTACCAAATTTAGTCAACAATATGGAAGTTCTCTATGCTAAAAACTACAAAATATTATTGGTGGAAATTTTTTTTTTTTTTTTTTTGAGACGGAGTCTTGCTCTGTCTCCAGGCTGGAGTGCAGTGGCGCAATCTGGGCTCACTGCAACCTCCGACTCCCCTGGTTCAAGCGATTCTCCTGCCTCAGCTTCCTGAGTAGCTGGGATTACAGGCACTCACCACCATGCCCAGCTAATTTTTGTATTTTTAGTAGAGACGGGGTTTCACCATGTTGGCCAGGATGGTCTTGATCTCCTGAGCTCATGATTCGCCCGCCCCGGCCTCCCAAAGTGCTGGGATTACAGGCGTGAGCCACCACGCCTGGCCGGAAATTTTAAAAGACCTAAATATATGCAGGAATATGTCATGTCTGTGCATTGGAAGAACTCAATAGCATAAAGATGTCAATTCTTCTCAAATTGATCTATAAATTTAGTGAAATACCAAATAAAACATTCCAGCAGTTTCTTTTATAGAAAGACAAGTGATTCTAAAATTCTTATGGCAATACAAAGGGTCAGGGATAGTACAGACAATCTTTAAAAAGAACAGAGTTGGAAAACTTACACTACCAGATATCAAGACCTACTATAAGTCTTACTTTAATAATGACACGGTGATATTGGCTCAAAAATAGACAAGTAGAGTAATGGAACAAAATAGAAGGCCTAAAACTGAGAGCCATATAAATGTTGCCACCACTTCAACAGAAGTTACACTGTAATTGCAATGGATTGAATGTTTGTGTCTCTTCTAAAATTGATATGTTGAAATCCTAACACCCAATGTGACATTATTAGGAGTGAGGCTATTGGGAGGTAATTAGGTCATCAGGGTGCACCTACATCCACGCGAATCGTATTAGTGCCCTTAAAACGGAACACAGGGAGCTCTCTCACTCTCTGCTATGTGAGAATAAAATGAGAAAACAGCTATCTGTGATCCAGAAGAGGGCCCTCACCAGAACCCTACCATGCTAGCGCTCTGATCTTAGACTGCCAGCCTCCAGAACTGTGAGAAATAAATTTCTATGTTCATGAACCACTAAGTCTATGGTATTCTGTCACAGAAATCTGAACTAAGACATAAATACAATGGAAGAGAGGATGTTTTCATGAATGATATAGGATCAATGATCAATTTCATATTCATATGACAAGTAATAAACTATTGCTCCAAACTTATACAATACACAGGAATTAATCCTAGATAAACTATATACCTTAAAGTGAAGTGCAAAGCAATAATTTTTTTAGAAGATAATGGAAGGGAATAGTCTAATCATCTTTGACTTTTGGGTATGTGAGGATTTATTAAATGGGCCACAAAATGTATTATTACTGAAAGAGAAGATAGAAACACTTTCAATGATCAAAATCAAGAAATTCCATTCATTAACGACATTATGAACTGAAAAGACAACCAGAGTGGGAGAAAATACCTGAAAAAAAGCTAGGGTACAGAAATATGAAGCACTCCAGTAAGTCATAATAAAAAGACAGTTTTCAATTAAAAAAAAGACAAGAGATTTGAACAGTACATATACAAAAAATATTCAAAGGACTAATAAATATATTAAAAGGCGTTAAGCATCATTAGTCATCAAGGAAATGTTCTTTGAAAACACAATGAGATACCACTATAAACGCAATAAAATGCCCCAAAGTAAAACAGCAGATAACACAAACTGTTAGCGAAGATTCAGAGTGGGAAAAGAATATTAATAATAGCATTATTGTCAATAGCCAAAACCTACAAAAACTTCAAATGTCCATCAACAGTAGAGTCAATAAATAAATGGTGTAGCTTCATACGTTGAAATACCATATACAATGAAAAATAATGAAATACTGCCACACAAAACAATTGAATTTTATAATCTTTTAAATATACAATAGTACATAATTAATACCATTTATGTAAAATTAAAAACTTTATTGATAAAAATCAAAATAGTGTTTACTTTGTGGGGAGATAGTTATTGAGAGGGGCATGAAGGAGGCTTCTGGACGCCGTAATGATCTACAAGTCGACTTAGGTATTTTCACTTGACATAAACTCATCAACTTAAATGCTTGTGATTTCAGCACTTTGCTGTAAGTATGTTATATACTCCAATAAAAATGTTTTCTTACAAAATAAAATAGAAATATGCAGAAGAAAAACTTCATCTCCTCAGGGGAATAATGAACGATACGTCCTTAACACAGAGGCAAAATTCCAAAGCAGCCCCACTCCTGAAGTCCAAGGCAGGGAAATACACACATGATGATAATTAAGTGAAACGGATTTATTTTTATCTCAGTATACATTTTTGTAGCGCTATATGACTTCATGTGTTGTGCTTTAAGGAAATGCATTCTTATGTCTAAAGTAAGGATGAACAGATTGTAAATTCAAGAACTGTGCTGGAGTTTAAGACTTTTTTAAAGTAATTGTTAATTTTCTTAAGTAAAGATTTCTGCCTTGATTACAACTAATTAGCAAAGAAATTTTCTTTCTGTCATATCCCCTTATATGGAATCAAAAACTTATTAAGCATATGTCTATATTTGAATGCATTTTTACATGTGAACATCTCTTTTATATATTTAAATGTATATTTTACATAGTAGAGTATATATTTAAATGCAGATACACACAAATACATATGCATTTAAGTTTTAAATGAATAGTAAACAGTGATATGGATAACCCAAGAATCGTTTCTATTTGAATTTAGAATGCCTTGCATGATTTTTGAGGTATATTTATCTTCTTGATTACAGCTTGTTTAGACTGATATTAAAATTAGTCTGCACTACTTGAAGACACAACACCTGATCTTGAAGAATTATATCTAAAACATATTAGTTAACAGAAAGAAGGTATCTAGGGATTAAGTATTTTACAATAATATTCATCCAGAAAGATCAGCAACATACTGATAAATGGGAATTAACTGTAAATTAAATTCAATCATTAAAATAAGGACATGCCGGAAACAAAATTAAGAAATTGGCCTAAAGTGAAAATTAGGGTATCTCAATTTATTTTAATTCTTCTTATTTTATTCTGTGTGTGTGTGTGTGTGTGTTTGTGTTGAGAGAGTGTATGCTACAATAAAAAGAGCATAGCCCTTAGATTCTGGCAAACAGATGTTTGACTACTGAGTCTATTAGTTTTAAAATATGGTAGCAAGTTACTTGACCTCTTGTAGTTCTTATTATAGCATGTGCCTTGGGCTGTGAACGTGAGAATTTAACCACAATGGCATATGAGTTCATAGTTTGCTTTTGGTTGGGCAAAGTTAATAAGTAAGCAAGGGACAGATCATGAGGTAGAGAGGTCTAGGCTGAATGATGATGAATTCACTTTGGGATATATTCAGTGGAAACCATCAACTTGTACCCTGATCAATAGCAAGTTGGATTTAGTGATATGAGCTGGAGACATAGTTCAGAGTCATGTTATATATGATGGACTTTGGAAATGGAAGCTTTGGAAACGAACCCAGGCTGCCTGGAGGAGTGTGCAGCATGAGAATAGAGGAGAGCCTGGAATCTAGAAGCCTAAGAATAACAACATTTAAGGGAGGCCAAGAAGAGATTTATTTTGCATCTTATAATCTGATGATATAAATGTCATTAGTTTGATTACATGTACAAATAAACAGAGCAAGTAGAGAAAAACTATTTATTAATAATAACAGGCAACCACAACCTCTGGGTACCTAGGGGCAAGAATATAACTAACTGTACCTTGTGAGGAATTGGAGCCGGGAATGAGAAGCCTTCAAGGGATCCCGAGAGGATGTCCCTCACTCTTGTTTCTGTTTCAACCTGAATATCTTCTTTATTCTTCTACAGGCAGGCTTCATTTGTTCTTCTAAACACATGTTTATAAAAGTTAACACTGAAGATTCCCAGTTTTATGTCTCATCTATGCAAGAGGCCAACTCAAAACAAAAGTAGAATTAAAGGCCTTATTCTCAGTTTTTGGGAAAGGGCATTATTTCAGATACATATCTTAAGGCTTTTCACTGATTTTCCCAGCACTGCTGTCTCCAAAGTCATCTAGTCACTTGTCCTGAGAGTGCTGAGTTCTCCCCTCCCCTTGGCTGCCCCTGTGCAGGCACGTTGGCCAGCCATGTGCCAATAATTCTGCCTCAATGACCACTTTCAGACTTCAATTAAACACCATGAAGGCGGGTATGGAATCAGGCACATTGTGCAGCTGCCAAAATATCCAGATGATGTACCCTAGAAATATAGGGGAGTTTGATTTCCAAGAAGCAAACTTGAACTGAATCCCATTCCTTCTTCCCTCCCATGGATTAGTCAGAGTCATAGTTTTCCCTGCATTCTGCCCACCAAAATCCTGTATGGCAAAGGATATAACTCTGTAGCAACTTGCTGTTCCTTTTGTGTAGTAGCCAATGCAGGAATGCCTTATTCCCTGTCTGTCCCTGCCTCACTTCTCTTTCTCTCATTGCAGTTGCTCTGGGCTTGCATCTCTTAAGTAAAGCGTTTGCACATTAATCCTTACTTTAGGCTCTTTTCTGGGAAACTCAGGTGATGAGAGGCAGCTTATTGCTTAGATGTGCTCTTGTGTCCCCTCTGACTGTTTCTGCAAGGGAGAGGAAGGCAAAGTATTCCCAAGAAAAAGACTGTTCCATATGCCTCTGTGGCTGAGAAGGCACAGGGGAGCTTGTTTCCAGAAGAGAAGGAAGCATTGCCATCAGGAGAGAGACCCCAAAAATATCTGACAAAGATTAAAAGTATAGTCATCAAGAATTATTCTAGGCCAGGTGTGGTGGCTCACACCAGTAATCCCAGCACTTTGGTAGGTTGAGGCAGGAGGATTGCTTGAGTCCAGGAGTTTGAGACCAGCTTGGACAACATAGTGAAACCCCATATTACAAATAATAAAAAAAAATTGGCTGGGCATGGTGGCACACTCCTAGAGTCCCAGCTATTCTGGAGGGTGAGGTGGAAGGATTTCTTGAGCCTAGGAGGTCGACGCTGCAGTGAGCCAAGATCACACCACTGTAAGAGCCTATCTCAAAAAAAAAAAAAAAAAAAAAATCTGGTATTTATTGCTCCTTTTCTGTGTGTCTCTTAATTGCAATTATCAGTGCTTTTATTTTACTTTTCTCTTTAAACAGTTCAATGAATTTGATCAGATGAGTTATTACTATAAATATAGTATATTTCTGTGAAAAAATAACCCTTTGAGGAAATTTATTATAATTGATCACTTCTGAGGAGTGAGGAAATGACATGATAAATATCTTTAGGGGTTGTTGTTTTCAGAGTATTTCTCTATGAAATTAAGAAACAAAACCTTCAAATGTAATTCTACGCCCTTATCAAAATGATTTCCTTACAAGGAATATTTTGGATTTCCAGAAACCATACAATCACTAATTCAGTTTAATTCACTAAGGTAAAGTAGGGAGGATACTGCACTATTGCCCTTTCTGCAGTAGAAAAAGGCAGCAACAACCAATGAGAAGCTGGGTTAGCGCTTGGTAACAGTCTTGGTGTGATCTGTGGAATCCATGTTTAGGTCTTTCATGGCACCTCAGAATCTCTGCCCTTCCATTGCTTCTTATAAGCCTAAGGTACATCTAAGATAGTCAAGAGAAAATATCATCATAGCAAGATAGAAAAACATGACATACTTCAAGATTAGCTCTCCCAACCACTGAGAAAAAAAGAAAAATCACTAACTTTTCTCTACTTCCCACCTCACCATCAGAAGGCAGTGTTTAGCTTTCTACCTTTCCTTTTTATGCATTCAGCAAGTTGTATAAAGCTTATGATATGTAGGGCACCATTTAAGAACTATAAATATGAACTAAATTATATATCAATGCCCTCGAGAATAGTAATTTTCACAATCTGGTAAAGAAAAGAAATCTCTTTGTTTGAATAATTTGTTGTGTTCTGAATTCATGATATTTAAAAAGCTAAATTTTGCTACAGTTAAAATTTCTTATTTATAGCAATTCTTAAATAAGCCATGTTAGAAAGTTTGGATTCCAGAGAAGGCATTAATGCAAAAACTTAATCATCATGTTAAAATTCCCAACAAATTTCAAGCAATACCTAGAACCTGGCAATTCCTATTGAAATGGCAGTGCTTAGGGCAAATTGGAAAGCCAGCTAAGAAGTTTTCTACTGACAAGATGAAAGATAATATGGGACCAATAATATAAATCATTGGCTTGCACCACCTATTTTATTAATTGCCTTATTTTAGGAGTCAGATTTTTGTCTCAGAAGAATCTGGGAATGGGAGACAAGAGAAAAGACACTGACTTTTTAAGTGTCTTCCCAACCCCAGGTTTTTGTTCTTGTTTAGAAGAGAAAAGAGAATTTCAAAAACAAAACTAATTTTTATTATTTTAAGCAGCTATTTAGGTCTCTAAATAGAAGCCAAATAGGGCAGATGAAGGAATGTGGACTCTGCAGCCAGTCAAATTGGATTTGATATCTACTTTTTATCATTCTTCACTGAATAAATGTGAACAATTTACTTAACCTCTGTTAAGACAAACCTAACAGAAGTATCTCAGTTTCTCCATCCTTGAAAGGGTCATGATAAATATTTATGTTAATTTGCAAGAATTCAATTATATCACTTAATAAATGACACATACGGGGCAGCTGGCATACAGTAAACAAAAGTGAGGCCGAGGATTCATTGGCAGCAGAATTATCTGAAGACTTGACACATTAAAACCATCAACAAACTTCAGTAAGAGACTCTAGTCCCAGAAATTTCTCAAATAACAAGTTCTATAAAACAAGATCCATTTGAAAAATTCTAACCACATTAAGGCCAGGCACGGTGGCTCACGCCTGTAATCCCAGCACTTTGGGAGGCCGAGGCAGGAGGATCACAAGGTCAGGAGATCAAGACCATCCTGGCTAACACGGTGAAACCCCATCTCTACTAAAAATACAAAAAAAAAAAAAAAACAAACAATTAGCCGGGTGTAGTGGAGGGCGCCTGTAGTCCCAGCTACTTGGGAGGCTGAGGCAGGAGAATGGCATGAACCTGGGAGGCAGAGCTTACAGTGAGCTGAGATTGCACCACTGCACTCCAGCCTGGGCTACAGAGCGAGACTCTGTCTCAAAAAAAAAAAAATAATAAAATAAAATAAAAATAATAAAAAAAGAAAAATTCTAACCACATTAAAGCTATTTTAAATATTTTATAAATAACTTAGGGTAACAGTATTTTAATTGTCTAATTTATTAGCCGAAATCTTCAAGACACAAGCTTTTCAGACTAAAGTACCCAATCAAAACAAACATAACCTTTACTTACACCTGTTTTTGTAATTGCAAGTTTCTTTAACCAGAATCACATGATTCTCAAATCAGACTGAACAGGAAGGCTTATAAAAATATAGATATACAGATGGAGAGTCAGCCCCAGAGTTTTCAATTAAATAGGTGTGGAATGTAAGTTTTTCACGTTCTCAGGTGATGTTGATGTGCCTGATCCGGAAACCACACTTTGAGAACCACTGAATAAGAAAATAGTATCTCAGATGCTTTCACATACAAGGCTATATATTAATGTAAAATAAACATGGACATATATTATGTACATAGAAATATAATATTAGAATTTAAATATATATTACATTTAACATATATATATATATGCTATCCAATTGTCTCTTTTGCTTCACTGAAAACCGTAATTCAACTGAGATATCTAAGTAACATCCTTCCAGAAGTAGGATCATACCAAGACTCCAAGCTGCATTAGCCAAATTTTACCTAACAACAAAAACTCTGTTGTTGGTTGAATTGTGTTCCCCCAAAAGATATGTTCAAATCCTAACCCCCAATTACTTATCTCTGTTTTCAGTGGTACAGAATTGGGAATAATGACACTCTATTGGGTGTTTGCAGATGTAATTACTTAAGATTAGATCATACTGAAGTAGGGTAAGCCCTAACTCAATATGACTGCTGCTCTCATAAAAAGAAGAAGGGACGGGGACAGAGAGAGAGAATGCCATATAAAGACAGATGCAGAGATGGTAATGCTGCATCTACAAGCCAACAACCATCAAGGACTGCCAGCCGTCACCAGAAACTAACAGAGAGACATAACATTCTCCCTCAGAGACATCACAACGTAGCACACACCTTGATCTCAGACTTGTAGTCTCCACTACTGGGAGAAAATACATTTCTGTTGTTTTATGCCACCCAGTTTGTGATGTTTTGTTATGACAGCCCTAGGAAACTAATAATGCCCTTCTTCCCCCAGTACCTGATGATTCTGTCTGCCTCTCAAATTTGCCTCACATTGCAACAGTTTTTAGTGCTCTCTCCTACTCATTGTATTTTTTTTTTCATCCTTAGGAGGGTTTCTTTAAAGAAGGAGAGGATTCAGGGAAAGAGGGTGGGGCAAATTGTGACCATCTCCGCCTAAATCATTAGAACTCAAGAGAGCTGCGTCACCATGGAGACACTTCTGGCCACTTCCTTCTGGTTCCACATCAAGTTCCTCAGGCTCTGGGCCCTGTTTTAATTGTCGGCCTGTGGCTTTGATATCCTCTCCTTATGTCTTTCTGGCACTCAACCTTGCCTTTCCTCCTGGCTCTTCTTGCCCCTCACTTTTGGCTTGGATACCTCTGCCATGTCCTGCAGCTGAATCGAGGAAAACGTTCCACTTGCCGTTCATTTCTGGCTCTTGCTGCTCTAATTTACCCAGTTCTTCTCTGACTATCCCTGAGTCCACTCTTAACAATATAACAATCTCCTCACCCAAGAGGTCCACTCAACTCTGTTTTTCCATAAATAAATTTCTCCTCATCAATCTTCTTTCATTAAATAAAATGTGTCTGAAACCTGAAGACACAAGATCTTTTACCTTCTCCTCCACTTCTTACTGTCCCATGACTTTTGGGAACCTGATACGTTGACTCTTAATACTATAGTTATACTGCCATTTTTAGGATATGATTGCCCTGCTTCTGCTCAGTAATCTCCACTATTTTTGATGTCTACTTCTGCCTTCTTCTCTTCCTTGTCCTATCCATCTTTCTGTCTTTAGGACATCATGACCCATTCATCACTGTCACACTGTTCTTCTTTTCATCATTGCCAGATATAGTGGCTGCACATTAGAATTACCTGGAAAGCTTTAAAAAACTAGTTCTCCAATGGCTTTACCTTCAGATATTCTAATTTGATGGGAGAAGGCCTTAACATCACATTTCTTAAAAATCATTTATTTGCCTGGTAATAATCACTGGCCTACCATTATGCTCACAGATTCAACCTTTACGATATTTTTCTTACTTCCTAGCCTCATAGTTCTTCACTTTCAATGTTAAGCATTGCCACTTTGTTTCTCCCACCCCGTCACTCAGACTTGCCTTACAACTCATGATAACTTGAAATTACCATTTACCAACATAATCACAAACTCTGACATTGAAATAATTGCAGTCTTCTCACCTTTCCCACTTCCAGTAAATAAGCTCTAAATTTTTTATTTTGACCCTATTTTGTTCTTTAACTTTTAAAAAATTACCTTACGTGATGAATTTACTTTCAGGTCTACCCAACCAGACATGTGGTCAACTTTGTCAATAATACTACCATCTATTAGGAAGGAGGGTTTATTCTGAATTTATCAGATTTCCATAGAGGGGACAGAATGTGTGATTTCTAGGATGAAAGTTTTAGAAGAATACTTGAGGCCTCTTTTCCAGGGCCTCTCCTAGACACATCCTGAAAAGAGTATGTGATTGGTAATCATCTGACTGGTAAGCTAAGGGACAGAACCTGTGCATATGTGGATCAGTCTTTATTCCTCTCCTGAGTTAAGGTTGCAGTTTTTTTTTTCTTATTTACCAGGCCATAAGATCATTTTTCAACTCTGCCAATGGCTATGTGGGTAAGTTTCATTCATGGAGAAAATACCTAGATTTGGGTTTCCAATCTACATTCTCTAATTCAGCTATATCCATAAGAAGTCTCGTGTTCTGATTTCTGTGTGATTCCAGTGATTTTTCTTACCATTTTTTCCTCAACTTATGACAGGAAGAGCCTCAAGAACAGACTCAACTAATTAACCTCCATTCATTCTGCTTTTGTTGCATATCTGACCTGGGGATCTGGGGATCTGTCCCCCAACAACTCTTTTTTTAAAAAATAAATTCAAGTTTTATTCTAGATTTGGGGGTACATGTGCAGATTTGTTACATGGGTATGTTGCATGATGCTGACATTTGGTATATGAATCTTGTCACTCAGGTAGTGAGCCATAATACCCAATAGGTAGTTGCTGTATCTTATTAGAGAAATGCACAAAGTCATGCTTCTTGGATCCACTGTAATTCTTTTAAACTAAGCTAGACTCTTATTATTGTATCCTTTTTAAAATTCCTAGTGTATGCTTACTATTGATGTCCTTCCTCATAGCAATTCCTGCCTTTTCTATTCTACTAAAGCTCTTATACTAAATCCACATCACCGAGACTTTCAGTGAATAACTTCAGCTCATACAGTTTTGAGAAAACCATATAACATTTATACTCTTTATTTTCCCTTCACTTTAAAATTTATCTTTATTTTCATCCATCTTCTCTTCCTTTGCATGCCTCCCTTAAGAATAACCATTCTTTTTCCCTCAGTACCTCTTCACAAGGGAAAGATTGAGATTCTCAGTCTCTCCCCTCTCTAAGACTTCATTTCATCAAGTCCCCTCATTTGTTTACATCTGTAACTTCTCCTTCCTTACAAAATAATTTCTCTGCCTAAGGGCATGGTCATAACAAACAAAGCCAGGATGTAAAAACAAAATCCTCAATTCTGTTACTCTTTGAAATGACTTTTTTGTTTTCCTCCCTTCAGCACGTAATCTTTGAAAAAAAAAATCATCTAGATTTTATGACTTTTTTCTCACACCTTACAACATGAACTCTTCCTAAGCCAATGGAAATACCTCATTTATAGTTCATCAATAAAATCATAAAGAGCCTATCAACAGGTTTTGCTTTTCTCACATTCAGTCTCTCCCCTTTCTTTCCCTTATCCAACCCACCAATGTTTTAGGCTTCAGATCCTTGTATAGATGATAATATATGGTTGTTGTCACTGCCCCAACTTTATATGTACATTTACAATTATTGACCTAGGCTCTAACTCAGCAGGTCTCTCCCCCAATTTCTCAGCTTACTCTTAATTCCCTACTTCAATAAGTGACACACTTATTTCCTAATGACTCAGGCTCAAAATGTCAATGCCATTTCATAAATTCAGTTACTAATTTCTTCATCATTCATTATGTACCTGCTTCTTGCCAAGGAATATTTTATGTCCTGGGGATTACAAAGCAGAATAAAACAATATCTCTTTTCAATTAGCTTATATTATATTGGAGAAGAAGACTGACAAGTAAACAAAATATGTGGTAAGTGCTGTTTTAGAGGTAGCACTGGAAGACTGTTAGAAGACAAAGCAGAGAGCAATTCATGTTGTGTGAGGGAGTTGGAAGAAATGCTTCACAGAAAGCAGGTGCTTTACTTCAGTCTTTAATAAGAACTAGGCAGTTAAAAATAGAGAAGGTAAGTCCAAGAGGCTGGTAGGGCAGCACTTATAAAGTCAAAGTTGCGTAAAGCCATGAGAAATTTGGTTTGACTGGAATATAAAAGCAAAAGAAAGTAGGACAAACAAGAGTGAGTCAAAAGACTTATCATAATTAGCCAGGCATGGTGGTGCCTTCCTGTAGTCCCAGCTACTCGGGAGGCTGAGGCAGGAGAATCACTTGAACCCAGGAGACGGAGGCTGCGGTGATCCAAGATCTGACATCAAGCCAATACACTCCAGCATGGTTGACACAGGGAGATTCCGCCTCAAAAAAAAAGAAAGAAAAAGAAGAAAAGAGAGTTATGAAAGTCTCCATATGTTGATATCCTGAGTTAGTGATCAAAATTGTTTTTAGGGAAATGGTCCTAGCAACAACATGGAGTGAGAAAAATAGAAAACTTTGATTATACTTCCTCAAATTCCCAAATATAAAATCATCTGTTACATCTTGCAAATGTGTCCTTTACATTGCCTTTAAAAATTTTTCCCCTACTGTTTATATTCCACTCCTCCCATTCTGGTTTAGTAGCACATTA
Organism: Pongo abelii; assembly: GCF_028885655.2. NCBI lineage: Eukaryota > Metazoa > Chordata > Mammalia > Primates > Hominidae > Pongo > Pongo abelii. The sequence goes on from NC_071996.2 coordinate 117,474,595, forward strand.
TCTTTCCTTTGAATATCCAGACTACAAAGAGAACAATTCCAATCATGCCATTCACATAGACATAAGCAGTCCAGGACACTTCACTATCTACCACACTAAAGGTCAGTTATTCATCATGATGTTGAAGGCTTTTCACAGTGACATAGCTATCTAATTATCTGCTAATATGAAGTGGACATGGTCAGTGTCACAAACAGCACTTTTGCATGATATTTATACGTGGCAGAAGCTTTTCCTCCCCTACATCTTTGATTTGTGTTTCTTTAATACCTTGAACACCATCTTCGCCCTCTGCCTTTTGAAAGCCTATCCATCCTTAAAAATTGATTTTAAAATACACCTCCTTTTGAGATTAAAATTTTAAATTACTCTGAACATATGTGATTGTTTCTTTATGCTTTCATGAAACATTGTACTTTTTCTATGTGACTTAAAAATTTATCTAATGCAGCCATCACACTACTTATTCCCATACAATGTAAACTTTTGACAGTGACACTGCATGACTCTGGCTTTCATTTTCTTTCATTTCATTTCAAAATATTGCCTTGCACAAAACTGTATTAATTAAGGTTGTTACCAATTCCAGAGGTTGTCTTTTTCTTCGAAACTTCATAGTTCGAAGATAACTGTATGTTTAGTCATGATAATTTATTATGTACCAAGCAAGAAGTAAGCACCTTAAAAACTATCCTCAGTTGCTGATATGGTCTGGCTCTGTGTCCCCATGCAAATCTCATCATGAATTGTAATCCGAATTGTAATCTCCATGTGTTGGGGGAGGGACCTTATGGAGGCGATTAGATCATGGAGGCAGTCCCCCAGTGCTGTTCTTGTGATAGTGAGTGAGTTCTTATGAGATCTGGTGGTTTTATAAGAGACATTTCCTCCCTTATTCCCTCTCTTGCTGCCTTGTGAAGAGATGCCTTCCATCGTGATTGTAAGTTTCCTGAGGCCTCCCCAGCCATGTGGAACTGTGAACAATTAAACCTCTTTCCTTTATAAATTACCCAGTCTCCAGCAGTTCTTTATAGAAGCATGAGAACAGACTAATACAGTTGCCTATATTTTTGATGTCTCTTCCCTACTCTACTGCCCCTAGAAGGCATTAAAAACAAGCAAATTGGATCAATCACATTTCAAACTCCATGCTCAGAAAGTGTCCTCAGGCGCTATTGTACTGTGTGAGAAAAAATAAAGTTACTTTCAGTGAAAGAATTGGCATTTTTAACTTTGCAATGCCAAATGAACAACATGATTTTGTTCTGTTTTTTACTACTCAACTTATTGATGTCAAGTAGTTACTACCAGATTCAAAGAGAGACACTTTACCTCAAACTGCAATGTTTACACTTCCTTGTGATTTTTCATTCTTAGATTCTATTATGTGGTTTCTTCACTCCTTTACTCAGTTCTGTCTTGATATGTCAGAGCCTCAGGCACTTTACTAATATAGATCCTAAATATTTTTCTTGATTCCATTATATAAAGGCTCCCAGTCTTGCAACAAAATGATAATGATGAGAAATAAAGAGTTAAATGCAGATTTCTTTTGCCATCTTAACTTTAAGGAAGCTATATAATAATGTAGAAAAAATGTACAGACACACATATCGTGACCAAATGAAAGTAAGGTGTTATTATGTAAAAAAGTGATGGATACCATTCAATTCTTCATTTTTTACCCCTACTTAACATGACAATAAACTATTAGCAAACATGGCAAATTGATTATGATATGGATTATGTTAATTCAGTCATTCAGCAAATATTTATTAAGTATTCATTATGTCCCAGGAAACTGTGCAAGTTATTAAAGGTATATAGATAAGAATATATAGACATTTTTCTAAAAGATGTCACATGATAATAAATGTAAATCAGCAAAGGAAAGAGTGGAGGTGGGAAGAAATTGAGAAGTAATGTAGGTTGGGAATTATAGGCGATTATTCTTAAGTACAAAAAGAGACAGAAAGCCAGAAGAGATGAGAACCTAATTCCTATTCAACAGCAGGAATTAACCAGGGAATTAAAAGAAACTTCCAGTTATAAGCTTGAAAATGGGAGTCAAAAATTACAGCATAAGTAAAATTTAGTGTGCCAACCAGACACTGGGTGCTATAGACAAAAAAATGTCTAGACAAATCTTGCCCTTTTTTGGAAGCTGAATAAAAATAAAACACATATGGAGGCAATAAACAGGAAGAACATCTAGAAGATCTAGAAGAAAAATAGTAAAAATAGTATTCTGCACAAATTAGAAAAATAAATTTAAAAATAAATGATGCCATCAAGAATATCTAAAGGACATTTACTTTAAAAGACCCGATATGTAAACAGAAAAGTATGAAAAAATGCGGTGTGAAAAGGAAGAGGAATACAATTAAAAATAAATTGAAAGGGTGTTAACTATGTAATAGCAGATCTGATACAACAGCAAAGGAATCGCTATGTGGAAGATTATTTTACAAACCTTTTCCAGGGAGTGGAGGAAGAGGATGGAAGCACTCACATTATGCAAAGGAACAAAAATGTTGGAAAAAAATTAGATAAAAGATGGCAGTTGTGGAAGTCTGCAAACAAAGAACCATCACTGAGATGAAGGGTATTCTGAAGAAAGTGCAACCATACCTATTCCCAATCTTACTTAACATCTGCATATGCAGTTTGAAAGAGCTCATCAGATACAGGTGAAAAAACCACACTGAAGGCTGTTCCATAAAGTTGGGCACCTGCTCCCAGTACTCACAGAACTACTTTTATTCTAATAGATACATTCTAGAAGGACATTTTAATTGAAAGAATAAAGAAAAATGTACAAGCTTACAGGAAAAAAAAACTACATTAGCCATACTAAACAATAAACAATTCACTTCCAAAATATGAAAGGCCAGGGCACAACAAAGACAGATGCCTGACAAAATATCACTCAATATTTGTTGAAAGAATAATGTTCTAGAAAATTATAAATTAATAAAATTGAAAAATCAGAAAACAAGGAGAAAACTTGAATAGAACCATATCCTGGGGGAAAAAAAATTGAAACAGCTGAAAAGATCTAACCTCTAAAACAGATGCTGGGACCAGATGGCTTTATGAATAAGTCCTCTCACCCTTCAAGTGACCCAATAATGCCAATAATGTTTAAACTATTCCAGGATATGAAAAATAGAAAGATAGCCTGCTCACTGTATAAAGCTAGTATAACAATGGTACTAAAATATGGGAAAGAAAATGAAAGAAGTAAAAATGGCAGACCAATTTTACTTTGGTATATAGATGTAAAAATAATATAATATTTGCAAACTTAAATCCAGCAGTATATTGAAATAACATCAGAATCAAGCATATTAAAGAATAACTAATAGATTCAAAATAGAGACTGTATTAATATGCTCTGTATCTATTCCATTCCCACCTTCTCAAACACTTCGACTGTAGAGTCCTTTATGGAAGAGTGGGACAGAGGTTGTTTTTTTGGGCGCTGCTGGGTCTTCTGTGCCTATCCCAGTATCTTGCCAGAGTAATCAATAAATCTCTCTCAGTATGTGGAAAATTGAATGGAGAGGTTGTTGGAGGCTGAGGGGAGGCATTTGTAATAGATACAAGTAAAATTTAGCAAATTAAAAATTGATAAATTTCCTCAACAGGGTATTTTTACATTATGTACCAAAAACCTTAGAAATTCATGATTTCTGAGCTAGTAACCCATCTTCTGAGAATTTATTCTCAAGAAATAGTAAAGATCATATACAAACACTTTCATCATTTTCCTTGTTTATGATACAAGATTTTCCCCTGACTTTCCTTTAAATGATGCAGGTTTTCACAATACATGCTTAGGACCTTTCTCTACAGTGTTTCTAAGCCTCTTTATCCTGGCTCATAGTTTAAATTACCGTCTCTCACTGATGATCTACAAATTTTGTCTCTCGTTCTAACCTATCTTCCAAGTCCAGAACACTATATGTAACAACATTTTTAACATTCTCCCGCCCCCTTGGTTGTTTCAAAGACATCTTAGCACAGTATTTACAATATTGAACTTAAGATCTTCTCTCCCAAAGTTTGCCATTCTCTGAGGTTCTCTAAGAAATTCCATCCAGTTCTTCAAATTTAGGAGTCATCACTAAAATTTCAATCCATGACCCTCCCTAAATCCACCCATAAATCCCTTTACCATATTTTATCGATATAATATTCTAAATGTTTACTAAATGTCGACTTCTTTTTAAGACCTCTACTACTTCTATCCAATGTCAAGTTATGAGTGTCTGCTCCCTAGGCAACTAACCAGACTCTGTACACATATGCCTGCCATTCTAATACACTGTTTACACTGCTATCCTAGAGATTCAATTTTTTAATGAGGAATATATTCATTGATAACATATCTATATACAGGAAAAAGCTTGTACAAATAATAAAATATGCATCTATATACAAATCAATAAAAACTTTTGGAAAAGAGCTATAAGGAGATATGAAGTGTGATGATGGTGATAAAGGAGAATGAACAAAGAGAAAGAAGTGGAAGAGGAAGATAAAGATGAAGACAAAGAAAAAAAGAATGATAATAAGACGAGTATAAGAAAGAGAGCCAAATCATGAGTGAACTCCCTTCACAATTGCTTCAAAGAGAATAAAATACCTAGGAATCCAACTTACAAGGGACGTGAAGGACCCCTTCAAGGAGAACTACAAACCATTGCTCAAGGAAATAAAAGAGGATACAAACAAATGGAAGAACATTCCATGCTCATGGGTAGGAAGAATCAATATCATGAAAATGGCCATACTGCCCAAGGTAATTTATAGATTCAATGCCATCCCCATCAAGCTACCAATGACTTTCTTCACAGAATTGGAAAAAACTACTTTCAAGTTCATATGGAACCAAAAAAGAGCCCACATTGCCAAGTCAATCCTAAGCCAAAAGAACAAAGCTGGAGGCATCATGCTACCTGACTTCAAACTATACTACAAGGCTACAGTAACCAAAACAGCATGGTACTGGTACCAAAGCAGAGATATAGATCAATGGAACAGAACAGAGCCCTCAGAAATAACGCCGCATATCTACAACTATCTGATCTTTGACAAACCTGAGAAAAACAAGCAATGGGGAAAGGATTCCCTATTTAATAAATGGTGCTGGGAAAACTGGATAGCCATATGTAGAAAGCTGAAACTGGATCCCTTCCTTACACCTTATACAAAAAATTAATTCAAGATGGATTAAAGACTTAAACGTTAGACCTAAAACCATAAAAACCCTAGAAGAAAACCTAGGCATTACCATTCAGGACATAGGCACGGGCAAGGACTTCATGTCTAAAACACCAAAAGCAATGGCAACAAAAGCCAAAATTGACAAATGGGATCTAATTAAACTAAAGAGCTTCTGCACAGCAAAAGAAACTACCATCAGAGTGAACAGGCAACCTACAAAATGGGAGAAAATTTTCGCAACCTACTCATCTGACAAAGGGCTAATATCCAGAATCTACAATGAACTCAAACAAATTTACAAGAAACAAACAAACAACCCCATCAAAAAGTGGGTGAAGGACATGAAGAGACACTTCTCAAAAGAAGACATTTATGCAGCCAAAAGACACATGAAAAAATGCTCACCATCACTGGCCATCAGAGAAATGCAAATCAAAACCACAATGAGATACCATCTCACACCAGTTAGAATGGCAATCATTAAAAAGTCAGGAAACAACAGGTGCTGGAGAGGATGTGGAGAAATAGGAACACTTTTACACTGTTGGTGGGACTGTAAACTAGTTCAACCATTGTGGAAGTCAGTTTGGCGATTCCTCAGGGATCTAGAACTAGAAATACCATTTGACCCAGCCATCCCATTACTGGGTATATACCCAAAGGACTATAAATCATGCTGCTATAAAGACACATGCACACGTATGTTTATTGCGGCACTATTCACAATAGCAAAGACTTGGAACCAACCCAAATGTCCAACAATGATAGACTGGATTAAGAAAATGTGGCACATATACACCATGGAATACTATGCAGCCATAAAAAATGATGAGTTCATGTCCTTCCATGTTCATGAAATTGGAAATCATCAGTCTCAGTAAACTATCGCAAGGACAAAAAAACCAAACACCACATGTTCTCACTCATAGGTGGGAATTGAACAATGAGAACACATGGACACAGGAAGGGGAACATCACACTCTGGGGACTGTTGTGGGGTGGGGGGAGGGGGGAGGGATAGCTTTAGGAGATATACCTAATGCTAAATGGCGAGTTAATGGGTGCAGCACACCAGCATGGCACATGTATACATATGTAACTAACCTGCACATTGTGCACATGTACCCTAAAACTTAAAGTATAATAATAATAAAATTAAATTAAAAAAAGACTTTTAAAATAAAATAATTATCTACAAATAATTTTAAACACTAAAAAAGATGAAAGAATAGCAATATTCAATTTCTTCACAAACTCTGAGAAGCTCAACAAGTCTTTCAAAAGCAACCACTACCGGAAAATAGACTGTGATGATCAGATGTAGTGCCTCAGAGAGAAGCACCTTCACTGTATTTCGTTAATATGTCTCAGTCACAGTGTCAAGGGTCAAAGAAAGAAAGAGTAAAATATGAACTGGTCCAAGCAGAAGATAGAACCAATAAACCAACCAAATAAAATAATGGGCTATTGTGACATGGCTTTAGCACCAGCTGTTGCTTGTACATAAAATATTCCCCTCAACCCCAATTTTCTTTGCATACTTTATTCCTTCTTATTCAGATCTCAGCTCAAATATAATTTTCTTACTAAAGCTTTGCATGAGTTCCAAACCCCATGTAACATTGTTTCTAATATCCTGAGTTTGCTTTCTTAGTGTTTATCGTGGTGATTATTTGCAGAGATTTTATTGAAGTCTGTTTCTTCCTCATTAGTCTTTGAGTCCTTTGAGAGTAAAAATATATAGTCATATAAACACAGGGCCTACAGAGTGCCTTAAAGGCATTCTATAAATATCTGTTGATGAGATTAATAAACAAAAAAATGAGAACAAATAAATGAACAATCCAAAATCTCGCCATACTGGATTATTACTTTTATTTTAGTTTCTGAATTTAAGTCTCTCTTGAGGTCATCAAATGTTGGCTACAATTAAATGTTTCGTATGTGATAAAAATAGAAAAAAGAAATCTGTGATACATAGAAACAAAATCCAAGTTTCTCCCTCTATTCCTTACTTGAATCCCACTGAGCTAACCAGTACTCATTAACAACATGTGTATAAATTCTCCCATTCCTTTTTCCTTATTCATAATAATAATAGCTGATATTTGAGTACTTATTATTTCCAAACATTTGTTCTAAGCATTTTATATTATGATTTCATTTGTTTCTCAAAAATATGTAATAAACCTACTAATACTACCCCATTTTGCAGATGGAAACACTGAAGTATGAATATATTTAGCAACTTACCCAAGCTGGGAAAGTCACACAGCTGGTCAGAAACAGAGCCAGTATTCAAATAAGTACTCAGATGATTTGGCACCAGAGCCCTCTGTGACTTTATGCTGGGTCTTTCTCAATATACACACTAACTTGCTATATATACCTGCCTAACTATGTACTGAGAAGCATTCAATCAGTAATGTGTTTACAAAGGTGTTAGAACCATGCCTGGCATATAGTAAACACTTATTCAGTGTATGCAATTATTGCTATAATGTTAATTTGTTTTAATGAGATAGAATCTTGCTACACATTGGTCTATAACTTGCTTGTGTTACTTAGCAATATACCATAAGTATTGGATATTCTCTTTTGTTTTCTAATTTACTTATGCATTTAAATATGTCTGTACACACATAGAAATCATTTTACATAAATAGGTTCCTGTATGCTTGGAATCTCCTGTTCCTACAATTCCTATCTTCTTCGCTTTATCCATTCTAAGGAACGTATTAACAACCTGATCATAATGTGTTTTATGAAATATTATTATTAATCCAACTGTACCTCCAAATTCAACAGAAAAGAAAAAACATTTCCAAGAGCAACAGCAAAAATCCCACAAACACACTCACAGACAAGGTCCTTTGGTCATTGTTTGTATGATACAATACCTACTTCTGTGCATTTTGCTTTTCTTGTTCAAATGTATCTGACAGAAATAACTCAAAATCAATCAATAGGATTCTATTTTATTATTTTATTGGCTACGTAGTAGGCAAAGGAATAAGAGTTTGTGTCAAAATTATTTTCTTGATGAGCAGTCACTTCATTTCCAGGTTTTTGCCAGCATAAATGATGCTGCAAAAACATACTCAGATATAAATTTACACATGCTGCTTTTTTTGCAAGGTCAAGGAACACATCATTTTAAATGTTAATAGATGTTACCAAATTGCTTTTCCAAAAGGCTGTAACGATTCACATTTCTACCATGAGTAAATGAAAGTACTCTCTTCCCCACATGACTGCCAACAGCAGGTGAATTGGTAGTTGTCACTTTATTTTGCATTTCACTGACTGGTGAGTTTGAAAATCTTTTCATACATACATTTATTGTCCATTTATATTACCTTTTATGTGAGTGGCCTATTCATATCCTTTGTCTATGTTACTATGAATATATATACATATGTATGTATATATATTGCCCTTTATCTGTTTATCTGTCATCTGCATTGCAAAATTTTAACAAATCAAATTTTTTCCTGTCATCTTATTTATTGTATATTTTGCCATGGAAAAGCTTTATTTAAAATTTTGATAATTAACTTATTCATATTTTATACTTATGCCAATTATTAACTTACTGCCTGTCAGCTTCATACCCAGTCTTCTAAACTCAGTTCTGTGATCCTGGGGCTGAAATTGCAATTTCCATTTCTGTTTACCAGTAGGGTCCGTGTTGAGCTCTGGCCACAGTGGGAGCTAAGGGAGACGGCAAGGCTGGAGGAGGAAGCCAGGACGTGGCCTTTTCTATGTACTCCTTGTCTACTTCCTGTGTGCCTCCGGTGGACTCTTGTGCCTTAATTCTTCATCCCAGCAGCTCTTTTTATGGCAGCAGCTAAATCAGTTTCAATTTTTGCCAAACTCATAGAACCATTCTCATTGCACCCTCTTCAGAGACACTAACAGCACCCGAGGAGGACCTCATTTTAGAGGTTTGAGTTTAAGCCCTTCATCTAAGTCTTTTAAGATTTAATAACTCAAACTTTTATTTGGCCCCTCTTCCCTAGGTATTGTAGTTGCCTGGTACAGTTACCACCTTTCCGATCCTTTAGGGCAGTCTTTTAATACTTTCAGCTACCTAGTTAGTAATTTTATATATATAATAGTTGTATCTTAAATTGTATGTTTTAGAATAAATGATGTGGTTTCTCTTCAACAGTGATAATAATAATTCATAAATTAATTGGGGTTATTTGTATTTTCTTAGGAAGTAATCTATTTGCTCTGGATTTTCAAATTTATTGCCATAGTAATGCTCGTATTATTTTATATGCTATTCCTTCTATACATTTTATTTAATCTCTTCTATCATTCTAATGTATATATATTTCACTTGATTAAAATAACTGGATTATCTATATTATTGGTTTTGTGGGTACATATGTGTATATATGTGTGTGTATGTATATGTGTGTGTTGTGTGTCCATGTATGTGTATGTATCTTTTTGTGTATGTGATTGTGTACTCATGCATGCGTGTCTATGGGTTGATGTTTCTATATGTATATGTGTGGGGCTTTTTTACAGCCATATAGCACAGCATAATAATAACATTTTGTAGTTGTTAAGAGAGTATAGCTATTAACTTAATGCTCTAGTGCAGAATTCACCAAACTTTTTCTATAAAAGGCTAGTTTTGCAGGCCTATAGTCTTTGTCTCAACAAATTAACTCTGCAATTGTAATACCAAAGCATCCATAAACAATATATAAATGGTATGCTCTGGGGTCACTCTCTATTTGAATCTTTGTCCTCTATCCCATGACTTTGCCCAACTACCTTACCTTTTAGTGTCTGTATCTCATCTTAAATATCACCTTCACCAGGAGCATTCTATGTTTCTCTCCTGGATCCTTATTATTTAAGGTGTGGTCTGTGCACCAGGAACATCCATATCACCTGGAAGCTTATGAGAAATTCAGAATCTTGGGCTCCATGCAGTAGTGTGTTGGAGTTGGTTCACACTGATTTGTGAAAGCAGAATATGCACAACTCTTCCCAAATCAGAGTTCAGTGACATTGAGTTGGTAGCTTGAAATTGTCCACGGAGGGAATATTTATACCATGGCAGTTTGCAAATGCTACAAATGAGAGTGTTTTATTTAAGAAAACAAAAAAACCTTGTTTCTTCCAGAGCATTGGCTTACCCCAGACCTACTGAATTGGAATCTGCATTTTAATAAGATCTCCAGGGCATTTATATTAACATTAAAATTTGAGAAGCACTGCAGTAGATCATTTTTTCCCAAAGTACATGTTAGAATCACATGGCATGCTAATTAAAATACAAATTCCTGAAACTCATGTGTACATAGATTCAGAACCTCTTTAAGTGGAGCCTCAAAAATCCTTTTTCTGTAAAAATACGCATTATAAACAAGCTTTCTGCTTGGTTCTTAGGCACCCTAAAATTTGACAATTATTGTTCTACAATATCTGTGCCCAGGGCATGCTTTATGTTCTAATTTATAATAGAGCAGAACTGTAGAATCATAAAGAGTTATTCCCAGGCCTTGAGACCTACTCACAGAACTTACACAATTTGTATGGCTGAATTTTGGAATTATTGTGGACTAATGACCCTTTTATGCCTTCATTTTCCTCCTTTTAGAACAGGAATGTATACAGTGGTTATGCTGTGCCTGCGCAACAATGTATATTTGGTAATACGGGGTAGGTGATTTGTCTATTTTAGTTTCACAGGTCTACAGATTGAGAGGAATGGAATTTAAGGAGCTACACTTGAACTACGTCCCAGGTGCATCATCCACACCTGGATCTAATTTAGGTAGCAGGTTTCTGGACATCAGGCTGTTGCCAATTGGATGAGACTTTTGAGAGGACTTGGGGAGGGGCTGCATGTGGGAGGACTGCTTAAGGACTTTCTAAGTTCCCTCATTTGCTTAATGATGGTTTCAGAATCATCAGGGTTGGAGTGTGGGGAGGATGATGAGGTGGAAAGAACTCAAAAATTCTTAGCACATTGGAAATCTAGTTCAGCACTTTGTAAAGTAACCATATTTTTAAAGCCAACCCCCTTCATGGCGTTTATCAAAGTACCTACCTACATTGCTGGGGATCTCACATGTGAAATTCACCTCTTGACAATTGTGTCTTTCTTTGGCCGGTTGTTTTTTATCTTTTCTCCCTAGCTCATCACATCTAGCAGAGAAAGCAGACACACACAGAAACTCCGCCAGAAGCCTTTTCTCCAGTTCAACTACTAACCCTTTCATACGCTCCACACGGAAGAAGAGCTTCAAATTCATCACACGTGTCTTTCATACATAGTGACTGGTGCTCACTTTGGAATGTGGACTCCATTGTTGTCAGGCTTAGCTCAAACTTTGGATTTAAATATGCCATTAACTCTAGTAGTATATTTGACACTTAGTTAATTTTAAGAAAATATTTGTTGAGTGAAGGAAAGCCACCCATTATAAAACTAAGAATATTTTATATTTCAGGGTTTTTCCTTTCTGAATATATATTTTCATCCTATTTTACCAATGATCTTAAAAATTCATGTATTATAGAAAAAATGAAAACTTGTATTGGCTTCATAATTTGGGAAGTAAATACTATCATATAAAATATGGATCCTTAATGTGTGTAAATTTTCAGTTATGCAAGATGAAAAAGTTTTGGAGATCTGTTGTACAACATTGTATTTATGGTAAACAATATAGAGTAGAGTTAAACATTTGTTAAGACAGTACTTCTCTTGTGCTTTTTAACCACAATAAAATATTTACAACCCCTCAGAAACCTTGGAAAAACAACTGTTCCCACGGGGGAAAAAAAACCCGATTAAAAATAATAATAGTATATATATCCTAAAGCAGGCAGTAAAATCAATAATAATGTAAAACAATATTCTGAATTTGGGGGAATTGAATTATAGAATGTAATGGTGAGAATAATCAATTGAACATATAATAGAAAAAGAAGTATTTAGATTTAGACTCTATTTGCTCTGAGATTTCATTCTTATTCCCTTTGGCTTATCAGGAGCAAGTGAGGTTGACTCTGAACTTTAATATTTATTTGTATTAGTATATTAGTGTTTCCCTCTGCCATTATACTATATTTCCTTTGCATTATTTCCAGTGAATTTTATGATGCTGGTAGTTTTACATAGAGAGGTTGGTTTTTTTAATGCAAAAAAAAATGTAGAATTTTTTTCAAGGAAAATGTAATTCTGCCAAGTACTTTGGTTCATTCGATGCTGCCTGTTTAACTCTGTCCCACTCAATCACTGTGTTAGACATATTGTGACAAAGGCTCATTTTCATCAAAAGGAATCCCCAGAGGGTTTGCTCCTTCAATGAAACAGAATTCATTAAATATAGTCTAATGTAAGGTGATTGGAATGTATATATTCCAATACACATATGTATATAATTGCATTTTAGTCAGTTCTTATGCTACTGGGAGCATTTTTTTAAACCCTCACTTTTAAATGAAGAACCTGCATGAAAGCTTTTTCTCTTTCTGAAAAACAGCTGGTTTCTTCAGCAATTCAACCTAGAACAAAGAAATAAAAAATACTACGTGCTAAAGCAGATCCGCAGTAAAAATTTTGTAGAGGCAAGGCAAAGTAACATTAATAAATGAAGTTAATTAGGCTTGATTTGCATATTTAACTCATCTTAATTACACAAGGATTCAGCAAACATTTTAAAAGCTGCAATCAATCTTTCACAGATATGGTTAGTTATTCGCATGAAATAACAAAAACTAGGAGCTTTGTTAATGATTACTCTGTTTCTAATTTATATGCCAGTGAGATCATTTCAGTAATAATAGTGGAATATATTTTTTAACAACCTGTAAAATTCCAAAGAATTTTTTCACAAATATGTTTTTAAGAATTTCCAGAATATATGAAATGTTATGTAAATTGCTCTATTGTATTAAAATGTTTTACCTTGTTCAAATAAAAAAAGATCTTTATAAAGTTCTTTTGACATTAATTTTTAAACTTGAAAACTAAGGTAGTAGCTGTAATAGAGACAAGCAGAATCTAGTAGGTGAAAAGCAGAATCTAGTAGGTGATGAGTAGGAGAATTTTTTCTCGCAGCTGGCATAAACTTTAATTCTGCTCACCCTTGGATACAATTTGCTTTCCCATCTTTAATAGTACTTTTGACTGGTCACAGAATTTGAAATTAAATAGGGGGCATAATGGCACAATATGATTCTTTTTAAGTTCAATGTTTTATTTAGAGAAATTATTTTGTAAAAATACATGCAGGAATGCTGTCTCTGTGTTGTGATGTGAGGGGCTGGCAGGTGCACTCAGAGTGGCTAAGTACGGAAGGTTCTGTGGACAAGAACGCAACAGTGCACAAAACTTTATGCTGTGCAGCTGTCAGATGGTTGTGACAGTCCATTATTAGGGCTCCATTTCTTAGATTTTCTCTCCATGAGGGTCCTTTTATAACATCAAAAATCCTGACCCTTTTGCTTGAATTACCTTGAAAAGGTGGAGGTCAGGTGGTTAGGGAAGGAAAGCTGGTGAAGGGTGCATTTACCAAACTTGCAGTGTGTGTGTGTGTGCGCGTGTGTGTGCATTAGTTTAAAACTATGTATTAAATGCTTCCCACGTGCTAATTCATCGTTGTGGTTATAATTATGAAGTGATAAAGACGGTACACTAAACGTCATCTCTGCTATCATAGAGCTTGCAATCTGCATATTATGACTATGTAATTGTTAACATTTATTGAGTACTTGCTTTGTCCCGGGCAGCAATCAAAGCACTTTACACCAATTCACTTGTTAAATCCTCAAAATGGCACTATCATGTAGATATTATATTATTTCTGTTTTACAGATGAGAAAACCGAGGCTTAGAGTGTTCCAAGGGCACAGTAAGCAGCAAAGCCCAAAGTCAGACCCAAGTAGTTTCACTCCAGACACTGTGCTTTTAATCATTACATTATATGCTTGTATGAGATCCAAGTCTGTTTAGATATGTATTCAAATATGTAAAATATACAACTTTTCATTTTGAGACTGCATATAAACCCAAAATGTATTCATGCAATATATGTACAATACAATAAATAGTATAAAATAATGTCACAGTTTACCTTTTGCAACCAGTTAATGTTCTAATGGCTATTGTATTCCTAAGACATTTTATGAGTAGTAGAATAAAGATATCTGTAGCTCTTTGCAAGGGGTTGAATTGTGTCCCCTTAAATCCATATGTTGATGTCTTAATCCTCAGTATCTTGGAAGGTGACTGTATTTGGAGATGAGGTCTATAAAGAGATAATTAAAGTTAAATGAAGTCATCCGGTTGGGCCCAAATCCAGTATGACTGGTGTCCTCATAAAGAGATTAGGACACAGGTAGACACAGATGAAAGGCCATATGAACATATAGAAGGATGACAGCCATCTACAAGCCAAGTGGAAGGACTCATAATGAAGCCAACCCTACCTACACTTTGAGCTTGGATTTCTAGCCTCTACAACTGTGAGGAAATAAATCTCTTTCGTTTAAGCCACCCAGTCTGTGCCACTTCGTTATGGTAGCTTTAGCAAACTAGTATAAACTTCATTGTGTCTAAGGATGAGAACACCACTCAGTATCTGAAACCAAAAAGCTGAATGTATAATACACTTGAGTGTGGAAGAGTTATACTGGTCAGAGTTACCCATTGAGCAAATCCAATTGCTGATTTTATATCCAGTTTTTGTGAAGAGTTTACTTTGGATTGTGTTGGTTACAGAGGCAGGAGTTGGTTGAAGTCAGTTTTAGAAAAGTAGCTTGTATTGGTCAATGAGACTTCTTTTTGCCAGTTACAGAAGTAGAAAAAAGTTGATAACAGCATTAGAAACATGTTCACTGTAGTGAATCCTGAACCAGTTGGCTGACTTTCAAGTCGTGTCTGTTATTTGACTTTTACAGGAGTGCTCACTAAAGTTACTTGTCATTGATTAATTAGATAGGTTTAAAACCCACTCTGATTGTTTACTTGTAAGCAGGGCTGTAGAACTGTTGCTAACTGATTAGATGAGTTTGTAACTAGTTCTGGTGCTTGTGACCATGGATAGAGAACACTGAGTCTTTTCCTGGGAGAGTGGTGACTTTTAAAATTCTCAGCAGCGAACAAAAATTAATAAGTATAACAAGGAATAGAGAAAAAGCTATAAATTAATCTATAAATAACAATATCCCTTACTTGTGTAGGCATTATGTTAATCGCTTTACATAAATTTCTCCCACTGTAAATGGAGATTTAAAATATTACTAATTTCCTGTGGTAGAGATGAAAAGAATTGCTATATGCAAAGTACTTAGTAAAGTGTTTATATGAATAAGAGATAGTATCAATAATTTTCCAATAAGCTGAGTTTTAAACTCTGCAACTTCACTCAAATATCACATTCTTAACCACCACAGTAATAAAAAAATGCATGTATATTATGGTTTCATTTATATGAACTGAGGTAGATACATGAGACAGTGAGGAAAGGGGATTGTATATGTATGGACTAGTCCATGAAATATACAACAAACACGATTTATGGTAGTTGCCTCTGGAGGTGGCCTAAAATGGGAGACTAACTTTTCATTGGAGAGTGTTTTGTAATATTTGACTTTACAACCATATTTTTATATTTCCTTTCTCAATAAAATATAGTTAATAAAAATTGTAGGGATGTTTTTACCAAGAAGGGCATGAGAGAATGTTTTGGAATGCTGGAAACATTTCATATCACAATCTGAATAACAATTACACAGATATATACACAGATAAAAATGTATTGAAGTAAGCCCCTAAGATTTATGCATTTTAGTGTATGTAAATTATGTCACTGATATGGTTTGGCTCTGAGTCTCCACCCAAATCTCATCTCAAATTACAATCCTCATAATCCCCATGTGTCGAGGGGAGACCTGGTGGAAGGTGATTGGATTGTGGGGGCAGTGTCCCCCATGCTGTTTTCATGATAGTGAGTGAGTTCTCATGAGATCTGATGGTTTTATAAGCATCTGGCCTTTTCCCTGCTTGCACTTCTCTCTTGCCTGCTGCCATGTAAGACATGCCTGCTTCCCCTTCTGCCATTATTGTAAGTTTCCTGAGGCTTCCCCAGGAAAATTAAACCTATTTTCTTTATAAATTACCCAGTCTCAGGTATTGCTTTATAGCAGTGTGAAAATGGACTAATACAATCACTAATGTAAAAATTGATTTAACATATCAAAAAGGCATTTTTTTTTTATTTTCTCTGACATTTAATTTATTTCATTTGTTTAACTTTTAGGTTCAGGGGTACATGTGCAGGTTTATTATATAGGTAAATTGCATGTCACAGGGATTTCGTGTACAGATTATTTCACCACCCATGTAATATGCGTAGTACCTGATAAGTAGTTTTTTCAATACTCGTCTTTCTCCCACCTTCCACCCCCATGTGGGGCCTGATGTCTTTTGTTCCCTTCTTTGGGTCTATGTGTACTCAATGTTTACCTTCCACTTAAATACCAAAACATGTGGTATTTCGTTTTCTGTTCCTTGTTGCTATATTAGTTCACTTAAGATAGTGACCTCCGGCTCTATCTATGGTCCTGCAAAGGACATGATCTCATTCTTTTTTATGCCTGAATAGTATTCATGGTGTATATGTAGCACTTTTTTTCTTCATCCAGTCTACCATTGATGGGAATTTAGATTGATTTCATGTCATTGCTATTATTAATAGTGCTGCAGTGAACATATATGGGTGCATGTGTCTTTATGGTAGAAAGGCATTTTAAAATCTAGCCTTGGAGGAAAAAAAAATGAGTCAAGTGCAGTCACTTCATATTTTTGTCTTAAAATTTTTTCAAAAGAATATGGAATTCATTGATTAAGTAAGTCATTATAATGAGAAAGGAAATTCGTAAGCATTAGCACTTTAATGATTTTAGTGATAATGTGCTTGGCTACTTATTTTATGATTTAATTTTGGCCTAATTTTTAAGAGTTTTAAAGGTTTTTTGTCTTAAATATGACTTTTGATGAGTGTTATTTAATTTTTTTTTCAAATTTTCACATGACACTATTGACACTAAAAAGGCTTTTACTATTTTGAGGGAACAAGCTTAATCTTTACACATAGGGTTCATGGTCAGTTAGGCTAGGCTAGCTTGTGTTACGGTAAAAAACAACCTCCAATTCTCACAACATGTGTGTCTTGCTTCAGTTCTGTGTCCTTCATGGGTTGGAAGATCCAGGTGGATCTCTAAGCCATGACCTTCATGTTGTTTGTTTCTGCCAGAGGGAAAAGGGACTCCTGAAGGGCATTTGCACCTATCATTAACTGCTGAAAATGCGAAGTTGGGGAGAGCCTGAGAGGAGTATTCTATGTCATTTCCACTTACCACTCTTAAGCCAGAACTCATTACATGGTCTCTCATAAGCCCATGGAGGGTTAGGAGGTGCGTATCTACCCAGAAAGGAGGAATATTGGAAAGATTTGGCAAACAGCCTCACTCACTCTGTCTTCTTGCACATAAAGGGCTAGGGGACTTTGGAATCAGACAAAACTGGATTAGTGTCATGGCTCTGGCACTTTTTATTTGTGGGTTAGATGCCACTGTTTTCATCTCTAGAATGTGAATTACAATAGTACCTATCTCCTAGCATTGCTGTGAGGATTAAATATGATTACAACTGTAAAACATTTAGCATAATGCTTTAGGTATGTAATAAACACTCAATGAATGTAAAGCTGCATCCTCCACCTGGAATCACCATTTCCCTATAGTTGTTTAAAATGTTAATAGGCAATGGAAAAGTCAGTGGGTGAATATGCTCCTGGGTTAGAACTACACTGAAGCAAAGGTGTTGGGGAATAAGAAAGTGCACGCATTTCATGTCATGACTGATCAGAATCAAAATAAATATTGAGAAGACTAAGCTATTTGTCCAATAATAAAGCGTATCTGGTGAGGGTAGTTTTTTTTTTTTTTTTTTTTTGCAATTTCATTTATAATCTCCGTGTAAGTGTGCTTACTTTTTCATTCAATAACTTTATTGTATCTTACCTGAGCTGTCTTAGGCCTTGGGGATGAGAAGACGGAGGAGTGGATGAATTTCTCTTGTGGAGCGTAATTTTAGAGGCAGGAGACTACAATAAATAAGGAGAAAAATTCCTGAAGTAATTTTGTTAATGAGGAGTGATATGAAGGAAACAAAATGGGGTGACCTATTTGTCAAGTATTGGCATCTGTGAATATAATTGAACCCTGAAATATCAGGGATGTGACACAGTGGAAGCTCAGTTCTCATTCATGGACCACCCAGTTGTAAGGTCCCGAATGGCAGCTTTTCTCCCTGTGGTGGTTGAGAAACCCAGGTTCCTTCCAGTTTCTGCTGCTTCATCATCTAGAGGCCTTCTGCATATAGCCTGCAAAGAAGGGAAAATAAGGAGTTTGGCAGATTATGGTGGATATTTTCTAAGGGCCAGGCCTATGTTGGACTTACTTCACAACTGTCTGTGTTAGCAATGGAAGAGATCCGAGTTACCCTGAGTTACCAACGGTGAATCCATAGGTGTCTGGAGCAACTTCAGCCTTTGCCTGCTCAGAAGTAAGAATTCGACTGAGGGGCATAAAGCAGAAAAAGAGACCGAGGCAAGTTCCAGAACAGGAATAGGAGTTTATTTTAAAAGGCTTTAGAATAGGAAAGAAAGGAAAATTCGTTTGGAAGAGACCTAAGCGGGCTCATGAAGGATCAAGGGAGAAAAGGGAGCAAAAAAAGGGAGGCCTTTAACCTTGTTGCTAGGACTTCATAGGCTTGCCTCTTGCCCATGATTCTTCTCGTAGGGTGGGCTTCCCGCATGCGCAGTGTTTTCGTTACCCTTTGGAATTGAGCACAGGCACGCAGTGTGTTTAGGGAGGTATATGCGTGCCCATCTGAGGCTTTCTCCTTTCTCCAGTGGCATGCACCCCCCGGAATGTCATACTTCACCGTTTTGTCTCTTAACACACATGCCCAAGAAGCTGCTTCTCCCTGGGACCTGCATTCAATTAACACTTTAATGTTAACAAGCGTGGACCATCAGGAGATTGTCTCTCTCTGGCTAATAGATTAAATATCATTTTTAGAGAGGCAATATTGCAGAACCATCACCCAACATTTCTAGTGGGTGATGGGAGAGGCTTCTCCTGCCCAGCTCTTGCCTAACTGCCTGTAGCACCTGCATTTCACTGAGCAGAACTCAGTCACATGGCCACACCTGACCTCTAGTCTGGCTGTGTGCCCAAGCGGAAAAATAAAAGTGTTTCATGAAGCAGTTTCTGCTACTCTAATGACTGGTTGCAAGACAGAGGTCAGGAAATTAGATCTCAGACAGCATGAAAAAGGTTGTGTTTGAGTTGAAAGCAGCATGGGAAGGATAAGGACATGTGTATATCTAGATGAGAACATCTGCAATAGAGGAAACAGAAAGCACAAAGGCAGGAGCGTTCCAGGCAGTTAGAAAACAGGAAGGCCAGTGTCACAGCTGTATGTTCTTATATCTATCTGTACTTAGTTTTTATCCTGACGGTACAAAGGAGGTTTCTGGATCAGATATCAAACCATTTACTCACAGAGAAGACTGTTTATTTTCTATTCCTCAATTCCTTATGTGGGGGGCCGGGAAGGCTGGATGAGAACCGAGTGTACCTTGTGGGTACAGAAGGAAAGGGGTTATGTACCACTAGAAAGGAAACCCCAAACCACGAAACTCAATTTTCTTTCTTCCCTTTACGGAGTGGGGGCTGGAGGGAGAGAGGGAAACAGAGAGAGAGAGAGAGAGAGACAGTGACAGAGGGAGGGAGAGAGAGAGAACATTGAAGAAACCTTTGCTCTGAAATCTAAACAAATCTTCCCAAAAGAAGGAAAGCATCGGTTTGCAATCCTTGGATGTGAAGTAATGCCTCAGGGTGAGATGTCCCTGTATCTCCCCAGGGGTCTCTATCTTTAGGGTTGCTATTCAGTAATTCTTTAACTCAGGTGCCAGAACACTGCTAAGAAAGCCCTGACCTTGTGATAGTTTACTGATAATAATAATAATAAAAAAAAGAAAAAAAATCTAAATTACAAAAAAAAAAAAAGAAAGAAAGCCCTGACCATGAAGAAATATGAAAATATTCGGGGAACACAGTGAAAAGGAAGAGTGGTAAAGGATGAGGTCAGATACAGAGACAAGAGCTGAACAATATAGGGCCTTAGGACACAGGCAGAGAGTTTGGAATTCTTTTAGTGCAATGATAATTTTTTGGTTGGCTGTATGCAGGAGCATGACATGGTCTGATTCAGCTTTTGTTGGTTGCTCTAGTGGTGGTGAAGGGGATGACTGGGAGTGGGGTGCAGTGGGAGAAGGAGGCTCCTGCCACAGTGAGGGTCTGTAGGATGATGGCCTGCCCCCAGAGTGGTGATAGTGGCAAGGGATGAAGCTGGGCAGAGTAGGGCTATATTTTTAAGAAAGACTTGTAGTAGATAAGGGTTGGGGCTGGAGTGGGGGAAGAAAAAGAGGTATTCTTCTTCCCAGGTTTTTGATTGCCTTGGTTTGTTTGTTCGAGCAGCTGGTGATGCCGTTTATATGTATAAAGATTTCGTGAAGATCAAAATAGACAGTTGGGAAGTAGTAAATCAACAAGTCTTCTTTTGCTTATTATGTCTGACATGCTGCATCAGACAGGTCACCAGCAGGAAAGAGGGGACTCACAGAGTAAGCTCAAGTTTAATGTTTACAGAGGTATGGGCGGCATTAAGCGAGCTAGCACGGCAGCCAGGGACTCGCAATAATGGGAAATCATCACTGCCTACTACCACTAGGTCTGAAAAGGGAGGGGAAGGAAAGCGTTACTGGATACAGTGTGCAAGAGGCCATGAGAAAGGATACAGGAGCTGTGGAATTTGGTAGAGAATAGGGCCACTGACATAATCACAGCTGAACAGGAGGTAGCAGAAGTGGCAATTTATCCATTCTCTCTCTGTTTCTGGTCATCCATATCCTACAGGCGCTTCCCTCTGGCTGAATCCAATCAGAGCCCAGAGGTCCTAAGAACCTAGGCAATGTAGTTAGTAGAGAGCCTGGCATAGGGCGGGGCAGAGCCATGCGGAGAATGAATCTGAGGGCAATAGAACAAACAGCACTCATGTCCGCAAGAGCTCTTTAAGAAGGCAAATAGACATTCAAAGTTGGAACTCAGTGGAGAAGCAAGGGCGGATATGTCAACTGGAAAATATTCCGCATTTCAATACTATATGACAAATATTAAGAGCCAATATTTGTCAAGCCCTTACTCTGTGCTAGGCAACATACCAACATTTCCTGTGCTTTATTATCTCAATTAATTCTCCTAACAAAGCTATAGTTTAAATGCCATTATCTCATTGTACATATCAGGCAACTGAAGCACAGTAAAGTGAAGCAATTTGTTTAAGGTCACACAGCTATTAGGTGGCAGATCCAAAAATTAAGTGCAGCCATTTCTACCCCCAGGGCCGGTGACAGAGATCATTATTACACACAGCTACTCTGTCTGAGAGAATCAAATGCTGGAGCAATGCATATTGGGTCACATGATTTTTTTTTGTAAACTCTTCTTTCTTTTTTATTTTTTCTCCTTTTGAAAGAAAACAATTCTGACAAGAATTCATCAAAGAAGAGATTCCAAATTTTAATGTCCCAGTTTGAGTATTGCTTTTGATTACGGCTGTTTGCAGACTAGAATATCAGTAACCCTCATATTCCCTATACCACAAAAAGAGGAGATTCACTTTTATCTTGGGAACAAAGCTGTGTAGAAAAGCTTTTTTAACTTTTTTTAATTCATGAAACATTTATCTTCGAGTCAGGTTTTGTTATAGCAGCACAAATGTGGTCCGTCAGCATTTCCTTTATAACCCCATATTTCCAGGGTTTTTCAAGAGTGCCATAGAGATTCTACTTTGAATTAAAACTTGGCATTCAGAATTTGAAAAAAAAAAGCTACTACACTTTTCATTACCAATTAATCAAATAATTTAGAGATTCTCAAGTTAGAAAAGGACCAAATACAAAACTTTCATTAATACAAAAAATATTTTAAGACAACTTTGATAATTTATATCCTTGTAAAAATATTAGCACTCAGTATACAAGTATTAATATTACATCACTGTATATTAGTTCTCAAAATTAACCAAAAAATTTCTAAGATAATATAAAAAACGATGACATCTTATGCTTTGCCTTTTTGGCTTTGTAAGAAATTTATTTCTATTTTGAGAATTGGGATGATTTGAAGTTCTTGGTATAATTGGTTTAAAGTTGTAACAGTATCAAGATACTAAGCCATAATAACAAGGATGGTTGAGATTGTGAGAGAGTATCAAAGTGTTTCAATTTATTTTTGTGAAATTTAAATTTATGTGGGGAAATTTTGCACTCTGTGAACAAAGATTTGTAGCACGAATTGATTCTTTAAATTGATATTTGGAAGTTAACTTGCTGAGTAAAATGGCGATAATGAGGACCAAGTAGAGATTAGTTATAAAGCCTTTCCAACTTTGCTTGGTTCAGAGATGCTCCATGAATGGCCAATAACAGTGAGGGGCATCATGATGATCTACCTTTGGTAGCTCATTTTGCAGTGTGTTCTGTAATCTCTCCCAGCCTTCAAAGATTTAAGGTTAAATAAATACAAAGTACTGAATGAGAGTAGATGAAGACTTTTGAGTGAATCTACTCTTCTGACTGACTTCTTGCCAGCCACACTGGCTTCCTTGTTGTTCCAGAAATGTGTGAGGCAAGCATCTACTTGGAGACATTTGCTCTAGTTTTTCTTCCTACCTGGAACACTTTTCCTCCAGAAAAACTCCCTTACTATACTTTGGCTATACTCCCTTACTATACTTTCATTGGCTAACTCCCTTACTATACTTTCATTCTTGGCTAACTTCCTTACTCTACCTTCATTCTTTATTCAAACCTTATCTTCTGAGTAAAGCCAAACTGGATAACTCTACTTGATAATGTGATTTCCCTTAGTTCCCGAATCCCAAAATTCATACTGTTACTAACCCTGCCTGACATTTTCTTCTTTTCAGACTTATTATCTTCTAGTACATTTTATGCCTTTATCACAAAATGCCCATCTCCCCCACTAGAATATAAGGTCCATGAGAATAAGGTTCTTTGTCTATTTGTTGACATATCCTAAGCACCTAGAATTGTGTTGACAAATATTAATTGCTCAAAAATATTTGTCGAATGAACAAATGGTTGAATGAAATCTGAATTTCCAAGCACATAGCAGGACTCTCCAAGCAATAGTCCACATATGACTTTCCCTTGTTCTTCCACAGAATTTAGGTTATTTCCCTACAAGAGTCAAGAATGCCCGTTGAACCCTGGTGTTCAAAATGAAAGACCCCACATTTAGATATTTGGATCCCTATTATAATGTGTTATAGGTCCATCTTTCCTGGAAACATTTAACTGAAGCTGGGACGTTTTTGTAGTTAATTTTAATTTTAGCTATTATTTGTATAAGTTAAATTGAATGAACAGACGTGAAGTTTGGTTTTCACAAAACAAATGCTTATTCTATATTTAAAAATGCCACTGTATATATTTTATAAATTTTTATACAGGTAATAATGTTAATGCTGAACTGTGAAAATTCAGGAGCTAAAATGTGATTCTATAATTTAAAAAGAAAAAGAGAGACCCCACTGCCTACCCCCAGCAGCAGTAGATATGCTGTGCTGAAAATAACAGCTTTCTAATAAGGGATTTCTTAATAGTCCTTGGCCTCAGAGCTTGAAAGCTATGCTAATTAAGAAATGGAGCCACTTAGTGAGAGTTTACTACCAGCTCAGCGGTGTAAAAGCAACAACAGTAGAATTTCAGTGTAGATACCAGTACTATGGTATGCTCCCCGCTCTAGGTCTGTACGATTCTGAATAGTAGTTGATAGCAAAAGCTAGAATTTTCTATGGTGAGAATGTATTAATTCTGGGAGGAGGGGCTAAAAATTACTTTAAAACTTAAAACCATCTTTGAATTCCTTTTTACATTCCAAAAGAAATTTATTTGACTCTATTTCTGCTTTGTCTTCCTAGGGTATATGTGAGCAGTCACTTTATGGTCACATACATTCTATCAATGATGCCATTTTTGATCCCAGGGTAAGTTCAGTTCTCCCAGTAAATTGTTTTTAATGCTTCATATATACAAATTCATTTTTATGAAACAAATTTCCAAGCTAAAATGGTAAGTTAATGAGGTGAGAAGAACAACTTTAGGAATTAGTTGTAAATAATAGGAAAAGTCTATAGATATATAGGGTTGCAGAATTTTAAAATTCACACACACACCCCCCCACCCCCCACACACACCCCAAGTCGTAGCAGGAGTGACAAGGAATTCTGCTGTAGTCAACTTTACTTAAACACATTTTTAAGAGCCTTTTGTCCAATTTGGGCTTCAAAAAAATAGGTGGGCTATAGACTGCATAAAATGTTAATGAAAAATCATTAAAATAACTATAATTGCTCTGTAATTTTTCTGTAAGAAAACCTTGAGAAGAAAAAGCAGTTAAAGAAAAAAGTTTTCTCCAATT
Organism: Pongo abelii; assembly: GCF_028885655.2. Taxonomy (NCBI): domain Eukaryota; kingdom Metazoa; phylum Chordata; class Mammalia; order Primates; family Hominidae; genus Pongo; species Pongo abelii. Next base: position 117,499,447 of record NC_071996.2, read on the forward strand.
TAGAACAGAACAACCTTGATTTGACAGATTTTTAATTACTCACGGAAAAGTTTCAAATATGTCCTTCTTCATATAAACTGATGACAAAACAAAAATATTTTATCTGCCACTTGAGGTTTTCATTCAGGTGTAAGGATGATTTCACCAACAATGAAAATTGTTGGAGAGTCCTTTGAGTTTTCTATGGTTTGAATGTATCCCTCCAAGTTTATGTGTTGCAAACTTAATCCCCAATGCAATAGTGTTTGGAGGTGGAGCCTTATATGAGATGTTTAGGTCATGAGAGTGGCGCCCTCCCTCCTGAATGGGTTAATGTCTTTTAAAGAAGTTGAAGCTGCAAGTTGTCTTTTTGCTCTCTTGCTCTTTTTCCTCCCTCCCTCTGTTTTGGGATGACACAGCACAAAGGCCCTCATGAAATGGTGGTGCCGTGCTCTGGGACTTCCCAGCCTCCAGAACTGTGAGAAATAAATTTATTTTCTTTAAAGTTATCCAGTTTGTGGTTTTCTGTAATAGCAACAGAAAATGGATTAAGACAGTTGCCAAGTTAATTGAGGATGTCTTTAAAAGGGTTCAGATAGTAATCAAAGAAGGATGATTTAAGTCTGTTCTCAGATGAAAGAGATTTGACTAGATAGATGACCTCCCAAGTTCATTTAAACTCTATGATTTAATTATATCTAACATTTTGGTTGTCTCAAAGTTCCCAGTAGAGTGAGAATCTTAATTCCAAATTCCACTTCTTTTCCAATTAGCTATAAAAGAAATCTGATGGATTACTTACATCTAACATCACAATGATAGCATAGTCAAAATTCTGTTACCATCCTGCTAGTATCATTCTTTTGGAAAGAGGAAAAATGCTCACTAAAAATTATATCTTCTAAGGGAATGTTGATTGCTCCAATTGAAATTGTGCTGGTGTCATTGTCAGGCCTGGGAATTTTAATGATGGGCTCAACCAAAATTACATTTTAATAGATTGGTCTTTGCAAGAAATATTCTATCTAATTTTCTGTAGTGAGCCAATTAGTTGGAAAGTATTATAGATGAGTTCTAGATACCAAGGAATATTTTATTTCTAGCAGGGTATGGAAAAATTTCAGCACTATGGACCATTATGAAATAGAATATAGTTTTATGCTGAAAGTCCATTAAGTGGCTTATAGCTTCACATGCCCTACAAAAATTAAATGGGAGCTGAAATGAATAATATTTTGTAAATCAGGCATTTTATTTTAGCAAGCAATATAATAACTGCAAAAGACAGCATTTTACATTCTAAATATTAAACTTAATAAATATGGAAATAAGCAAATTAGATTTATTGAATTAGCAATCAAGAGAGACATACATTATTTACCCATATTTCAAAGGGCAAGATAACAGATATGAGGTTTAGGTGTCCAATATCAAAGTAGCTAATTTTTTTTTTTATTATTATTCTTTAAGGTCTAGGGTACATGTGCACAACATGCAGGTTTGTTACATAGGTATACATGTGCCATGTTGGTTTCCTGCATCCATTAACTCGTCATTTATATTAGGTATTTCTCCTAATGCTATCCCTCCCCCAGTCCCCCACTCCCGACAGGCCCCGGTGTGTGATGTTCCCCACCCTGTATCCAAGTGTTCTCATTGTTCAATCCCACCTATGAGTGAGAACAAGAGGTGTTTGGTTTTCTGACCTTGTGATAGTTTGCTGAGAATGATGGTTTCCAGCTTCATCCATGTCCCTGCAAAGGACATGAACTCACCCTTTTTTATGGCTGCGTAGTATTCCATGGTGTATATGTGCCACATTTTCTTAATCCAGTCTATTATTGATGGACATTTGGGTTGGTTCCAAGTTTTTGCTATTGTGAATAGTGCTGCAGTAAACACATGTGTGCATGCGTCTTTAGAGTAGCATGATTTATAATCCTTTAGGTATATACCCAGTAATGGGATGGCTGGGTCAAATGGTATTTCTAGTTCTAGATCCTTGAGGAATTGCCACACTGTCTTCCAAAATGGTTGAACTAATTTACACTCTGACCAACAGTGTAAAAGTTTTCCTATTTCTCTACATCCTCTCCAGCACCTGTTGTTTCCTGACTTTTTAATGATTGCCATTCTAACTGGTGTGAGATAGTATCTCATTGTGGTTTTGATTTGCATTTCTCTGATGGCCAGTGATGATGAGCATTTTTTCATGTGTCTATTGGCTGCATAAGTATCTTCTTTTGAGAAGTGTCTGTTCATGTCCTTTGCCCACTTTTTGATGGGATATTTTTTTTCCCAGTAAATTTGTTTAAGTTCTTTGTAGATTCTGGATATTAGCCCTTTGTCAGATGGGTAGATTGCAAATATTTTCTCCCATCCTGTAGGTTGCCTGTTCACTCTGATGGTAGTTTCTTTTGCTGTGCAGAAGCTCTTTAGTTTAATTAGATCCCATTTGTCTATTTTGGCTTTTGTTGCCATTGCTTTTAGTGTTTTAGTCGTGAAGTCCTTGCCCATGCCTATGTCCTGAATAGTATTCTCTAGGTTTTCCTCTAGGGTTTTTATGGTTTTAGGTATAACATTTAAGTCTTTATTCCATCTTGAATTAATTTTTGTATAAGGTGTAAGGAAGGGATCCAGTTTTAGCTTTCTACATATGGCTAGCCAGTTTTCCCAGCACCATTTATTAAATAGGTACTCCTTTCCCCATTTCTTGTTTTTGTCAGATTTGTCAAAGATCAGATAGTTGTAGATGTGTGTTGTTATTTCTGAGGGCTCTGTTCTGTTCCATTGGTCTATATCTCTGTTTTGATACTAGTACCATGCCGTGTTGGTTACTGTAGCCTTGTAGTATAGTTTGAAGTCAGGCCGTGTGATGCCTCCAGCTTTGTTCTTTTTGCTTAGCACTGTCTTGGCAATGCAGGCTCTTTTTTGGTTCCTGAACTTTAAAGTAGTTTTTTCCAATTCTGTGAAGAAAGTCATTGGTAGCTTGATGGTGATGGCATTGAATCTAGAAATTACCTTGGGCAGTATGGTCATTTTCACAATATTGATTCTTCCTATCCATGAGCATGGAATATTCTTCCATTTGTTTGTGTCCTCTTTTATTTTGTTGAGCAGTGGTTTGTAGTTCTCTTTGAAGAGGTCCTTCATATCCCTTGTGAGTCGGATTCCTAGGTATTTTATCTTTTTATAACTACTGTGAATGGGAGTTCATTCATGATTTGGTTCTCTGTTTGTCTGTTATTGGTGTATAGGAATGTTTGTGATTTTTGCACATCGATTTTGTATCCTGAGACTTTGCTGAAGTTGCTTATCAGCTTAAGGGGATTTTGGGCTGAGACGATGGGGTTTTCTAAATATACAATCATGTTATCTGCAAACAGGGACAATTCAGGAGCAGCTTGTTCAGTTTCCATGTAGTTGTGTGGTTTTGAGTGAGTTTCTTAATCCTGAGTTCTAGTTTGATTGCACTGTGGTCTGAGAGACAGTTTGTTGTGATTTCTGTTCTTTTACATTTGCTGAGGAGTGCTTTACTTCCAATTATGTGGTCAATTTTAGAATAAATGCGAGGTGGTGCTGAGAGGAATGTATATTCTGTTGATTTGGGGTGAAGAGTTCTGTAGATGCCTATTAGGTCTGCTTGGTGCAGAGCAGAGTTCAAGTCCTGGATATCCTTGTTAACCTTCTGTCTCATTGATCTGTCTAATATTGACAGCGGGGTGTTAAAGTCTCACATTATTATTGTGTGGGAGTCTAAGTCTTTTTGTGGGTCTCTAAGGACTTGCTTTATGAATCTGGGTGCTCCTGTAATGGGTGCATATATATTTAGGATAGTTAGCTCTTCTCGTTGAATTGATCCCTTTACCATTATGTAATGCCTTCTTTTTCTCTTTTGATCTTTGTTGGATTAAAGTCTGTTTTATCAAGAAACTAGGATTGCAACCCCTACTTTTTTTTGCTTTCCATTTTCTTGGTAGATCTTCCTCCATCCCTTTATTTTGAGCCTATGTGTGTCTCTGCAGGTGAGATGGGTCTCCTGAATACAGCACACTGATGGGTCTTGATTCTTTGTCAAACTTGCCAGTCTGTCTCTTTTAATTGGGGCATTTGGCCCATTTGCATTTAAGGTTAATATTGCTATGTGTGAATTTGATCCTGTCATTATGATGTTAGCTGGTTATTTTGCCCATTAATTGATGCAGTTTCTTCATATCATTGATGGTCTTTACAATTTGGCATGTTTTTACAGTGGCTGGTACCGGTGGTTCCTTTCTATGTTTAGTGCTTCTTTCTGGACTCTTGTAAGGCAGGCCTGGGTGGTGACAAAATCTCTCAGCATTTGCTTGTCTGTAAAGGATTTTATTTCTCCTTCATTTATGAAGCTTTGTTTGGCTGGATATGAAATTCTGGCTTGAAAATTCTTTAAGAATGTTGAATATTGTCCCCCACTCTCTTCTGGCTTATAAGGTTTCTGTTGAGAGATCCTCTGTTAGTCTGATGGGCTTCCCTTTGTGGGTTACCTGACCTTTCTCTCTGGCTGCCCTTAACATTTTTTCCTTCATTTCAACCTTGATGAATCTGACAATTATGTGTCTTGGGGTTGCTCTTCTCAAGGAGTATCTTTGTGGTGTTCTCTGTATTTACTGAATTTGAATGTTGGCCTGCCTTGCTAGGTTGGGGAAGTTCTCCTGGATAATGTCCTGAAGAAAGTTTTCCAACGTGGTTCCATTTTCTCCATCACTTTCAGATACACCAATCAAATGTAGATTTGGTCTTTTCACATAGTCCCATATTGTTTGGAGGCTTTGTTCATTTCTTTTTAACTCTTTTTTCTCTAAACTTCTCTTCTTGCTTTATTTTGTTAACTCTTTCTTCCACTTGATCAAATCGTCTACTGAAGCTTGTGCATGCATCATGTAGTTCTCGTGCCATGGTTTTCAGCTCCATCAGGTCATTTAAGGTATTGTCTACACTGTTTGTTCTAGTTAGCCATTCATCCAATCTTTTTTCAAGGTTTTTAGCTTCCTTGTGATGGGTTTGAACATCCTCCTTTAGCTCGGAGAAGTTTGTTATTACCGAGCTTCTGAAACCTACTTCTGTCAACTTGTCAAAGTCATTCTCTGTCCAGCTTTGTTCCATTGCTGGCGAGGAGCTGCAATCCTTTGAAGGAGAAGAGGTGCTCTGGTTTATAGAATTTTCAGCTTTTCTGCTCTGTTTTCTCCCCATCTTTGTGGTTTTATCTACCTTTGGTCTTTGATGTTGGTGACCTACAGATGGGGTTTTGGTGTAGATGTCCTTTTTCTTGATGTTGATGCTATTCCTTTCTGTTTGTTAGTTTTCCTTCTAACTGTCAGGTCCCTCAGCTGTAGGTCTGTTGGAGTTTGCTGGAGGTCCACTCCAGACCCTGTTTGCCTGGGTGTCACCAGCAGAGGCTGCAGAACAGCAAATATTGCAGAACAGCAAATATTGCTGCCTGATCCTTCCTCTGGAAGCTTTGTCCCAGAGGGGTACCCACCTGTGTGAGGTGTCTGTCAGCCCCTACTGGGAGATGTCTCCCAGTTAGGCTACACAGGGATCAGGGACCCACTTGAGGAAGCAGTCTGTCCATTCTCAGAGCTCAAATGCTGTGCTAGGAGAACCCACTGCTCTCTTCAGTGCTGTCAGACAGGGACGTTTAAGTCTGCAGAAGTTGTCTGCTGCCTTTTGTTCAGCTATGCCTTGCCCACAGAGGTGGAGTCTATAAAGGCAGTAGGCCTTGCTTTTTGGGCACTTCGTTTACCTACTCGAGCCTCAGCAATGGTGGATGCCCCTCCCCCCACCAGGCTGTAGCCTCGCAGTTGGATCTCAGACTGCTGCGCTAGCAGTGAGCAAGGCTCCGTGGGTGTGGGACCCCCGCCCTGAGCCAGGCATGGGAGAGAATCTCCTTGTCTGCCACTTGCTAAGACCTTGGGAAAAGCACAGTATTTGGGCAGGAGTGTCCCATTTTTCCAGGTACAGTCTGTCATGGCTTCCCTTGGCTAGGAAAGGGAAATCCCCCAACCCCTTGCGCTTCCCTGGTGGGGCGACACCCCAACCTGCTTTGGGTGGCCCTCTGTGGGCTGCACCCACTGTCCAACCAGTCCCAATGAGATGAACCAGGTACCTCAGTTGGAAATGCAGAATTCACCCATCTTCTGCATTGATCATGCTAGGAGCTGCAGACTGGTGCTGTTCCTGTTTGGCCATCTTGGAATGGAACTCGCCAATATGTTTTTATTTGCACACTTTGTTCATACCAAAAGGACTATCACAATATAGCTCCAAATCAGTATCCCACAGCCTCATTAAAATTTTCCATTAATTGATCTTTTCTTTGCTGCAAATATTTATTAACAACTGATGTTTAAAAAAAAAATAATGTCTTGTTATGATGACTGACATTTTTTAAGGAAATTTTTGGTCACTTATATTAATTGTTTTAACAATTACGTTTTATGTCACATACCTGCTAAGCAATGTCAGGAGGTTGAGAAGCAGCTGTGACTGCAGAGTGCAGGGACTCCCACAGGTCTCTTGAGGACATGGCATTGAGACACAGTTCATATTCAAACAACCTATCAAAGTTATATTAAAAAAATGCCTATGTGGTACATATATAGAAGGCAAAAATTTTAGTTATTTAGTATTAGCCTTGCTTATTACTTGGTGCCTTTAGGGACAGACATTCATGTTGCATTACTATTTAAAGTTGCATTTAGCTATTTACATAAACATAGTTTGGGGAAAATTCTACAATTTCAGATTTGTAAGTAGCAATCACACATGTAAAACTCAATGTTATCAAGCTAGCAATCTAGATTCACAGAAACAAGAGTAATGTCAGTAAGATGGTGGAATAAAAAGTAACCCTCAGCTGGGCACAGTGGCTCATGCCTGTAATCCCAAAACTTTGGGAGGCTGAGGCAGGCAGATCACGAGGTCAGGAGATGGAGATCGTCCTGGCCAATATGGTGAAACCCTGTCTCTACTAAAATACAAAAATTAGCCAGGTGTGGTCATGCGTGCCTGTAGTCCCAGCTACTCGGGAGGCTGAGGCAGGGGAATTGCTCAAACCCGGGAGGCAGAGATTGCAGTGAGCTGAGATTGCACAACTGCACTCCAGCCTGGCGACAGAGTGAGACTCAAACAAAAACAAACAAAAAAAGTAACCCTCCTATCTCCACCCATAAGAATCCTGCACCCATCCACAGACAAAAGTCTATCAGCAGGAGTCTCAGGATTCAGGTAGGAGGCTGCAGAGCCCCAGTGGAGCCCCAGACTTAGGAGGATTATTTTGAGAGTACAGACCAGCACCCATGTAGCTGATCTCCTGATTATGCTCCCAGGTTCAAGCCTAGGAATAATCTCATTTCCCAAAGGGCTTGGCTAGATCCTTGTTTGGCCTTAAACATGTGCCAAAACCATTTGCCCAGGCATCCAAGAGGAACCACACAGACTACTGCCTCAGTGAAGAGACTTGTCTGCTCAGTGACAGTGGTCTTCACACTGAACCTGAAAGTTGCTCTTTGGCTTGGCACCAGCCTCCCTCAGCTGAGGTTCCATATGAGAACTGCTTGTACAAGGATGCAGAAAGAGACTTGCCCATATTCTCTCAGCCTGGGAGTCTAAGCCTCCATAATGAGTTCACTAACCTCCATTTCACAACAGATTTTGAGGTGCACCAGTCTCAGTTCCAGCTCCCCTTACTACTTTTGGGGAACTATGCTGTCTATGCAAAGACCTGCTGGGAATTGCACACTCATGTGGGCCAATGAGACAGGTTCATCAGCTGCTGTCACACAGCAGATCCTGAGAGGGCCCAGTCCACTTGTGCAGGACCTGCTGGGAAGCATACCTGTATGGACACAATTCCACTGTGCAGAGACCTGCTGGGAAGCACACCTGTGTGGGCCACTGGAAAATATTTCAGTCTTAGGTTCCTGTTCAGCTTTCATCAACAGCCTAGGGACCCTTCTTAAGTCTTCCCCAGGTCCATCTAGGACAGACAGCCATGTCAGCCTTGGAACCTTTGTGAGATTCACAGCAAACCTGGGCTGAGAGGGTCCTCTAGTGCTAAGACAACTTCAGTGGATCACAGGCTCAGGGAACACAATTAGTATTTTTAGATCTCTGGAAGAACCTCTGAAAAATGATAGGCACAATAAAGCCAGACTGTGAAGACTGGAACAAATACCCAATCTTTCAAAGTGCAGACATTGTCACATGTCCACTATCATCAATAATATTCGGGGAAATGTTACCTTACCAAAGAGAGAAAATAAGGCACCAGACACTGATCTTAAAGTGATAGGAATGTGTCATCTCTCAGACAAAGAATTCAAAAATAGCTGTCTTAAGGATGCTCCTCAAACTTCAAAAAATGTAGAGAAACAATTGAGAAATGTTTCAGGGAAATTTTATAGAGAGATTGAAATTTTAAAAAATCAAACAGAAATCCTGGAGCTGAAAAATATAATGAATGAAATAAAAGACACAGTGGAGAGCATCAACAGCAGAACTGATCAAATAGAAGAAAGAATTAGTAAGCTTGGAGACAGGCTACTTGAACATACAGTCAGAAGGGAAAAAGATAAAAGAATAAAAATAAAGAAGTTACAGGATCCTACAACAGTTGCCTATCAAAGAAAAGCTCAGAAGTAGGCTTCACTGCTGAATTCTACCAAACATGTAAAAAAAGAGCTAATACCAATGTTTCTCAAACTATTCCAAAAACTTGAAGAGGGTAGAGTTCTTGCTAACTTATCCTATGAGAACAGCACTACCCTGATACCAAAACCAGACAAGGACACAACAACAACAACAACCAACACTATAGGCTACCATTCCTGATGAACATAGATGCAAAAACTCTCAAGAAAATACTAGCAAACCAAATCCAACAGCTCATCAAAAAGATCATTCACCATCATCAAATGAGATTTATCCCAGGGATGCAAGGATGATTCAACATAGGCAATTCAATAAGTGTTATATATCACATTAACAGAATGAAAGATAAAAATTATATGATCTCATTAGCCATGGGAAAAGCATTCAATAAAATTCACAATCCCTTTGTAATAAAAACCCTGAACAATTAGGTATAGAAGCAACATACCACAACACAATAAAGGCCGTATATGAGAAACCTACAAACATCATACTAAATAGGGAAAAGCTGAAAGTTTTTCCTCTAAAGTCTGGACTAAGAAAAATATGCCTATTTTTACTATTTCTGTTCAACATAGCACTAGAAGTCCTAGCCAGAGCAATGAGGCAGCAAAAAGAAATAATGCGCATCCAAATTGGAAAGGAGGAAGACAAATTGTCTCTTTTTACAGATGATATGATCTTATATAGAGAAAACTCTACAGACCCCACTGAAAAACTGTTAGAACTAATAAATGCAGTAAAGATGGAGTACACAAAATCAATAAAAAATAGTAACATTTCTATATGCGACAGCAAACTATCCAAAAAAGATATGACAAAAGCAAGCTCATTTATGATAACTACAAAAAAATCTAGAAATAAGTTTAAACAAAAACATGAAAGATCTCTGCCATGAAAACTACAAAATAATGATGACAGAAAATAGAAGAGGACACTAATAAATGGAAAGATACCCTGTGATCGTGGATTGGAAGAATTAATATTGTTAAATTATCTGTATTAGTCTCTTCTCACACTGCTATAAAGGACTGCCTGAGACTGAATAATTTATAAAGGAAAGAGGTTTAATTGACTCACAGTTCCATATCATTGGGGAGGCCTCAGGAAACTTACAATCATGGCAGAAGGGAAATCAAACATGTCCTTCTTCACATGGTGGCAGCAGGAGAAGTGCTGAGCAAAAGGGGGAAAAGCCCCTTGTAAAACCTTCAGATCTCTTGAGAACTCACACACTATCACAAGAACAGCATGAGGGTAACTGCCCCCATGATTAAATTACTTCCCACCCATCCCTCCCAGACATATGGCGATTATGGGAACTACAATTCAAGATGAAATTGAGAGGGGATACAGCCAAACCATACCAATATCCATACTGCCCAAAGTGATCTACAAATTCAATGCAATCTCTATCAAAATACTAATGACATTCTCTATAAAAATTGAAGTAAAATTTCAAATCTTTATGGAACCAAAAGGCTCCAAGTAGCCAAAGCAATCCTGAGCATAAAGAAAAAAACTGGAGGTATCACACTACCTGATATTAAAATATACTACAACACTAAGAAATTCAAATATTCTTACCATAAAGAAATGACAAGTGTTTGAGGTGATAGATATGATAATTACCCTGATTTGAGCATTACTCAATGTACCCATGTATCAAAATATCACATTGTATCCATAAATATGTAGTTATAAGTCAATGAAAAACAAAATACATCTTTAAAAAAGATTCACAGAAACAGATATGCAATAAACAATATTTATATATGGCCCTGAAAAACTATTGAATTGAATTTTATTTGTTAAATTGAATTTTATTTCTTTTATGGTATTAGAGCTCGGATGTCTTAATTTCTCCTTGATTTCTCCATTGGAAGTAGATATTTACTTTAAACCTCCTTTTAAAGTAATCTGTAATGAGACATTTTAAGGAGCTATAAAAGCTACTTATTAAGTCCTTTTTATAAAGCAAAGCTAAAACCAAAAAAGGAAGATGACAGTAATTTCCAGAAAATTATTAATAGCCACAGAAAATTCAATCTAAAGGAAAAAATAAAAACAAAAACTGTGTAAAATATACGTGGCAGGAAAATGAGCAGGGAGTCTCACGTGACTTCAAATTTCCAGGAAGTTGACCTAAATCTTACTAGGATGGACATTCCATAGGGCCTTCTAGAAGCTCTTGCTGGACTTTTCCATTTTTCCTTATTTTTATTTTGCATTCTAGTCTCATCTTGAAATTAGTCATGTAAATCTTTGATATTTATGAGATATACTAATATGTTTCATTATTTCTTTGCCTATAACTAATTTATTTCTTTTCTCTCCTTCTGCAGGGTTTCATTTTATCTTGCTAACGATAGTCTCTCATAGTCCTTTCAGGGAAAGTGTGTGGGTAGTAAACTTTTTTTGGTCTTTGTATATCTGGTAATGTCATTATTTTATTTTCATTCTGTCATTTCCTCTGTCACTATTGTTGCTGATGAGAATCAACTATAAATCTAATAGCTGATCCTTTGTAGATAAGGTTGGATCTTTCTCATACATTTTAATATCTTGGATATTTTGCTTTTAATTTTTCTATGCTATGTCTACATGTAGATTTGCTTCTTTTTTGTTTTTCTCTGGACTTGATGTGCCTTCTCAATATGAGAACCTTGGTCTTTCTACAATGCTGGAAATTTTTCAGCCATTATGTTATTAAATATTGTGTTTTGTCAGTTCTCTCTAGTATCTCTTTTAGGAATTCCTTTTATATCTCTGTTAAATCTTCTCATTCACTTCATGTTTCTTTTTATATTTCTTATGCTTTACTACTTTGTGTAAATTAATTGGCATCCCAATTAATTTCTTCCCAACAGTCTTATAAATCAATCTTTCTTTAGCTGAATCCTGTTTAATTTTATTCTTTCTACTGAGTTTTTCTATTTCAATTACTACATTTCTTATAGAATGTATATTAGATTCTTTTCAACTTTGTCCATCCTTGCTTCATTATGTCTAGTTTGATTTTAGGCATATATTAATTTCTCTTTTTACTTTTTGATCTATAATTTCTATAAATTTTGAGTGGCAGGAATACTTCTTCATTATCTTACATTTCCCTGTTTCCTAGGAACCTGCACTCGCGTTTTCACCTCAACTATTCCAATATGAATTCCAAATCAAAAAGTTCACTGAAACTCTTCTCGAGCTCTATATTGTTGTCCCCAATGAGTAATTTTCATTGTCACTTAAAATGTTCTCCTCTCTTGAGTCCTGAGAAATAAAATATCCACAGGCACCGCTTCTCAATCTACTGTGCTGGATCCTACTTTATTACTTGACTGCTAAATATTATAGTATATCAAGGCTCAATCTTAAATCCTGTTATCTAGCAGATTCTCTTCATAGTTCATATTATTTAAACTTGTAACTTTTAATTTTATTTATATGATGATGATTTTCAAGTAAATCCCACTCTGACCCCCAAATTTACCATTAGTCATTTTGCAGCTCAGCCTAAACATCTGATATCTCATTAAAATATGTTAAAAAATGAAACTTGCTTTCCCATAATCCACACTGATTCCTTTCTCCATTATATCATCTTAATAAATATTATTCTATTCGTCTAGATGCAGAAGTAGAACTATCCATCATAGCTAGCAATTGTCTTGGGGATTTTTGTCTGTTTACTTTTTTCAAAAATCTCTCTACACCAGAATTCAGGGAAAAGAAATAAGAAAAGGATATTTCCAATTTCATTTTACCCAGTATCTCCAGTACGTAGCATAGTTTGTTTTACATTTTTAATATTCAAAAAAGGAGATGAATAAATAAATGAATGGTGAATTCTGAACAAATATAAGCACAAGGCTTTCATTATAGCATTGTATCATTAGATCTTATTTATTTCAACTTGATTAGGCTTCCAAATTCTGTGGGTGCTTAGCTGCAAACTAAAGTTATTTAATTATCAGGACAGATGCGCTGTTCCTTAGGAAGCTACTATGGCATCATAGTTTACCACGCCTTTGGAGTCTCTGTACAATTATCCAATTTCAGTTATATTTGTCTCCTATTGGTACTTTTCGGATTCTGGCTTTGCTATTCATAAGACGTATGATCTTGAGCAAATTATTTAGCTCATCCTTAAAATGAGTGATAAAAAGAGCAGTGAATATTAGATAATACATACAATGTGTTTTAAATAGTGCTTAGTAACTAGAAGATGGTATTACTCCTACTACTGCTATTATTATTGCTAAAGTCTGAACATCTCTAATCCAAAAATCTAAACTCCAAAATGTTCCAAAATCCAAAACATGACACCGTAAGGTGAAAATTCAACACCTGACACCTTTGCTTTTTGCTGCTTTAGTGTACACAAACTTTGTTTCATGTATAAAATTATTTAAAATGCTGTATAAAATTAACTTCAATCTATATGTATAAGGTATATATGAAACATAAATTAATGTTTTGTTTAGACGTGGGTCCTATCCCCATGATATTACATTATGTATATGCAAATATTCTAAAATTTTTAAAAAGTCAGAAATCTGAAACATTTCTATTCCTAAGAATTTTGTATAAGGCATACTCAACCTGTACTATTGTTAATGGAGATAATGTTCCTTTCTAGCCATTTGTTTTCAAATAAGTAGAAGTAAATAAAAGAATAATCACATGCAAATATGTATAATATAAATTCCTTATAGTCTATAATTTAATTTTCTATAACATAATATCAGTAGTATAAACATAAACTTGCCATACATATTTTGCACTTAAGCAAAGTTTAAGAACATAAAATGTTAAAATTATCCTAAAAAAGAATGTGTAACTGTATGAAACTTGAGCTAAATCCTACTAAAAAAAATGGGTATAAACTTCAGAGGGAGTATTTTGTTTCTTTTATATCTGGATATGTTATACAATAATTAGGCAGTTAAATGTTTTAAATTTGATCTAAGATAGGTTAATTGCTTTTCCTAAGTTGCCAGTGAGTAGACATAAATGCATCAATTCACATTACCTTTTTAAAAAATCAGTGATAAACAAAAAGCTGCAATTGCCTACCTAAAAAAGTGATCCTGTCTCCACTTTAGCAAAGGAAGTTGAATTTCTGATTTCTCAATTTTGTTTGTTACCTAAGTTCCTAAGTTCAAACAGCAAGCACTCAATATCAATCTCTGGCCATTTTATATAAAGAAATGCAAACAACAGTTAGGTCATACAGTGATTGATCCCCTGAAGGACAAATGATGTCAGGCGGTATTTATACACCAAAAATATTTCAATTTTGCTTACTTTTCCAGCAATCCACCTTGATGTCAACTACCATTTAGCTGGGCCAATAGTATTGATATTTGATGTCAGTTCTTATTCATTACTGCACCAAGATGATGCATAAGTCAAAACTTTTAGATGTGTGGTGAAAAACACTAAAGCAGGTTCTGTCTATCCTGGGAAATTGGAAACAACAATAGAATATAAAATTAAGGAATATGTAATCTCCATTTTTATTTTAGAAAATATTTAAATTATGTCAATATTCCTACATATTCAAAAAATAATTTCATATCTCAAGCCCATCCTATGCTATGTGATTTTTTAAACTAAATATTTTATGAAATAAACTTTTTGCCTTAATACTCTTTGTACTTTGGAAAGAAAATAATTTCTAGTGAAAAGTGAAATGCTTCAAAAAATGTAAAGCAAAAGAAAAGCATTTGTACAAGCAGACATTAAAAAAATTATTTAGAATATAAGGTTACTATAATAATAGAAGTATTAGGTCTTTATTTCTACTTTGTTTTGGTGTTAGAAATCTAATACTGTAAATGACTACAGATAAAAATGATACATTTAAGATTCTATTGCACCACCCCCAAATTTTAACCTCCAATCACTCCTATAGTCAAATGGAGTTGATTTCATATGTTTGTCATTTTCTTGATGGGTCTATGAAAATTGAAAGCAACATAATTATGTCATATTTCTTGACATTTCCTCTTTGACCAAAAAAAATCAATCATTTGTTTTCTATATATGTATCTTTGGATAACTTTAAAACCTTTTGGCATATATGAAAACAGTTCAATAGTGAAATTTCTACTTAGCAACCCTTTACATCAACTGTGTCCTGGCACTAATCTAAATAGTGAGAGTTCAGCAATGAAAAATACCAAGTCCTGTCCTCAGGTACCTTGTATTCTCTTAATAATCAGAGACAATAAACCAGTAAATAAGTGAATAATCTCAGGAATTCGAAGTGCTACCTATCAAGAATCAATCAGGTAGAAAAGAGTAATAAGATGAGAGTTGGGGCTTATAATGCAATGATCAGAGAGAGATTCTCTGAGAGAATAAAGAAATCCTAAAAGTTCTGAAGGAAGATAACTCAAGCATAGGTTGTAAGAGAGGCCAAGTTCCCGAAGTGGTGACAACATGGTCCCATGGAGGAACAGCAAAACCAGGACACACAGAGTGAACTAGGAATAGATTAAACAGGTGGAATATCTTGAATCATATAGATAACTGATTGGTAATGTCACCTGTACAAAGATAACCCAGCTATGAGAAGTTTGTAATGGATTTTTTAATGTGACTAATACCTTAACTTTTTTTAACCCTAGAATTCTTAGCATAATTCTCAGTATAGAAGCACTAATCAATAAATATTTATTGACTAGGAAGTGTCAGAAAGTCACTGTAGGTCAGAACTGAAGGGATATTTAAGAGGACATGGGACCATGTTTGCTGTGACACAACAAAATTTATTTTCTATCATTGATTTTAAATTTTATTTTGAAATTTAGTGTACTTTGCAGACTCCCCATGATTGTTTTGAGCATATGACTGCCAAAACTAGTTCAAAATATTTTATTTTTTCGTAAGAAATAATGTCACTGATCAGGATATTTGACCATTCAAACAACTTGTCTTCCAATACAGTAAAATCTCATTTAAACAGGTTTCACAGTACAAAAATGTTCTAAGTAACGTGAAAATATCAACATAAAATGATACACTCCTCTCTAATTAGGATTTATTATAGCCAGTCTTAATTTGCATGTGATTTAAAAAGTATAAAAAACTACATGTATGATAAACAGCATGAATTTTTAAGATTGTTTTACATAACGGGGATAATGTCTAATGCATGAAACATTGTTTTTGAAGCACATAATTAGAGCAAAAATAATTGTCACACCAATTTACTCAAAAGCACAATTACAAGAAAACTTGATTATCCCCCTTAATGTAATTTTCCCCACTTAATTTTGTGTTGGTGGATGAATGTGACCCTGTGAATCCATACTTTAAGAAGTGACTGCTAGTTAACATGCAAAACCACAGGCAGAACAAGAGAGTCTGCCCTTTCTCTGGAAGAGATTTAATTTGTATACCAAGTGGCTCTGCAGAGAAACTGTTTTAAAAGGTACATCTTCCAGCAGGATGGGCCGGAATTTCGTGGAGCACCTTTCACCTTGGTCTTGGGCTGTCATGTGCGTCATCACCTTGCTCTGCCGTTTACTCAATAGCTAGACCTAAACACTCAACAGTTTTCTAACTAAAGGAATTTAATCTGCTATCTAGATTGCATTCAGAAACCTAAATTCATGGAATTTTTTTCCGAAACCATTCAAGTTTTATATATTTTTTCTTTTCTTTTTTTTTTTTTTTAAAGAATTAGCAAATATTCCCTGACTTGTTATTTGGGTGGTTGTGAAGTGGAAGAACCTTTTGTTTCTAACTTTAATACCTGGTTGTATTTAGATCCCTTATTCCACCTGAGCTGGAGAAAGTTAGGACCCTAGAGAATCTTAAATATACACTCTGTTTCTTTTTCATGAGACTTGATACTGGAATTGGCTGCAGTCATTTAAAATGTTCTCTTTTTAGTCTGAGGGATAGAATTTTTTTCTAAGGAATAGCTGGTTTTCAATTTTTACAGACTGAAATACAAAGTTATGAAATAAATCAAGTCATTACATTATGAATTGCTTTTCTATCATGTTATGTTTTGTATACCTAAAGTGGTAAAAACAGACTTTTTTGGATTTGTGAGGTTGTAACTTCACTCTCTCCAAAGAGTATTATGGATACAATTCCATATCTTCAAAGAAATATGATTGTTTTACTAGTGAAAAAAAATATAGAGTTTCTAAGAAAAAATAAGGCTAGCAAACAGAAGGACAGTCTGTTAGAAATAATTCTTAAAAAGGCTCTACATTTTAGTTAAATATATATAGCTCCATCCTGTAATCTGTTTTTATAAATCAAACTATAGATTTTGGATATTTTATCAAGTCACTTCAATATGAAGTAGAGGCAGAAAGATATGGCACCTTTCATCACCCATCTTAAGGATCATAGCCAAAAGTCCTGTAACAAAAGACAGGTTAACAAGGGAAAAGTATAACAAATGTATTTAATCAGGGTTTTACTTGGCATGGGAGCCTTCAGGAATGAAAACTTAAAAGACACAGGGAAAATTGTCTATTTTGATGCTTAGATTTAATGAAGAATGGACAATCACGTAGAAATGTGATTGGGCAAAAGAGTATAATCTAATGGTAATAGACCAAGGGAAGAAATCCAGTAAGGCTTGACCTTTTCCTTCCTTCCTTCCTTCCTTTTTTTTTTTTTTGGCATTTCTGTATAGCATTTCTTTCTCCTGGCAATGGGACAGGGGCAGGTCCCACCTGGAATCAGGCCTTCAAAAAAGAAGAGATGGATTGAGCTTGCTAGGCTTTATGGAGAAGGGAGAAGGGAGAAGGGAGAAGGGAGAAGGGAGAAGGGAGAAGGGATGGAGTGAGCTTCCTAGGTTTTATGGCTTTCTTTAGGGGAGAGAAGTTTCTGTTTCTATGACTCGCCTTGGGGAAGAGGAATTCTGGTTTCTATGACTCATTTCATGGGAGAAGGAGGGTCAGAGGGTCGGAAGACAGGAAGGTGGAGAAGGTCAGAGGCCCTTCCAATTTCCTTCAGTTCAAGGTATTCAGCACACCAAGGAGCCATACTTCAGGGTGTCGTGTTCTGAGCTCCAACAATGGCAACAGCCAGGCATGGTTTATGGTCATAAACATGAATCTTGGTAATGTAAACATTATGATGACACAACCCTATTCATATATTATCAACTTTATGTATATAATGGAACTTCTCTGAATTTATGTGACTGTACTTATGCACATATTAAGAGAAAATAAATCCATTGCAGATTATCCCAGCAATGTTATTGCAGTGAGCACTATATTAATCAATAATAATTAGCTACTTTAAAAGAGACTCTTGCCAAATTGAGGAACACCTTAGGTTACTATCACAATAAATAAACAGATCTTACAGATTGTGTATCTACATCATGTAATATCTTCTGCAGTGATCAAACAGCAAAAGTACATTGTTGTTGACAATAGTAATTAACACATTGCTCTCATCTTTGCTAGATGATTTGTTTTATTTCTCTACGGTGTATAAATCATACATATATATTTTTAAAAGGATTATCCCCAAGTACTTAAGAAATGATTATTTTGAAATTACTAGAAATCTGAAGTTGTAAATTTTTTGTAGTAAGTTCTCTGTAAATGTTTGTGAAACTGAATTCAGTAGATAAAAATATTTTTTCCCACAAGGGAAAAGAAATAGATTTGATGGAATTTTGCAGTTTGCCACTATGTCAGCTGCTAATGTGGACATTCCGGATTCCAAATCCCTCTTTGACCTCTAATCACTGCTGCAGAAATCTAGCACTTCTCCAGTTGTCAATCCCTTCCCTCTGCCTTTCGTATCTTGGGGAATATAAAAGGACTGACTTCCTCCCTGGATAAAGGACAACAGATTAATGAAATTAAGTGTCTGCCTCATTAAAATTGTCATCCCTGGTATACTATTTCAAGTGCAGTATCAACTGTGGCTAGCTTTTACTCTTCAGGGGGTCCAGTGATGTTCAGTTTCTTATGTAAATTTATGCAAAAACTACTCCAACAATATCACATGCTGTTCGTTTCAAACCCCAAAAGGAATGCTGTGTTTCTTTATCTGGTAGATGGAAAGAGCAGAGTGGGAGTGAGCTGAGTTACAGGTTAACAAACAGAATACTGGTTTATCCAAGGAGGAGGAGAGTTTGGAAGGAAAACACAATATATATTTTCAATTGTGTTAAATCAAAGATTCACCTGTATGTATTTCATTTTTATCTGTAAATATTTCTAAAATGTAAATTTACATGGCAGTGTATTTTATTTTGTTTAGGAGGATTACAGATTAGCCAAGATGATTCCATAGCTCATGAAGATCTAGAATCATGTCTTACCCTTTTCCATACTGCATCAGTCCTGTCCTCTTCCTCACCACACACCCTCACCTGGCACTAGGCCATTCTAACAGGGAATGCTTGTCTGGGTAATACTTAATGAATGACTAATCATGTTTTCAAAACTCTTTATAAAAGAAGTTTCATCATCTTAAAGTATGTACAAATTTCTTTGGTCAGTTTGTTGTAACAAAATAAAAAGTAGACCAGTGGTGAGATAGAAACAGACTGTTCTAGAAAATAGGGTGGGTTAGAGCACCTTGATTAAATGTATTAAAAAGTGGTAGAATTTAGTATTTGGCAAATTGATATTTTAAAGCACTTAAATGTCCTTTAATTCTCAAGTTGAATCACCCATCATCATGGGTTGTTTTAGGAAGTAAAATTATCAGTGTAGGCTTCATTCAAATGTAAATAACTATGGCATAAGTGCCTCATTTAAAAATAGTTGTTCAGAAGAAAATAAGTTGGCGGGCAGGGGGAAAACCTCTCAAGTTATAATCATTTCAGGAAAATACATCCTGTGTATATGTCTATCTGTGTGTATGTGAATTACCCAGTTGGGTGGCCACATTAATTGTGCATATGTGTCATATTATGATTGCTTTAAGATTGGATGGGAGAGTTATTGGCATGTTTTAGTTAAATCTTATATTTCTCAGTTTAATTGAGAAAGCAACAAGAGAGATTTTAAAACTCTAAGCTCTACTCAAGGCTTTTCATTGTCTAGTTATGCTCACTAGTGAGCCACAACCTTCTCCACTGTCCCCTAACCCTTCTTATATTTACCCTCAACTTTGGCCAGTTCGAAGATTGCTGTGCCAAAATCAATTAATGTGCATCAAAATTGAATGAAAACACTCCAAAGAAATACCTTTAATCTGATTTACATATGCATGTATTCCTGTCTTCTTATCTAATGGATTTCAATTCAACCAGATTTAGTTTCAGATCCTAGCTATCACTTACCAGTTGTGTGAATTAGAAATAGCCTAAATTTTCTCGTATGTGATACGGTGATATTACCTAGTGCCTCATATATTCATCAAGTTTACCTTGTTGGATGCTAGATATTTTGTATTTTTACAAATAGTCTTGAGCTTTGTTCTGGAATGCTGTCAAGTTACTTAGAAACTGTTTAGTACTTCCAGATTTGTTAGGTGGGAAAGAAGCAGTGCTCAATCTAGGGCTAATTACTTCCCCGCTTTAGTAGCGGGGAAACTTCTTTGTCTTCTCATCTACCCAATGACCTCAAATCTTGAAATTTTTCATTCTGTCTGTTAGGACAGTCCTCACTCTCCCAGTGTAATCTGAACATCTTTTCATGTTCCCTCTAATCATTTCAGGTAGTTCTTCCTAGGCCCCTAAGTAATTTCCTCACAGGCATATGCCAATCATTACTGAGCTAAATACTAGAGGAGGTTTCTCTGCAGATCTCCAGGGTTTTCTCTGTGCAACTCTCACCTCACCTCTTCTGTACACTCTGCATTGCAAATTCTACCTGCCTTGGCATCCCTGGACCCTCAGCTTCGTTTCTTTAATTAGGGAGTCTGCTGTGCTTTATCTCAGTTCCCTGTCCTTGTGTTATGGGATAGAAATTGTCAAGGTAGTATGTCAACGTAGTCTTATGGCTCACTTCATTCGTTTTCATCTCTTGATGATTATTGCCCTTTGTTACCTAATATGCAGTGTCTTGTAAACCATTGTTTTCTATATTTTGTCCAGGTTTTTGGTTGTTTCAGGCAGGAGGATATACCTGATCCCTTTGACTCCATTGTGACTGGAAGTCTTTTTTTAGCATCTGTTTTTAAGTGTCAACAGATTTCACCAGAAGATATGCGATTGTAATAATAATAGCATTATTTTTAACATTTATAGTTAGCCCTTCCTCCTATACAAGATAAAAGTTGGCAATATGTTTGAAGAAGACCTTAATTATAGTTCTGCTTGGACCATGAATTTCATGTGAAGGCTTAGACAAATCCCTTAATTTCTCAAGACTTTACTTTTCTATTCCATGGAATACTTTGATCTGGAAAACTTTTATATTATCTTTCAGAAATATATTGATAATCACTAACATTTTCTTTAGAAATTGAGAAAAACTATAGACTATGAATGCATCACTTATAAGGCTTTTTAGAGAAGCAAGAATTTATTTTCAACACCTGGTTTTTCTGAAATCTGAAAGATTCTTTGTGACTCAATACTTACCGGTACTAACAAAAAACCATGAGATCTGTAGAGGAGAAAAGAAGAGCTTTATTTTCTTAACAATAATCTCAAATTGGGGAGGCATAGCCTACAGTACAAGTGAGTGTGCCTTCCAATGAACAAAGTGGGGGTCTGGCTTAAATAGAGAAAATTATCACCCCAGTTCTCAACCAAATCCATTTATGCAAATGAAGCATTCAAACTTATTCATTTCTGGTTGGTTGAAATAGATAAGCCCTGATGGGCTGGCTTCCAAGCCCCAAACTAGAAGTCTCTGGTCAGATGTTTTTTTTTAAGCAGCCGGTGTGAGAGTTTGAGGGTCGTGGCCACAGTTTATCTTGACAACAACAGAAACTGGTTTGGATTAATCATAGAAAGGGAGGTTTTGTGACACTTTTACAACAACTTTCTGAGAATACGGAGTACTTTCTGAGAACACAGCTCCCTCGCTTGGCTATGGCCACCTGGTTCTGTATTAACTTTGAGAACCTCAGTCAGCCATGCAGACTTCATTTTGTCTGTTGGCCGGAGGCATGCTTTAACACTAGCAAACACCACAGCAAACCTGAGATCTTTCTTCTGACATACAGAGTGATGCCAAACTGTAAAAATTTAATACCACTCGCTCTTCAGATGTGGAGTAGTAAGCTTCAATTTGACTTCATATCTCTATGGTTTTATTTCTTCATATTCCAGAAACCCTACTGCCCTACTTTGACATTACAGTATGTTACTATGTAAATCTATCATAAGGTATTGCTGCAATGTGACAAGTCACATCGGCAGAAAACACCAAGGGCCTATAAGACAAAGATCTCATACATGAATATCTGAAATAATGCCAATGATGACACTGAAAATGAAGTAAACTTACATGAGAGTCAGAACATTTTTTTTTAGTGCTTTTAGAAGAGGCTCATTGCCAGAGGGAGAATGCATCAATTTCATATGCCGTGTAAGGAATTTCCATTTCTCCTTGAATAAAACGTTAGTTTCAAAAATTGTCTTTAGAGGAGAAAGACTCTCTGTGATTTATTAAACCTTCTTCTCCCCTTCACCTTCAGAAATCCACTAATTTTGCATCATATTTGGCAGCCAGGAAGTTGGGCCAGTCTATATTCAATTCCTTCAGGACTGTGCTTTCAATTTGGCATCTGCAAAATAAGCATTATGTTAGGTGTCATGGGAGATTCAAACAAGTAAAGATCTAGTCCTTTTTCTTGATAAACTAGGCTAGGTGTGGTAGCTCAAACTTCTGAGAGTTTGACAACAGTCTGAGAAACATAGTGAGACCCCATCTCTACCAAAAAAAATTAGCTGGGCATATTGGCATGCACCTGTGGTCCTAGTTGCTTCGGGAAGCTGAAGTGGGAGGATGGCTTGAGAGCAGGAGTTTGAGGTTACAGTGAGCTGTGATCATGCCACTGTACTCCAACCTGGGTGACAGAGCAAGACCCTAACTCAAAATTAAAAAAAAAAAAAAAAGAATCAAACTCTGTCCACAAAGTAGGTAACTATTTGTTTGTATAAGGTAACATGTTATAAGCGCCAAAAGTGGCTAACTAAAAGTCAGTGGAGAAAACTTGTATTTACACAAAAACCTCTACATATAGTAGCTTTATTCATAACTGTGAAAACTTGGAAGCAACCAAAATGTCCTCCAGTAGGTGAGTTGATAGAGAAAGTATGGTACATCCAGACAATGGAATGTTACTCGGGACTTAAAAAATAATGAACTATTAAGCCATGAAAAGAGATGGAGTAAACTTAAATGCACATTACTAAGTGAAATAGCCACTCTAAAATGGCTACATACTGTATGATTCCAACTATGTGACATTCTGGAAAAGGCAAAACTGTAGAAACAGTAAAAAGATCAGTGGTTGCCAGGGGCTGGAGGGAGGGAGGGATGAATAGACAGGGCATAGACAATTTTTAGGGTGGTGAAAATACTCTTATAATGATAGTTACACTTGTCTAAACCCATAGAATGTACACCACCAAGAGTGAACCCTAATGTAAACTGTGAACTTTGGATGATGAAGATGTGCTAATGTAGGTTCACCAATTATAACAAGTGTACCACTCTGGTGGCAGATATTGCTAGTGTGAGATGCTATGCATGTGTAGGGGAGACAGGACATACGAGAAACCTTTATACTTTCCTCTTAATTTTGCTTGGAACCTAAAACTGCTCTAAAAAAAATAAAGACTTTAAAAATAATCAGTGGGTATATTGGGTATAATTCTTGAAAGAGTTCTATCACAAATATGAGAAGTTTTGCTTTGACTTTCCAGGTATGGAAATAATGATTCATTCATTCATTTGTTCAAATATTTACTAAGTATATAATATAAACTCAAAACTGAATGTGTAAATGATCTGGAACAGTACTGTCCAATAGAACTTTCTGTAATAAAAAGATGATTTTTAATCTAAAATGTCCAATGTGATAGGTGCTAGCTACATGAGGAAATTTTTAACTAATTAAAAGTAAATAAAACTGAAACTTCAGTTCCACAGTTGCTGTAGTTACATTTAAAGTACTCAATAGCCACATGTATTAAACAATGGTCTAGGATAAAAAGACGGGCATGTATATAAGAGACTGCAGTTTTGTAACATGAATTTATGGAAGCAAGAGAAGGAATACATTGTGTCACTTAGAGGACTTTAGAAGAAGTTGTGTTTGAGCCAAGTTTTAAGAATGGTTGATATTTACCAGAAAAATAAATAAGGAATGAGTATCCCAGTCAGTGGAAACAGTAGGAAGAAAAGCATGAGGACTTGGTGTATTTGAGGAATAGCCAATACAGTAACATATGGGGAAATTTAAGGAAGATGATAGGCAGGAAGGAGGCAGATCAAATTTGCATTTGAGAGTCTCAAATTTGCATTTAAAAATGACTGTCATGGCTGGGCCTACGCCTTGTAATCCTAGCACTTTGGGAGGCCTAGGCGGGCGGATCACCTGGGATTGGGAGTTCGAGACCAGCCTGACCAGCATGGAGAACCCAGTCTGTACTAAAAATACAAAATTAGCCAGGCATGGTGGCAGACGCCTGTAATCCCAGTACTGGGATGGCTGAGGCAGGAGAATCACTTGAACCTGGAAGTCGGAGGTTGCAGTGAACTGAGATCGTGCCATTGCACTCCAGCCTGGGCAACAAGAGTGAAACTCCATCTCAAAAAAAAAAAAAAAAAAAACCTGCCGTTAGTATAGAGCAAGGTTTGGCAATACTGATTTTATGGACTGGTAATTTCCTGTTGGAAATGGGGGCTATTTCATGCATTATAAGACTTTTATCAGCATCCCTGGTCTCCATCAACTGAATTCCAGGGGCACTTTCTAGTTGTGAAATCAAAGATGTCTCTAGACATTGCCAGATGTCCTCTGGGAAGAAAAATCACCTCTATTTGAGAATCTTTGCTGTAAAAATGGCCTTCCAAGGCTGGGTGTGGTGGCTTACGCCTGTGTACTTTGGGAGGTCGAGGAAGGCAGATCACTTAAGGTCATGAGTTCGAGACCAGCCTGGCCAATGTGACAAAAATTCTCTACTAAAAATACAAAAATTATCCTGGTGTGATGACGCATGCCTGTAATCCCAGCTACTCAGGAGCCTGAGACAGGAGAATCACTTGAATCTGGTAGGTGAAGGTTGCAGTGAGCTGAGATCACACCACCGCACTCCAGTCTGGGTTACAGAGCGAGACTCCATCTCAAAAATAATAATAAAATAAAATAAAATAAAATAAATAATAAAATGGCCTGCAAAGATAGAGGGTTGAAGTGAGGAAGTTCACTGCATGTGTCCCAGTGCGAGATGATGACAGGCTGAAATAAGGGATTTTTGGAGGCAAATTTCAACGGAATAGAATTGGAAAGGAAAGAGATGGAGAATGGGATAACAAGCTCTGGTGATTGCCTGGAGTTTGGATCCTTTTGTTGAAATGGAAAGTGCAGCAGAAGGCTCAAGTTGAGGAAAAGATTAATTTGGCTTTGAACAGGATGACATTGAGGTACGTGGGGAACTTCCAAGTGAGAAATGCTTTTGGTAATTGGAAATAAAGACCTGGAATTTAAGAGAGAGTTGTGAATTGGAGATGTAGATTCAAGAGTCATAAACATCTTAATAATCGTTGAAATCATGAGAATACTCCTTTGTGCTTCCAGCAATCTGGACTTAATGACGACTCATAGTTTCTGACTGATCTCCAAATCCACGCTTTTTGAATCAATTCAACACATAGCACCCGTTCTTTCCTGATTTCATATATGAAAAGACTTTGAAGTCTACACTGGCCTATTTACTGTTAGCACTTCTGCCTCAGGGCCCTTGATCTTGCTCTTCCCGAATCACTCTTCATTCTCACAGCACAACTTGGCCCCACAAATGCATTAGGCCTTAATTCAAAGGTCACACATTCCTAGTCTTGACAGGCTATTTGTATTTCAACACCCTGTCTGCCAAACATTCCTTGTCTACATTTTTAAAAATTCTCCATAGCTTTTAACGTTTAACATACCACATATTTTACTGATTTATTTAATTTATTATATATTTCTTTACAGAAGCATGCCCGTTCCGTGAGGCTTGTCCACCACTTAAAACTATGCCGAACCCTTGCAGGCTCCATAAATATTTGTTTGATGAATGAAGAGATAGGTTTTCTATAGAGTGAGACAAATTTGCCCGAATTCAGTCAACCTCTTACTTATAACAAACTTGAATACCACAAAAAAGCAATCTTCACTTGTTTTTCAGGATCTCAGAGACACAATCTTGCACTAGGTAATACCTTCTTAACTTACCGAGACTAATGGCCTTCAACATTCCCTTTAACGTATCGATATTTATGTACAAAACACATAAGAACTTTTTTACATCATATGTAAAATTTACATTCCTCAGTATGAGCTCCAGAAACTTTGGAATTTTTACCCATTGTTAATCTCATCATTAATTCACCACATTCCCCATGGAGTAGTATGTTAATTTCTGCTCTGACATTGTGCCATCTTCAATAAAAATGACGCCTTCCTGCCTTCTCTTCATTAATATTTGTCCATAATCTTAATCTATCTAAAACATTACATTTCCAGAAAGCTGTATTCACCTGATGAATTTATCCTAGGGTTCCGCTCCTAGAAGATACTTTCTTAGATTCTACAGTCTTGAATTAGGTGATCAATTTGTATTCTAAACAATACCTCCTTCTAGCATTTAATTCTTCTATTGTAATTGCCTAGTTACTCCTCTCTGTAACAATCAGCCGGAAGCTTGTTGAGGGCTTATATTCATTGTTTTTCTCCCTCTTGGTCCAAGCCAGGGTCACAGTATAGTTCAGTAAATATTAGTTGCTTTATATACATTGTCTTTATTTCTAGTTACTCTTCTGCCTTGTCAATTTAAACACCTGCTTGCTTGATTTGTTCTTTGTTAATACATGTGGTACTTGTTGATATGCTCTTAAAGCTCTATTAGCTGTTTTGGTGTGTTTTACCTCAATAACAAAGTATACATGTTTATGCACCTAAGTGGTTTCATGGGTGCTGTAGTTTGGATGTCTGACCTCTCTAAATCTCATGTTGAAATTTAATTTCCAGTGTAATGGTGTTGGAAGGTGGGACCTAGTAAGAGGTGTTTGGGTCGTGGGAGCAAATCTTTCATGAATAGATTAATGCCTTCCCTGAGGGAGGGGATGAGTGAGTTCCTACTCTTATTTCCCACAAGAGCTGGTTGTTAAAAATAACCTGGAACTTCCTCTCTCTGTCTCTCTCTCCCTCTCTGTCTCTCTGTCTCTTTCTCTCTCTCTCTCTCTCTCTCTCTCTCTCTCTTGCTTTTCTCTCTTGCCATGTGATCTCTGCACACACTGGCTCCCCTTGCCTTCTGCCATGAACAGAAGCAGCCTGAAGCCCTCACCAGAAGCAGATACTGGCGCCTTGCTTCTATAGTCTGCCGATTGCAGGCATATCGGAGGCTGGGCAATTTATAAAGAAAAGAGCTTTGTGTGACTCACAGTTCTGCATGTTACACAAGAAGTATGGTCCTGCCATCTGCTTTTGGTTAGGGTTTCATGGAGCCTCCACTCATGGCAGAAGAGGAAGGGGAGCTGACAGGTAGAGAAGGGGAGTGTAGATGTCACATGGCGAGAGAGAGGAAGAGAGAGGGGGTAGTGCCAGGCTGGTTTTAACAAGCAGCTCTCACAGAAACTAATAGAGTGAGAACTCACTCACTACAAGAATGACAACAAACCATTCATGAGTGAGCCACCCCTATGACTCAAAAATCTCTCATCATGCCCTACTCTAACATTGGGGTTCATATTTCAACATGAGACTTAGTGGGGCCACACTAACCGTATCCAAACCATAGCATCAGGTTTTGAATTCTGAGCCTGTGTTTTGCTAACCAAATGACTCTGGGCAAGTTTAATAACTTAAACCTTGGTTGTCTCACTTGTAACATTGAGCAGTACCAGTACCTAACCGTAGAGATGTAGAGTTAAATGAGATAGTACATATAAATCACTTTGTACAAGTTATTGTAATGAGGTAGTGCTCTGTTGTGTACTTTAGCTGCTCGGTAATTATTTTTGAGATTTCCAGCTCATATCCATGGAGCATGATTGGTGATATGGTAGTTGTTAATGCCTAACAGACTGATGATGGCATAGGAAAGAAGTATACACCCAAAATTACAAACTTATCCACATCTTTCCAGTGCTCTATATTTCCTCCTTCTTTATACTTGAACTTTCTAAGCATTCCCAAATCTTACCTTCTCTTTCCATTCTAATTCCATAATTTCTTTGCTTTATTTGTGCCATTAGAGTACTGAGGAAATGGTGTAATGAGCTATTGGTTAATGCTGCATAGGCCTGTCCTAAGAGACATGCTAATGTATCAGTACTAAAAATGTTTGAAATACTAATTTTCCTCCTAATGAGCCTAAACATTTTATTATAGTTATACCTTAATACCAAGTTGCAGGTCATTACCTTCACATATTGAAGGCAGCTGATGTTTCCTGGACTTAATGTCTCTGCCGTTTGCTTGATGACCCCTCTTACTCGCCCATCTTGCATAGCAGAATTTTAGAAAATAAAAATTAGATCACTTGACAGGTACTGTGTGTGATGTTTTGATTTCATTATTTCTTTATTAAAAAATATTTTTCTGATGATAAAAATTAATGTATGATAATTTCATGAAATCTAATCTTTTAAATTGAAAAGAACAAATAAAATTAATGTGCATTGGCTTACTGCCTAAAGATAATCATTTCTGATTTATTTTCAGCATATGCTTTGTGTATACATACAACATAGACAATTTTGCATGCTGCTATTTTCACTGAACTACATATTTTTTGTCATTAATAATCTTTGACAATGCCATTATAATAGTTTAGTTATATATTTATATATGTTATCTAATAACATATATATTTGGAAATGCCAAAATAATAGTTTAGCTATATAATTATACATGTTATAGTCTTATATATTTATGTATATATATATATGTGTTATCTATTGATAATTTTTTATGTTTCTACAGTTTTAGCTTATAAATAATAGTGTGAGGAACATCTATGTGACAAATTTTTATCCTATTGACTATTTAATGTATCCTATTGACTATTTAATGTATCCTAATGGGGAAATATTTTCTATATTTTTAAACATTTGTGATATACTATACTCGTTTTGAAAAAATAAAATGTAATACAGTGGATAAAATCTTGGACTCTGAAGTTAACCATACATGGGCTTGAATCCACACTCCAAATCATTCTAACTAGGTAATTTTAGGGAAGTCACTTTACCTCTTTAAACATTATTTTCCTCATTTGTAAAATATAGTTGTTGCACATAAAAAATAATCCTATAAATATTGAGCATATGTCATGGCAAAAAACTGTTAATTTTAGTTATCAATTACTACATCCACCAGTAATACAAATCTGATTGTATTGCAGTTTTATCAACATCAGTGCTGTCATTAAAAATCTCTTCTAATTTGGTAGAAAAAAATAGGACATGTTAATTAAAAAACCCCAAATCAAACTAATTTAAGCAAAATTAGGGTGTTCATTGGCTCTATAGAGGAGGGAAAGATCACTCCCACTGCCTTTTTATTCTTATGTGGGCTCTTTGGCTGGTCCAGGAAGTGAACTGATATAACAGATGAACAGCAGAAAAGCACACAAGTTTTATTAATTTTACATTTACATGAGGATTTTAATCAGAGAGCAAAGTCCAAAGGAATGGCCAAAGGAAAATGCTTTTATATTTTTTAGACAAAAAACATAAATTTGTAAAGAAATTACAGAACAAGGGGACCTGGCTAGGGTAGTAAGTTCTAGGGGAGATACTAGGAGATACATGAGAGGTGTAAAGCTAGTAGAAGATAAGGGTTATTTGGGGGAGATTATTTATTCAGGCCTGTTTCAAGGCTAAGTTCCAGTATCTGGTGATAAGAATTCTTCTCACGCCCTGGTACTGGGAAAGCACCCCTTGCAAAAGAATATTTAAGGCCTGCTGCATGCAGGAAAAGACAATTCAGCCATTCTTTTTCTGAAACTATAATTTCTCCAATGTTTTTATCTCAAAATAGTCAATATACCAATTTGGCATATTTGAGGACCATACATCCTTTATTTCTTCAGCTCACAAACCTAGACTTCAGACCGAGCAGGTGGCAACTGGCATTTAGATTTGGCAGGAACCAAAACTCAAATACCACCTGACTTCCTGAATGGTCTTACTCTTATCAGTTTCTTAATTTTACTAGACCTGAGCATCAGAAGGAAGATTACACATGTATATGCGTATTACACATTTTCTGAAACCTTTTAATTAGAGAGGAAATAGCTTATCTCTCTCACATTCGTTTGGAAAATATAGGGAAGTAATCTTATTGCTCCTACCTGAGCCAGATTCCAACCCCTTAAATAATGACTCCATCCAGGGAGATGAGTTTCTATGAGGACACCAGCTACAGTTTAGGAAATGAGAGGCAGTTCTTCAAAAAAAGTGAGATAGCAAACCTATGACTGCTAGAGTGATCTTGGGCTGGGTAACCAAGCTAAGTGGATCTACTCCAAATAAGCCACTGTTTGAAATTGTTTCACTAAACTATATTCCTAGGGTCAGTGAAAAGGTTTTCAGGTGTTTGATCATTCTTTCTTTGGTCTAGGTCTCATTTCAAGAGCAATATTTATATTGTCTTAGTGATTTTCCTCTTTATTTCTTGTATTGCTTTTTGTCATATTTAAGACAATTTTTTCAAACTTTATAGCCAGTTGATTTTAAAATTTATTTTGTTCTGGAAATGCCATTTTGCTGAAGAATTCACAATTAACATTAAGTCCTTCATAGCATTTGGTGTGGTTTCTTTAATCGCTACCATATTTTTAATTATCCCCTTTTCCCTGTTGTTGCTTAATTATGACTTTTTTCTTTGTGATTATTTTTGTCTGTTTTTGACAAACCTTTCCATTTGTCTGTCTATATATTCTTTTCAAAGAGCGACTTTTGATTTTGTTGATGTTATCTCTTATTATTTTAATAACTGTTTAATTTTGCCTCTCATTGGTCATATATTAATTATTTCTACCTTTCCTATTCTGTAGAAAAGAGCATCTTCAATTTAATTTTAATATACTGATTTTAAATTTCTCTTTTTAAAAAAATGCATCTGAAATTATAAATTTTTATTAATAATGGCTTCAGCTTCCTTCAACAAATATAATATGAATTCCTTCATTTGGATTAATTCTGAGCACTGAACTCTGAGCTTTTCTTCCTGCTCAAATTCCTTTCTAAGAGCTTGGGTAAAGTCAAGCCTACGAGCCTTAACCTCTTGTTAACCAGGCCTTTTCTGAGGCCTGTTTGAAGCCCAGTGTACTGTGGCTTACTTTCCAGCCTGACTCTAGCATGGCATCACATGACAGATAACAGACCCTTTATCTTAACCTAAGCATTTGTTTCTACTGACTCCAAGTATTTAGACAAAGCTTAACTCTTTCAACCAATTGCTAACTAAAAAATCCGAAAACCCACCTATGACTTATAAGCCTCTACTTGAAGATGTCCTGCCATCTTGGGCCAAACCAATGTGTATCTCCCACGTACTGATTTATTATTTTACCTGAAATTCCTGTCTCCCTGAAATGTATAAAACCAAACTGTAACCTGATCACCTCAGGCACACTTTTACAAGATTTCTGAGATTGTGTTTCCCCAGCATGTGGTTACTCTCATGGGCTCAGAATAAATCTCTAAATATTTTGGCAGAGTTTCCTTTTTCTCTTTTTTTGTTTTTGTTTGTCACCAGTTCCAAACTTGTAATTTACATTGTGTTTTTTTCTTTTAGCTTCCAAACTGTTTTTTAAACCTTTGGTGTTATTTTTAGTTTCCAGTTTAATTGCATCATCATAATAAAATGTGGCCTTTATAACACTTCTTTGTCATTTCTTGAAACTTATTTTGTGGCTTATCACATACTTCACATATATTTGATGATATTATATATTTGGCAAATACTGTTTTCCATTTTAGTTCAAGCTTTATTTTTTGAAGTGGTGGTAAAATGTTGTATATCTTTGCTTTTTTGCATTATCTATCATTCTGATGGACTTGTATTACAATCTTCCCCATTATTTGGGAAAATAATTTATTTTTATACTCATGATAACTTTTAAAATATTTTAAAGCATCATTCGTCTTTACATATAAATTTATTAGTTATACCTTGTGGCTAGAGTATTCCCTTTATTATTCTTTAGTAATAGACTCTAGTAATTTCTTTTCTGTAATTATTTTTTTCTGACACTGATATTATTCTACAAGCTTCTTAGGAATTAGCATTTAATGATTTTATCCCTTTATTTTCACTCTTGAATATTTTGGGAATTTTGTTATTGTTTCTGCTTGTTTTTAATGTTCCTCTTGTAAATTGCCCATAGTTGTATTCTTTATTGTTTAAACTATTTTAGTTGTTTCTTACTTTTAATTGTTAAGTATATCCCATTTGTGTGTGTGGGGGGGGGTTTGGGGGGTGGGGGGATGTGACAGAGAGAGAGATATGTATATTTCTGTATTGGTATTGCCATAACAATAACTTGTATTTTCTTTTAATCTTGTTTTATTTGCTTCTTTTTAACTTATTTTCTGAATTTTGCTTAAGATAAGATTTAGATTAGGTTAGGGTTAGAACTAGAGTTAGGGTTTGAATTCAGC
This sequence comes from Pongo abelii, assembly GCF_028885655.2. Classification (NCBI taxonomy): domain Eukaryota; kingdom Metazoa; phylum Chordata; class Mammalia; order Primates; family Hominidae; genus Pongo; species Pongo abelii. Next base: position 117,531,900 of record NC_071996.2, read on the forward strand.
ATTTTGTCTTTGATTTTAACTATATCAACTTTGATTAAAAATTACTGAATTTTTGGCTGGGCACGGTGGCTCATGCCTGTAATCCCAGCACTTTGGGAGGATCATGAGGTAGGTCCACCTCATGATCCACCACCAAGGTAGGTGGATCATGAGGCCAGGAGATCGAGACCATCCTGGCCAACATGGTGAAACCCCGTCTCTACTAAACATACAAAAATTAGCCAGGCACGGTGGCGTGTGCCTGTAATCCCAGCTACTCAGGAGGCTGAGGCAGGAGAATCACCTGAACCCAGGAGGCAGAGGTTGCAATGAGCCAAGATCACGCCACTGCACTCCAGCCCAGGTGACAGAGTGAGACTCGGTCTCAAAAAAAAAAACAAAAAAATTACTGATTTTTTAAATATTTGTGCTCACCATTATATATTTTGACCCATGCTATACTTAGGATTTTACTTTTTCATGGTGAGATATAAACATTAATACTTCTTTCCATAAGATATTTAGATTTAAACATTTTTATTCATTGAATGAAAATGCATTCAATCCAAAGTGATATTTAACTAAAGCATAGAATTTTAGGTTGAGGTTTTTTTCCCCCAGTACAATGAGGACATTATCCCACTGGTTCTAATATCTACTTAAAAAATTAATTGAAATGTCTTTAAAATATTTTAAATAGGTAATCTGTCATTTTTCACTTGTAGGTAAATGTCTCTTTGTCCATAATATCCCACATTTTTCATTACACTGTGTTTAGGTGCAGTTTTATTTTTATGCATTATGCTCAATATTTGGAGTGCAATTTTAGTCTTGATATTATATTTTTCTTCAATTCTGGAAAAGTTTCAGCCATTACACCTTCAGATACTGCTGTTCTGACTGTCTTTACATTATCTTCTTTTGGAATGCTTATAAAACATATATTGGAATATGTAACTCCACCCCCACCCTCAAGTCTCTTAATGGTTTACATGCTTTTATCTTTTAATCTCTGTGTCTACAATCTAGCTAAATTTTCCAGATTGTAGTATTCCAATCCACTAACTTTCTTTTCAACTTTGTCTAGAATAGAGTACATCCTATCTATAGAGCCCTATTTCTTCAATGACTAACATTTTAATTCTCTTGGATTTCTTAAGTCATTTTGGATTGTGTTTGTTTCATTTCTTTTTCTTTAATGAGTATTAGCTCTTTATTCAAATCTTTGAGACTCACACTTTAAAATCTTTTTCAGTCTTTCATAATTTTAATCTATACAGATCACTTTTATCTTCCAATTATTGACTATATTAGCTTTAGATCTCTTTGCATGTTATGGAAAATTTTTGGTAGCTTCTTTTGAGTAAGTAAAAGGTCTGATCATCTCTTTTAACTCCCTTTATTTCTTTTCCTCTTTCTTTGTGCTTACCCTTCCATAACTTTCAGTATTGTAACTATCTCCTTTGCCCCAGGTCTCCCAGGCCCCTAGTTCCAGGGTGACCTAGGATAGGCTTTACGTTTAATATAGATGAAACCTGCCCTCTGGTTTTGAAACCACAGATCCTGTCACTGAGTGTGCTACTTGGTAAATGTCCAGGTGGCGAGACTGTGTGTTAACTCTAGAGTCCTTAAATGTATAGATTCACAAAAATTGTAGCTTCAAACAGCATTAGCCGGCAACTTTTGTCAGCTTCATTTTGTCAGGAAATCTTACCCCAGCCATGGTTTTAGCAGTAAGTTGATGTTTATCTTCCATCTGACACAAAGCTCTCTTAGTCTCTTTATTATTCCGCACAAGCTGAATGACCAGTCTGCTTCCAAACCCAAAACCCAGAGCCTATGTTTTCATCCCTATTCTCTATTTTGTGTTTCTGTTCTGTTTTTACTTAGTGCATAGTATGCCTGTCATCCTGTCCTCAAACTCTTCAAGGCCTCATACTTTTAAAAATCGTTTTTTAGCCTCACTCTGTCTTTGAGACATAGTACAGCTTAATGACTCTAAAGCCAAATGGTCTTAAATCCTGGCCATTTCTTTTTTAACTGTGTGAGCTGTAGGCAACTTAATTAAGCTTTCTGTGGCTCAATTTCCTCATTCATAAAATGGAGGTGATCACCTATTCCATCATAGTTTTGGGTTTTTTTTTTATTACCTGATATATATATATATATCTGTATACAATTGCTTGGAACCCTGAGTGACACATAGTAATTACCCAGTTAGTGTTAGCTATTACTAGTTTTTAATTGTCTCATTTCATAGTTATCTTTTAAGACCATCTTGACCAGCGTCCTTCCATAAATTATTTAATTCTTCTAGAATATATTTAGTTTTATATTATGAGGTAGAATCACGTTTGACTCACCATATAGTTGTGAGAGTCAACTGTGACATTATTTACGGGTGTGTTATAAGATAAGCTATAAAGCATTATTTATGCAAATGTATGATTTTGAGTCTTATGATCACAAAAACATTTTTTTCTGAGTTTTAGCTCATTTAAATTTCTATATTTGTGAAAACATTCTTTTAAATTACATAAAATCCACATTGATTACTCTCTACTTTCTTTATATTTATTCATTCAATTAGTGATTTAAAATCAAATACCTAACATGTAGCAGGAACTGTGCTGGGTGCTAGAGATTCAGTGTTAAAGAAAGAGCTCCAGACCTAAATGGAAACTTTTTTGAGAACTTTCCATGCAAACACATTTATTACCTTCCCTTTCTCAGTATCAGTACTTGTACCAGTGACATATTTTAAAGTCTCATGAGACTGGGCACAGTGGCTCACGCTTATAATCCCAGCACTTTGGCAGGCCAAGTTGGGAGGATCACATGAGGCCACAGGTTTGAGACCAGCCTGAGCAACGTAGCGAGACCCTGTCTATAAAAAAAATTTAAAAATTAGCTGGGGGTGTTGACAAACACCTGTAGTTTCAGCTACTTGGGAGGCTGACGTGGAAGGATCACCTGAGCCCAGGAGTTTCAGATTATAATGTTGAACTGCAGTCCACCCTGGGAAACAGAACAAGACCCTATCTCAAAAATAAGATTTAAAAGTAAATAAAAGAAAATGAATTAAAAGCTCATGAAATAAATAGTAATATGTTTGGCAATGATATTTGAATAATATATAACTGTTATCTTTGAGGAGTTTAATTATTTGTAGTTATTCACATTTAAAGTATTAAAAGATTATAAAAATACACAAAAATTTTTATAAATGATGTAACTCCCCATTTAATCATTGTACATGTATATTATATACTTTAATGTAACCACAGTTTGGCATAAATTTTTCCGTGTTTTACATTGGTTTTATAGTTGTTATTTTAATGGCTTTATAATTATTTATCTAAGGTATTCATGTACTCATTCTACAATTATCTATTGAACATGAACTATATTTTATTCTAGGTCACTAGAATGTAATGCTAAACAAACAAAGCAAAGTTCCTTCACTTGGTGTTTACAACATTCTCATGTATAGATAGTTGATGTACAATCATTCATTTAATTTTTCTAGTATGCAGTATAACTCTTTGACAACAGAATATTATATATATTCTATTGTTCAGCCTTGAGGAATCATTGAAGAAAGGAAACAATGTCCTGGGCCTAAAATGTTTTTACTGTTTAGTAAATTGACTTTCCAAAAGAAAAAGGTATTTATATATATAACGTATATGTATATAAAACCCAGCAAGTTGAACCAAGAAACTACTTAGCTGACTCATCAGGATGAAGGTTCAAACTACAATCAAATTGGACCTGAGTCTTCCAAAATAGGTTAATATCCCATTTCTTTTAGAGATGCAATATAAAGACATAGGGACTTTCATATAAAAAAATTATATTACTACATAATATTTCTTAACCTGAGCACTAGCCCTGTAATCCTAAAAGTTAGGATAATGCCCAAGTTTGAAATATTTGTTTTAAAAAATTATACAAAGCCGTAAGATATGTTTATATTAAGGAATACTATTGGCTTATAAAATAGTATTTTAATTATTTATTGAAATTATTAATGACCTCATTAACATTCCAGTTTTCTCCTTTTCTTTCTTTGTTTTACCATATGTAAATACGTTTGGAACCTCTGTGCAGATAGATAGTAGTTCAGTCTGCTTGTCTGTCTGCAGCTGTTGATAACAAGTTTGCATAAAAGTTGCCTCGAGCAGTTTTCTGAATCCACTACAGCCCAAGGTTTACTTCTTCCATATTAGATTATTATTGCAAATTTCACTTGCTTCCATTTTGTATTGATAAATAATGCTACATTAGTTTTTTCATAATACATTTTTCTTTATAATAAAGTTCAGAAGTAATATTAAAAGTTTCAAAAGTTTGGACATTTTTGTGATCCTTGATACCTATTGCTAAATTTTTCTCTTATAAATTCTCAGCAGTCTAGATGAAGCTAGATTGATCTTATGTTATTCTACTCTCTAATTTATTATTAACTTCATGTCTATATGGTTTTCTCATTATAGGATCTTTAATTTGGTGGTGGGAGGGTTAACAGAGGCAATCAGGAGTGATGACTATTCATTTTCATCTCAGCTGTACCCTTTGTCCACTTGGCTAAATTCTACTGGCATAATTAAATTCATTTGAGTCTTATGACCACAAAGCATTTTTTTGGGCTTTGGCTCAGTTAATATTTCTATATTTTTGAAACAAATTATTTTAAATCACATAGAGTCAACGTTGATTACTCTTCATTCCCTTTGTATTCATTCATTCATTCATTCATTCAATTGTTTATTCAAAGACCAAATGTCTAACATGTAGTAAGAACTATACTGGATGCTGCAGATGCAGTGTTACAAAAACAATCATAGATCTCAATCTGAACTTCTTTGAGAGCTTTCTGCACATCCACCTTCAGCACCTTCCCATCCTCAGGATCAGTACTGCTACCAATGATAACCAGAATTGCATTTTAGAGATTTCCAAACCTCTTGAGTCTTGACTCTCATTGTGAAGCTTCCCCAGCCATGTGGAACTATAAGTCCAATAAACCTCTTACTTTTGTAAAAAAGAAAAAAAAAAAAAAAAAGATTGTCGTGAAATCTCACCTGTCTTTAAAAACATTTTCTTTGAAATATTTCTTAATTTACGTTAAATGCCTTAAACTATAGCTTGACTGTCATAAATTGTAGATAAAATGACTTTTCCCTAGGTTGTCAACTAATCTCCTTCCCACATCTCTCCATCTTCACACCCCTCAAAACTCAAACTACATAGTTTGGATTAACAACATTCTAGTTTATTCTGTCTCGAGGAAGGAGATCGGCAGATGGCCCTCCAATTTTCCTGAAATGGGAGAAAGAAGAAGGATGCAGGGCATTAGAATATTCTAAGTATTGATTCTGGATTCTCTGCCTCTTCCATTTCTTTCTGTCTTGTAAGTGATTCAGACCCATCAGGATTAGAATTAATATTCACCACAAGACTGCTTTGGAAGGACTTGGACCAAAATAAAACTTTTAGGTAACCTTTGAGGAAGCATTACTCATCTATCAGCTTAACAAATATTTGGTTGAGCTCTGCTATGCTCCAAACACTGTAATAGACACTACATCTGCCTCACTAGCTAACTGGATATATAGTTAAGCTGTTCTTCCATTACCAAGTATCTTTCAGTTATCAAATCTAAATGCAAACTTATTTCTATTACTTAAAATATTACCATATTTGGCTGGGTGCAGTGGCTCATGCCTGTAATCCCAGCACTTTGGGAGGCCGAGACGGGCAGATCATGAGGTCAGGAGATCGAGACCATCCTGGCTAACACAGTGAAACCCTGTCTCTACTAAAAACACAAAAAATTCGCTGGGTGTGGTGTCAGGCGTCTGTGTAGTCCCAGCTACTCAGGAGGCTGAGGCAGGAGAATGGCGTTAACCCGGGAGACAGACGTTGCAGTGAGCCAAGATCGTGCCGTTGCACTCCAGCTTGGGTGACAGAGCGAGACTCCATCTCAAAAAAAAAAAAAAAAAATTATCATATTCATTTTACCATAATGCATACTTTGTTATGGCTTTTAAGTTTCTAAGGCCATGGAAAAAGTCTAGCTAAAGGATGTCAGTTATTCAAAATTGCTTAAAGTTGCTATGTACTAGTTTATTAATGAAGCATTTAGCACAGTACCTGGCTCATTAAAAGCATTTCATAAATATTGACTCACTTTCATATTATCAAACTATTGAGCTTGATCATTTGACAGCAATAAAAGTTTCAAGTATTAAATGTAAAAATATTAAAACTATTTACCTACTCATTTTCACACAATAACAATGATGAAACTATTTTTTATTGTAAGTATACTTCCTCAAATTTTAACATTCAATGGGATAAAGTATACTTTAAAATTTTCTTTAATTCATAGACTCCAGACAACAAAAGACCATCAAGTCCATCCACCTGCCTGTGGTGAGAGGTGCATCCAGATTAAATTCCGATAAAAACTTACCTACTCTGTTCCTAAAATTGAAAAAATTTCCATTCTGTGACTTCTATCAGATCATTGAAAGCCCTTGTATTTGGAAAGAATTCTTTCTAATTTCTAACATTAATATTCCCTGCTGATACTGAGAACTGTTCTTTCCTTTTCTGAAATGAAATTCACTGATTCCTCACAATTCTTATAATACATGTTTACATATTTGAGGACATTCCAAGTTCTCCATGTTCCTTTTAAGTCATAAAAAAGATTAAGCATCTCATTTATTAGATTGGGGACAAGGCTGTTGTATTACTCTGCCAGTGACAACACTTATAGAATTTTAAAACTAATTGCATTCATTGCATTACTGGTGTGTTTAGAGAAAAACAGTGAGTCCACTTGAACTGTAATACAGGATGTAATATTTTTACAGAAAGAATAGAAATCAAGGAGTAAGTGAGAAAATATGTGAGCTAGTTTAGAATGATAAGGAAAATTATATGATAATTAAGGTATTAACATTAACATTTTAAATAATGTTAGGGAGAAAATGAGAGGATGGTTTTTAAGTTGACATTAAAAAATTTGAACTGCAGCTGAAAGGGAAACTGTACATCAAATGGGAAACAGTATATTGATGTTTTGTAAACACAATTGATGATTTTAATGTGGCCAATACGCATTCAATTTGTGAGTGGACAAAGAAATTAAATGACCAGAATGATGAGAATGAGTGAAGACTATGAGTTGCTGGGGAGCAGAAACCCCTCTTATTCACCAGCATATCTCCAATTTCTGTCACAAAGTAGATGCTCAATAAACATTTCCTGAAAGACCAGCAGGAGGCATGTAGACAGACCCTGGGCTCTGAACTGATGAGCCTGGGCCGCTGCTACTATGCTGCAAAACTATCTCTCTCCACCTTCCATTGCCATATCACTTGAATCCATTCACCCTTCCTTCTGTTTTCCTTCCCTTTTATCCAATTACCTTCTTCCTTGTTCCACTACATGTTACCAAAGCAAGCCCAACTATGTTTTCTGAGAATTTTGACTAACAGACTACAATAGGCACCATTTTATTGCCATCAACTTCACCTGGTCCCTGTCGTTCTACTGCTATGACGATATTCTTCTCTCATTGTGTCCATTTTTCTTCCTACCTCTTTTTGTTTTTTCTCTATTTGAGGTATAAATTATCAATGCTAACTAATTGCAAGCATAAAAGCTGAGATCTGCATGTGGTATAATTTTCCCACATTCACAGTTTTTATGTGTCACATATATCATATGCGTGATGTGATATATGTATATATATGCAAATTATGAGTGTACATGGTTTTGTTTTGTTACATCTTCTAATGTAGTTAAAATGAAAATGCTTGTCTGAAACATTAACTCCAAAAACTTAGTGTAGGATTTTATATATTAAGAATATCATTTTAATAATTTTATGTCCAAAATAAAGTTATTAACAACTTCTTGTTAATTATTTAGAGGAATGTATTCTTATGGCTGTAATAAAATTGTAACACTTACCTTTTGTCTATAGGTTACTATATGTATTTGTATATATGTAGTGTGTGTATATATATATGTATACATATAGACACATTTTGTTTATCTTATATTTTGAAGGGTCACATGATAGCATCCTGTGATGCCTGTGGGGTTACAAAGCTATGGGACTTTCGGAAGCTGTTACCAATTGTGTCCATCGATATAGGTCCAAGTCCTGGCAATGAGGTGAATTTTGATTCATCAGGTAGGATCATTTTTTGTCTAATGTTTCTGACTAAGCCAATAACATTACTATTTGCTTTGAAACTATTTTGTTTCTACTTAAATGTATGTATTTCTATGTAAATGTCTGTTCTTAATATTACATTATATTACATTACATTAAGATATATTTTATCATGTTATATATAGCATGTCATATGAAAGAATTATATTCATATATTTAAAGTCAGAAATAATAGTGGTGATAATATGTACTAATCTAGATAGCATAGGTTTGTTAGCAGTGCCACGCAAAATGTTCAAACCTCCATTCCTCAGAATCACCATCCAAGGTAAGCAAATTCAATTTTCTAAAGGCAAAATAGCTAAGAGTAGAGAAGAATAAAAGTTTAGCAAAAATGAACTTGAAACATTTTTAGTGTAATAATTTAATGTTAAAAATTTAATGAATTACCCCATATTGTCTAGAGTTTACAATTAATTTGAGATAAACATGTATCTTATTGTTGCAATTATGTACTGTGCATTCTATAATGTTATTATATTTAGTTTTTATTCCACAATGATATAAGTATTATCAATTAGATAAAATATTTTATCCTTGTTGATGAGGAATAGTGTAGCAGCTGATTTTATGAACCACACAATAATTCCAGTTGTCCATTTATAGGGTTAAAAATACAGTTCCATCTGCATCTTTAATGACAGAGTTTACTAATGTATATACGTTATTGAATAATATATGTTTTCTTTGTTATTGTGATTCATGTTTTAAACTATTTTAAGTTTTGAGAATATTTTGAATCTTTGAGCATTATTTGTGGTAAATCAAAGTTGTGGAGATAGCAAAAACTTGATTTTAGGTAAGGAAGTAAAGAACAAATATGAAGAAAAATTTTTTTTAAGAGTCCATGTTAATTCTTTAGTCCAGAAAGTATGAATATGCCAGGAGTAATTCTAGAGCCAGAAGATAATTGTGTGTTTCTTGGGACTGGTTTCATAATATTGCTATCACATATCTGAAATTTAGAAAATGGTAAGTTTGTCTTCTTAACAAACTTTAAGTTATATTCCCATTACAGATTGGCCTATGAACCACACTAGTAACAATGGCTTCTTTAAAAATGTTTAGTAATATTCTTGTTTAGACATTTATGGTCTGCCAGAATTAAAAAAAAAAAAAAACACTCTTCAAAATAAAAGTCTCAACTATGGGAATTTCATCTTATATTGCAAAAGCCTATTAAAAGGTCAATTTCTAGTTTTTGACATATAAAATCTACATTGACACCATAGCTCTAAAGGAGCTCTACAGCTTTCACTTGGTTTTCATAAACATTTCACATCCTTAAATCCCTTTTTATTATCTTGAGCTAGCATTCAAGTATTCATGTCTTTGAATTTTGAACTCTGAAATTTCAAAACTTTTGTCTGTACTTTCTAATAGTAGAAGTTAAAAGGTGCTTTGAAATACCATACAATTAATAATAGCCATATATTTTATTGTCATTAAATATGTTGCCACTTACTCTTTGCCATCCTTGTCATCCAGCCCAAAAGTTATTTGCATACTTAGATAAACATGATTTTAAATAAATTTCAGTACCTATCTTCTGTCATACAGATGAGTGTGATTTTAAGGCCCTTGGCACATCAAACCTATTTTTTTCTCTGCATGACTGAAATATACTTGGTGATACACTAATATGAAGAAAAGCATAAGAATCAGCAGTAGAACAGTGAGAAACATCAAAGACAACACGTATGAACAAGGGACTCTAATGAAAATACTTTATCAGTCTGAAGGAATATGATTTCAACCTGACCTTCCCATCCCTTTGACCATTTCTTTAAGGAACATACCATAATAAATTTTAGTTCCATGTGTGTGAGAAATTACTGTCATAAGGATTTTCTCATTAAATAATGAGAAATCTGTGCTTCTGTACAAGACAAGTCCTCAATGACTCTTCATTTAAAAGGTTGAAATATATCAAAAGTTGAAGAAACTAGGGAAAACAAACATAAAATCTAATGAGAGAATGAAGAAAGAGGTGAAAGTCACAAAGTTAAGTGCTAGAAATTATGTTCATCTCAAGAGAGTAAAGAAGAGTGCAAATTAAGAGCCAAACAAAATTGAAATAAGGATGGGGCACATAGGTCTCTTCTAATTGCATTTATTCAGGAAAAAAAATGACTTAAAGGGAAGTATAACAAAATTGTATCATGAAAATATGAGAATAAAATCAAATCTAATTTAGTAATCTCAAAATATACATTCATTTGAATATACCTTTATTTATTCCCAGTGGCAAGCCAATACAAGCCTATATGATGTAATCATTTTCAAAAAAAGCAAGAATATAATTGACACTACTGGCAATAATGAACATGTATTGAGGGCTCACATTAGTTATGTCTAACCATTTTTTCTAGTCAAAACTCTGTGACAGAACTAAATTGTGCAGTTACATACACCTAGCGTGTTATTTGTCACAACTTATATAATGTGAGTCCAGGCAATGGTCTGCTGTCTCTGCTGTGCTCTCGGACTATTGAAAACACACATGTAATGTCATCATAATGTTATGTAACACATGTGGAATTATAAATAGCATCCTGTCTGAGATATTTCATATAAGGAATGTGAGTGGTTATTAGATACTTTAAGTGGCCATTACACAAACAAAAGTTGCTAATAATATTTAATGTCTCTGGATCAGTTTAATTTAAGGGCGTCTCAAGTTTGTGAGGTGTACTGTTTAAAAAGAGTTGTTTTCTTATGAAACGACAGATCTTTATAAATAAGGGATTTCTTATCACTGCAAATCCAACACGGTATAGAAATAAATTGAAAGTAGAGGTCATTAAAAGGCTGAAACTGTCATCTATAACCTTAAATTTCAAATTTTGATGTATAACAAAATTTTCTCATTATTTATTAACCTCATAAGTAAATATTGTTATTGTGGATTTATAAAAGTATATATGTACTAATAAATAGTACCTTATCTGTCTTAAAACAGAGATTATTCACAGAGTATCATTTTTAAAATGTAGCTTTGGCAAAAATGTTGGAAAACCAAAGGTGAAGAAAAAGAATATAGACTATATATTTCCGACCCTTAGGTTTAATCACATGTCAGCACCTTTTAGACTTTAGGCACATTACCTATTTCTCCTCATGGAAATAATGGAAGAGACAATTGCCTTGCAGTGTTCTAATGTGGACTCAAAGGGATAATGATATTCTATAATAAGAAACTCAGCGTCTTCATCTACCATGTTTTATCCTAGCGCTGAAGGGGTCTGAGAGGTCAACTCATTCATTTTAGGGGTGAGAGAAATTAAACATATTGGTGCACAAGAAAGATGCCTGAGGCTGGGTGCCACTGTAGAAGGTTTCTAGGGAAAGCGTAAATATTAATAAACAAATAATAAAAGAAACAAGGATCAAAACCTCACTTTTATGTAATATTAAAAATTGCTTAATCAGTAAAGTTATATGTAATGTGATATATACATATATATTTTAAATCAAGATATAAACACATAGGAATCACCCCCTAGAGTTTAGCTTTTCCTGTTGCTGTAAAAAATCAGCCTCTCACACATTTAAAAAGTTGTATGTGGCACAGCATTATTCACATAATGTTTTATTATCAAATACATTGCTTGTGACAAACACAGATACACACGTATAGTAGTATATATTTATATCCCAAGTATTTGTGAAGGGATAAGTGCTCCTTTCTCATTAAACAGAAAGCCTCCTGGTAATATAATGCTACACGTTTTTGTGAACATTCTCTACCTAAATGATACCTCTCACTTGGCCTACTCAAAATGCCATATGTTTTATCATTCAAAAATTTATTGCTATTTCAGAAAATGGTAAATGGAATTGGTAGTGAAAGTAATAAAAATGAACCATGAGAATTTATATACATACTTTTCCACATCTCTCATTTCACCACGTTTATGTAGTTTAGCAATGTTTTTCTCTCCTTTGTAAAACTAATTCCAGTAAATTTGCAAAGAAGTCACATCCTAAGTCCTAAGAAAATGCAGAAGCTGAAGTTTGAGCCAGATGGGCACTTTCCAGTAGAAAGCTTATCAGTATCAGATCATTAAAATGAGCAAAGTTTCCCAACATTATGTTCTCCACAATCAGAACCACAATAGAAATCCCAAAATGGGATGAAAATGTGACTCCATTCAAAATGCAAAAAGTATCAGACCCCCCCCATTTTTTCATAACCTAACAAGATAACTCTAAAACCCTTGGTTCATATTTGATTCATCAGTTTCTTCTAGAAAAATCTACAGTTCATCATTTTTTATTTAATAGGAAATTTGCAGTTAATTCCCTCTGATAGAAGCAGTATAGTGTAATGGAGAGAACATTTATTTAGAAGTTAGAAGCCCAAGTTTTGAATTTTCTCTCCACTACTTACTAGCAAAATGATCCTGACAAAATTTCCAAATATTTCTGAGCCTCAGATTTTTTTGTATTTAAAATGATAAAAATCTATAGGGACTTCCACTTCCAAACAAGATGTTGTAACAAAGACCAACCAGATTTATTCCTAACCTAAAACGATTGAAAGAAACAAAAATGTATGTACATCTATGAAACAAGGGCGTTCAGACATGTAATATTTGGCAATAAAAAACAGTAATATCTGAGAGAGAGAAAGTAAACAAGGTGAGCCCTATGACTGCCCCATAATATAGCCTGGAGAAAGTTTCTAGGTTTCAACTCAGGGATGAAGGGACTTTTGGCTAATTCCCAGAGTTGAAGAGCCAGTGGGTAGTCCAGGAAGGCCAAGGCAGCTTGAGTTTGCAGGGCAGGGTACAGGAGAGTTATGAGCCACACACAGAGAACTGGAGATCTGCAGAGTCCGCTCCAGTCTTCAGCTGGCTAAGAGTGAATACATGAAAGCCTGAGGCCAGAAAAAAAAATCTATCTTAAGCATTAGAAGGAAAATCCCAGGAGCTCACACAGGCCTAGAAATAATTTGTGTTCCCACCAACAAGAATGGGAAAACCTTACAGTTCAAAAAGATAGCAGGTGAAAAAGGGGTTGGCAAACTACTGCCCATGGGCCAGCTTGGCCTCTTTTCATATATGGAGCTTTATTGGAACACAACCTCGCTCATTTATTTATATATTCTCTAAGGCTGTTTTCAAACTACAACAGCAAGGTTGAGCATTTGCAGCAGAGATATATGGCCTGCAAAGCCTAAAAGATTTACTTTTTTTTTTTTTTTAAAGACGGGGTCCTATGATGTTGCCCAGTCTGGTCTGGAACTCCTGGGTGCAAGCAATCTTCCTGCCTCAGCCTCCTGAGAAGCTAGGAAGACAGACAGGTGACACCATGCCTGGGGGTAGCCTAAAATATTTACTATCTTGCTCTTCACATAAAAATAAAATTGCTGAGTTAGAGTGCTCAGAAGAATATTGCCTCCATAGTGAAGCAACATTAACCCACACCTCTGGATCTTGTCCTACACTAAAGTCTTTTGAACCATAGTGTTGGCTTATGTATTGCCCTATTTAATTCTCACCCCAACTCAGTGAGATTGTTACTCTTGCCCCTGTTGTATAGTTGAGAAAACTGAGAGACCAAGACATTAACAGGCCCACTGTCACCTAGCTGATTAAATGTGGAGTTGAAATTCAAATCCAGAGTCTAAATCCAGAGACTCAAATCTGTAAGTTTATATTATTCTGACTCTTATTCTAATAATAGTATTTGGCTTTATATTGATACATGGCATCTGTTAGGAGAAATGATTCGTTTGCTATGAATATTGAAATAGTCCCACTAATGACCACTTGGCGATAGTTGACTCAAAGCTAAGACACGGAATCGTGTTATTGACATTAGTTTTCAGTTAGTTGCCTCTGGAAGAAAAAACTAAAAGAGAATCTCCCTAGTATTATCTTCCAGGTTTCTGATAGGTCTTATGTGCAAGAGGCATTCTCATTACCTCTGTTTTCCTCCTGGGAGCTAGCAGTCCAACCCTACACCGCAGTGTAAATTCCTATTCAAGGAATCAGGGCTGAATTTAATTCTCACCACAACTCAAAATGAGATTATTATTCTTGCTCCTGTTTTACAGTTGAGAAAACTGAGAGACAAAGACAGCCAGCACCTCCAGAGCACTTTTTTGTCTTTTATTTAAGGCCTGGTCTGCTTAAAAATAAATATTAAAAACTGAAATAGGAAAAGAAGAAAGTGGACTGGGCCAGGCATGGTGGCTCACACCTGTAATCCGAGTACTTTGGGAGGCTGAGGAGAGAGGATCTCTTGGCCGGGAGTTTAAGACTAGCCTGGACAACATAGCAAGATTTGATTTCTACAAAACTTTTTTAAAATAGGCAGATATGGTAGGACAACAGTAGTCCCAGCTACTCAGGAGGCTGAGGTGGGAGGATCCCTGAGCCCAGGTTGCAGCAAGAGGATGCCTGAGTCCAGGTTGCAGTCAACTATAATCCTGCCCCTGTAGTCTAACCTGGGTGAGTGAATGAGACCTTGTCTCTAAAAAACAAACAAACAAAAAATAATTTAAGAAGAAGAAGAAAGCAGGCCAACTTGTTTTATCTCTAAAGCATAAGGCAGATCCAAACTAAGATGCTCTTCCAAAGAACAAGCCCATTCTACCACATCTGGACACAGAGCTGTAAGAGGAGAGGATAAAATACAAGAGAGAAAAGGTGACCAGGTGGTCCTTCTGAATTATTTTACAGTCCCATTATTTCATTCCCTGTTGAGTGACCCTATTGTGTATGCAAATCCATTTTGTTCTTAAGTAGAATTTGGGCCTCATTGATTCTGGAGAAAGGAACTGGAGAAACTGAAGGATGTCAGACTATGTAGCTCTTTGGATACACAAGTCCATGACTAATACCTGGAATGAGGTATGCTATACTCCAGGAATCATGCTTCCTTTTTCAATTACCGCAGCACATGAGTTGGGTTTCCTTCCTCCCATTTTAAAGTTTTAAGAGATTTAATTACATGTGTATATTAACAAATACACATGTTCTTACAGTTCTGTAAAAGCCAGAATTGCATTTCATTAAAATGTAATTTTAATGTAATGTAAATTGGGAACTGTACAGTAAAAAAACTGGTATTATGCTTTATCTGTAAATTTAACTATTTTTCTCTTTGATTTTGTCTTCTTATCCCCTAGGCTAGAAGCAATTTTATTTATCTGCCAGCAAGTGTGGAAAATAACATATTAATAATAATGGGGACACCTTGAAAACTTTAACTAAAAACAACCAAAAATATATTAATTTAGGGATAATAGTCATAGTTGTGCAGTTTTATAACCATAAACCTGTTCTGATTTGTATAATGTCCATTCTGATTGGTTGGTGATCATGCCATATCAGTTATTAAATATTTAGACTATCCTAATGATGACTCATAAATTATGATAACTAAAATGCATTTCAATTGCATGATTTATGATAGATTAATATAAATTAAAGTTACTGACTTCTACAAAATATAATTTATTCAGGAAACTAAGTCTTGTTCCTTTCTGATATCAGGCTTGAAAGATTGTATACTTAATCTGATGATAACATCGTTGCACAAATTATGAATCCTCCCTTTTGTAATTGTCTTCACAACTTTAAGCATAATGTTTTAAGGTTCCCCAATACCCACAAATCTTTTCTCTGAGTCTAGACTGAATTTTCAGAAACATCGAGAAATTATTCATGTCTCCATCAGAAAAGGACATTTGAATCAGAAACAAAGGAGGGTCTAAACAGTAAAATTGTTGTTCATCTGTGATTTGTAATATGAAATTGAGTAGGACACTTAACCTCTCTTGACCTCAACTTTATCATGAATAAAATATAGGTTTTGATTAGGTGACTTTATCGATTAGGTTTACAGCCTAAGTTTTAAACAGTTGCATTTTTTCCTATGTTTAGAATAATTAGAACATGATATCCTGAGTCAAACATAATATTCTAAAATAAAATTTAAATGCTCCTCTATGCTATTTAAAACTGAAAATAAAACATCAAAATGTAAGTAAAACATTCCACTTCTCCTTGACCCAAAACAGAAATAAAATTTGATATAAAAATATTATTTAAAAATTGAGCCCCAAACATAAATGGCAGCTGTATTGCTCAGCAAGACTAAATTGCTATTCTCGCATACCTCACAACACGGTCTCTGTAGCAACAGGCATTTTGAACAAAAAAAAAATGCATAAATTCCAACATTTTAATAAATTAAATTAATGACTGGATCAAAGTCTTCTTACAGGACTATATAAGAACCTGACTCATTCTGATTAAATCAGAGCAGAAAAATAACTTCACAAATTGCAGCATTATGCAGGTGCAATCAAAGGAGTGTCATTGGTTAATTCCTTAATTTGGGGTAGTATTTTTAAAATAGGTATATTTATAATTTTTGTTTAGTGCTCTGATACAGTTACATAAAAGTATAATTGTAATAATATAATTGGAACACTATAGGTATAGACAATCAAAAGGTGCTTGGAAATATTTTCCTACTTAAATACCTCCTTGGAAATTGCTTACAAAGCAACTATATAACGATGCACACAGTTATATAAAAACAATTTAAATCTAGCACATGCCCAAATAATGATGAATTCTAAATTAGTGTAATCATATTTAGTGAAGGTATATGTATATAAACAATGTGCTAATGCCAAATTATTTTTCAACACATTTAAGAAATTCAAAAGATTTGTATCTATGTGGCAAGTATGAGAAATTAGTTGTATAACTATACACATCTTAATATCACCTAGGCAAGAAACTACTCCAGTGCATATAATTAGCTATGCTGGTATGTTTGCAGATATAATAAAAATTACATGTATAGGCTAGCATAGGTCATTTTGAAACATGAAAAGATGACATTCTTCATACATACTTTAATCAATAGAAATAAATTTATACAAAGAAAGAGGAGATAATTAGACCTTTTACTTTTTTCCTAAGGAGCAGTTATTACATTTAAGGGGAATGTGTTATTTAAATCTAATAGCATATACTAGTCATTAGATTGAAAATCAATAGTTAAAATTTGCAGTGCACACATACTGCATGACCCAAAGTCAAGTAGCTCAAGAATTTCTCGTCTTTTTAATAGACTGTGTATACAAAACTGAATAGATAATCATCTTTAGTCTTCCAAGCTGATACTTTTTAGTAGGATAATCCTTTAAGGGAAGCTGTAGTTCAACAGATGTGCAAATCAACCCAGAACAAATAGCACACTACTCTTGGAGATGGAGCCTGCACAGTTGGCACTTGTGATAACTTGTAGTTATATTTATCTAAAATTGAATTTCAAACTATATTCAAATATGATTTACTCAAATCTGATTGAGCTCAGAAGTATATTTTCTCACTTGTTCTATAAGAGAAGTGTAAATAAAAATTGTTTAAAGTCAGCTTCATGTAACATCTCCTACCGTGCACTCTATCACCAATAGAAAAAATAATTGAAAGGAATAAATAGCATATTGTTATTATGAAAATCAATACTCTGTAAATATTTTGAAATAATGATAAGCATCTTTGAATAATAGACATACATTTCAGACCATGTCTTCTATCCAAAAATGTTATCATTCCTTCTCTTGTATATCTGTTGGTCTAACAGCGAGAATTATGTTAATTCGGTTGACAAATATTTAATGTAAGCCTACTATATGCCAGGCACTGTTCTAAATTCTAGGATTCAGTGTTAAAGAGATAGAAAATATTCTATTTACAAAGCAAATTAAAACAATAGACATGAATTTGCAGGTAATGACTAGGAGCATTGCAAACAAACTGTTCCACGTGTTATATGCTACATGTGTCATCTGAGTGCTGTTTGTAAAGAATAGCATGTATTTGAAGGTGGAGAAAAAAGATGGGCATTCCTATAATATTAGCTATATAACCACCTATTTCTCTTCTAATGGACTCAATTAAATTAATGGACTCAGTAATTAGTGTAAGTTTTGATTATTACTGCTTTTTTGTTTTATCCTTTATGCCTTCCATAATGTTTGATTTTTTTCTTATATTTATACTACTTCAGGTACCATTTTTCCTTATCCAAATTTGATTGTAACAATGGATCCTTCTGCTACTTACGCTTATTTTCCTTCTACTTCTTTTGCTGTTCTTACTCCTCCTTAGCTCCTTTCTCTTTAATCATTTTATCATCCTTTTTTTTTCTTTTTCATCAGGTACAAATAACTGAATTAATCATGCTTCTCAGTATATGATAAACTTATTAATCTCCTTTTATGTGCTATTACTACTTTCATTCTTTCCCATTCTCCGTGGAGGTTTTGAAATGTCTTTAATATGTTCTCTTACATCTGCAGATATCCTTGAAGAATGTATATATAGAGAAAATTATTTTGTGTATGTATGTATCTAAGTTTCTAAAAACTATGTTTTGGTATGCATTCCATTCAATTTCTTGCTTTTTCATTTTACAGCATGTTCTTACATTTTACCCATATTAATATATGCCCATCAATTTTATCAATTCTGTCTACTCGGTAGTATTTCATATTATTCATCTTACTATTTTATTTATCCATTGCTGTAATGATGAATGCGTAATTTTCCTATAAGCCGCCTGCTACCTAAAGGCATTCTGCACTAAACATTCTTGTACATGTCTCTGTGATGGGCTTCTGTGAGTATTTCTTTGTGGTATATAACCTGGGGTGGAATTGCTATGCCAGAGTGTACCTTACTTAATTTCAGTAAGCACTACCGCATTGCACTTCAGACTCACTTTACTAGCTTTGTATCTTCACAATTTGTCATTCTCAATATCTGGTGGTGCTATGGACCAAATCGTGTGCCCACTGAAATTCATGTGTGAAGACCTAACCCCAATGTGATTATATCTGGAGATAGGGCTCTTAGGAGGTAATTAAGGGTAAATGAAGTAATAAGGATGTGTTCTAATCCAATTAGATTGGTGGTTTTATAAGAGTTTCCTCCATGACAACTGAGGAAAGGCCACCTGAGAATACAGACAGAGGTGGGTGACCCTCTGTAAGCCAGGAAGAGAGCCCTCACCCAGAACCTGACCATTCTGGCACCCTAATCTCAGACTTCCAGCCTTTAGAACTTAAAAAAAAAAATCTGTTGTTTAAGCCACCCAGGCTATGGTATTTTAAAACGGCAGCCTAAGCAGAAAAATATAGGTTGTATTTGGTTTTCTAATTCTGGAAGTATAGGGAGTATTGATATATTTGCATTTCTCTAATTACCAGAGATGCTGACCATCATTTTACTTATCTGTCAGTCTTTCATGCTTCCTCATCTGGGAATTGCCTTTGCCTCTTTTTGCTATTGAATTTCTTGTCTCTTGAGACTTACTAATTTTGCAATAATTATGTATTAACCTATTGTTGGTATTAAATGTAAATTTCTCTCAAACAGAAATTTACTGATTTCATCTAGAATGTCTTTTATTAAATTGAAATATTTAGATTATATCAAGTCAATTGTTCAACTCCCACTTATAAGTGAGAACATGAGGTGTTTGGTTTTGTGTTCCTGCATTAGTTTGCTGAAGATAATGGCTTCCAGCTCCATCCATGTTTCTGCAAAGGACATGATCTTGTTCCTTTTTATGGCTGCATAGTATTCCATGGTATAGATGTACAACATTTTCTCTATCCAGTCTATTATTGATGGGCAGTTAGATTGCTTTCATGTTTTTGCTATTTTGAATAGTGCTGCAGTGAATATATGTATGCATGTATCTTTGTAATAGAATGATTTATATTCCTTTGGATATATACCCAGTAATGGGATTGCTGAATCAAATGGTATTTCAGGTTCCGGATCTCTGAGAAATCACCACATCATCTTCCACAATGGTTGAACTTATTTACATTCCCACCAACAGTGTAAAAGCATTCTTATTTCTGCGCAACCTCACCAGCATCTGTTGTTTCTTGACTTTTTAATAATTGCCATTCTAACTGGCATGAGATGGTATCTCATTGTGGTTTTGATTCGCCTTTCTCTAATGATCAGTGATGTTGAGCTGTTGCTCACGTTTGTTGGCGGCATGACTGTCTTCTTTTGGGAAGTGTCTGTTGGACAGTGAGAACACATGGACACAGGGAGGGGAACAACCCACACTAGGGCCTCTAGAGGGGTGGGGCTGATGGGGAGAGAGAGCATTAGGAAAAATAGCTTACACATGCTGGGCTTAATACCTAGGTGATGGATTGATAGGTACAGCTAACCACCATGGCACACTTTTACCTATGTAACAAACCTGCACATTATGCACATGTACTCCAGAACTTAAAATAAAAATAATAACTTAAAAAATAAATTTAAAAACTTTTTAACTAATTAAATAGAGTCAAAACTATTTTGTTTGTCTTTGTATTTTTTTGGAGGAGGGATTGCTGAAGAATATCAACCCTGCTGTTAGGTCACAAAAATATTCTCCTCTTCTAGCATCTTTCTCTTTTAGCTTTACGTTGGTACCTTTTACATTTTAGGTCTTTAATTCAAGGTGCAAGGGAGTGTTATCAGTCCATTTTTCCTGCAATAACAAAGAAACCCAGGATCTTCCTGACTTACAGAAGCATGTGTTTCTCATTCCCTTATCAGAAAGCTTCAGGACAGTTCAAGGCTGACTTGCATTCCTGGGCTCAGCCTAATGCCATGTGTCTGATTTCAGATCCCAGGACCTTTTGGTGGGACACGTCCTCATAGAATGAGCAGGACAAATGAAAAACCAAACTGTGCAATCACATTTAAATCTTTTTTGAGATGTCACAAATTTTAAGTCTGCTTAACATTCCATTGACCATAAGAAGGTCATAGCAAGTTATAAACCAAGTACAAAACCACTGAGATGGGGACATATATCCTATTACTACAGATAACAAGGACAAATTTCATGATAATAGGTAGAGATTTTTAACTCTATTACAGGGAAGAAGTAAGTATTGGCAACAATAATGACTATAGTGGGAGATTCAACTTTATTTCTCTTTCTAATAAGTCAGTTTTCTTAACACCATCAACTCTACTATTGAAACTTGTCTCATTGATTTGTGATGCCACTTTTATTAGAGATCAACTTCAAACCAATAGACACATCATTTTCTGAATTTTCCTTTCTAATAAGTTGGTAACATTGCCTGTTTCTGATCTAGCACAATACTGTTTTTGTTGCCGTCATGTTCTAGTATTGTCTGCTTAATATCTAAATGAAGCCACCCTCTTTGTACTTCTTTTTTAAAAGTATTCATTGAGTTTTCTATTTCTTGAGACTTTTAGAGTTATCCCTTTTAAAATTTCAAATTGTATTTCAATCTGTCAGAGGACATGATCTGCATTAAGTTCATCTTCTTTGCAAATATAGACAATTTGCTCACTGCCCCTTGTTTAGGCAAAAAATGCATTTCTGTGCAGCAATTGGTTGATTCAAAAAATTTATAGAACTTTCAGTTTAGCTTATTAACTAGTTATTCAAATAATTTATACAATTTATTTTTTGACTGCTTGAGATCTCAGTTTCTGACATGCATATATTAAAATCCTTAACCACAAATGGTAACTCATTTATCCATATAAATCTGTCAGTTTTCACTGTATGTATTTTGAGGCTATGTTTCCAGATACATATATATGCATAATCATTATACATTCTTGATCTTTTTTCCCTTTGTCAAATATAACATCTCTTTCATGTGATTTTGCCTTAAGTTCTATTTTGTCTCACATTAAAGTTGGCAAACTTTTTTATGTCATATTTTCCAAGTAATCTTTTCCATACCTTTACTTTCCATACATTTTTATGGAAATTTGTTTTTATTTATTTTTTTTTCTCCCCAATCTGATATTTATAGTTTTGATATGGTTAATTTACTCATAATAGTTGCATTGTTTCCTACATCAGTATGCTTGCTTAGAAAAATTTTTGTATTGGTCAGTATCCTCCAGATAAACAGAACCAATATGTGTGTGTATATATAAGAATGTATGTGTATGTATATATGTGTGCGTGTGTGTGTCTCTGTGTATATGTGTGTGTGTGTGTATATATATATACACATACATATATACATATATATATAGAGAGAGAGAGAGAGGAAGAGATTTATTTTAAGGAATTAGCTTATGTGATTGCGGGGGCTGGCAATTGTGAATTCGCAGGTTAGGCAAACAGTCTAGAGGCTCAGGAAAAGCTGATATTGCAGCTCGAGTCCACAGGTAGTATAGAAGCAGAATTCCTTCTTTCTTGGGGGCCTTAGTCTTTCTTTACTAATGCTTTCAACTGATTGGATGAAATCATTGGATAGGATGAGGCCCACTCACATTATGGAGGGTAATCTGCTTTACCCAAAGTCTATGAGTTCAAATACTAATCACATCTTAAAAAAATATATCTGTACAGCATTATCTACACTAGTGTTTGACCAAATACCGGGTACCATATGTACAATGGCCTATCCAAATTGACATATAAAATTAACCATCACAATGCTACATTGTGATTGTCTTGACCTTGTCTTTCCCTTGATGATCTTATTTCTTTCAGGAAATATTTACTATGCCCTATTCTAGACAGTAAAAATAGAGCAATGAAAAAATACATCTGCTGTCATAGAACTTACATTCTACTTGAGAAAGAAGGTTCAGTGAATGGGAAGTGGATGATAAATAACTACCGAAATTAACGCCAACATATTTGCCAAGTGGTGATAAGTCTTATGAAAAATTAAGACAAGTTAAGAGAACAAAGAGTGATGAAGTGGAACATTACTTTAGAAAGGATGTTCTGAGATTACTTCTCTATGAAGTGATACACATGAGCAGACACCTGGATGAATTGAGGGAATCAGTCAAATGGTTATCAGCAGGAAGAGCATTCCAGAAAAAAACAGCAGTGCAAAAGATTTAAATCTAAATTATGCTTTTTGTGAGTGAGATTGGATGAGGAAAACTATGAGAGATGAATCAAAGTGTTAGCCGAGGGGCAGATTATGGATGGTCTTGACTGTGGCACCAACGCTGGTCTTTATTCTAAAAAGAAGAAATAATTATAAGTTAGCTCAATTTTTTAAATGCATGTACATTTGATGGGGTATAGGTAAATTAAAATCTTGCCAAGAGACCAACACATGCAACTTAAAAGAGAGCTAATATATTTGATCTCAAATAAAAGAACAACCAATGAATTGGTTTGCTATTAATTATGGATGATCAATCCACAGAAAATCATTCCTATTTATGTCTAAAGACATGGTGGGACTTAAATCAGAGACTTAACAGTATAAAATGATGTAGAAATTTAAATGCTCCAGACACTGCTAAGAGACAGCAATTGATAATATCATGTAATGAAAAATTTTGTAAACTACTCTTATATTCTTCTATAAGGGCTGTTAGATGTTCTGCTGAGTTGGAGATAGTTCATGAATTTGCTACTTTCTAGTTCCACATCAATGGATAATTTCTCCCTCTTTACTGTAAGGAAATTTATCATATGTAGACATTTTGATGTTGATAACATTTAGAAGTGTTTAATTTTTAGTATTATCAGCCTGACAGACATATGTTTTATTAAATTAGTTTGAGAATCTCTTTGAAGATATTTGCATCTGCATAAGTTTGCATGAAAAAAAAGTTTGCATTTTAGGGGGAAAACTATTATATCAGTGAGAATTTTGGAGTATTTAGCTTATTCTTTCTGGAACTTTGAAGCAATGGGAAATAGTGCTTAGAAACCTCATCTCAACATAGGAGGCTTCTTAGTAATAATACACTGTATCTGCATAACCGTTTATAGGTTTTAATCTAATTCATTCCACCAGCCTATCTTCTAATGCTTAGTCCTGTTGTCTTCTCATGATCTAAAATGACCTCTTTTAAAATGCTTTGCATCACCATCCGTTTTTTTGCCAAAATTGACGTCTAGTTTGTTTTAAGACAGTTTCATTAGGTCATATTTCTAGATTTGTTACCTCCATTCTTCCTCTGCCTGGGCCTAAACTATTCTATAATTTTTCTCTGTCCCCACTGCCCCCCCACCCTTTGAAATCATAGTCAACAATTAAACTTTGCTACTTATAAGAAAGGCTTGACCTGGCTTTGGGACAGCCAATTGAGCATAATGTGGTGAATATCCTGTTGAGAGTAGTGCTTATAACCCCATCATATGTCAGCCAACCAGATTAGCATACTGCTCCACTATTTTCATTAATGAAGGCAGAATTTGTGTTAACAAAGCCATATTTGCTACAATTCAAAGTCAATTAGCTTTCTTATGTGAAAAAATGAGTTTCTCATTTAGGTGCTTAATGTTAAAATAAAGAGAGCATTATTCATATTAATTATAAAATAATTCAAAAAGACATCTCTAGACACCAATCAGGAAAAGATAATCACTGAAGATTATCTGAAAATAAATTAAATGTCTAAGCATAAGGCTTGTTCAAATATAATATCTCAAATCCATGCAGTGGAATACCATGTGACTATTAAAATGTCATAAATGTGCATATAATGAAATATAAAGACAGATTTTCATAGTACATAGTGAAAACAAAGGCAGTGGAAAAATGGGATATAGGATGTAACTTCACAATAATTATCTAGATAGAGAGGTATATAGACAGGAT
Source organism: Pongo abelii (assembly GCF_028885655.2). NCBI lineage: Eukaryota > Metazoa > Chordata > Mammalia > Primates > Hominidae > Pongo > Pongo abelii. Next base: position 117,556,769 of record NC_071996.2, read on the forward strand.
GCTGTGCTGCTCATTCTCCATTGGCCCCATTCCTCCACTCATCCATTCTATGTTCTTCTCTGCCTTCCTCTATTCCATGGGAGGCTGACTTGCCTATTGACTTGTGTTTGGAATTGACCAATGGGAGGCACTTACAGGAGTGAAGGGCAGGAAGAGAGGGAGATTGGAGCATCTACTCCCTCCACGCCCCCGGGCTCAGGTGCACTTGTACAGTGGCTGCATTACTCTCCAGCTACAGCTCCCATCAGGCCAACTTACTCCTGAGACTAGTTCTCAGCCAGGCTCCTGTTAGGCCATTTTCTCTCCTCAAGCCTAGTGTCAATAACAACTCTTCACTGCTTCTAATTTACATATGTATTTCCTTAATTTATTCCTCTATCTTTACCCCTTGGTAAATATTTAGTCCCTTCATCAATAAGTCTCTTTAAAACTTCCCTCTAAGTGTGGGCTCTTTGTTTCCTGCCGGGGCCCTGATCAACACAGTTGCTCATAAAAGGCCTGGCATGCTAACCACTACAGTGTGCGTAGGCATTCTCTGAGAAGTGTTTTGCCTTTCATTCTAAATTTTCTAAAGTGAATCTATAACAAGTTTTCAATATTAAGAAAATCAAGTAAAAATGTTTCTGTAAGTGAAACAGAAAAAATGAAAATAAATAATGCTAGTATGAAACTAAGAAGAGCTGGTATCTTTTTAACTTGTTTTAATTGGCCATATTGGTCCTAAGGACCTCCCACATCTAACACTAAGTCTTACCCATCTCCTCCCAAATGAGCTAGAAAGAGAAGAGGAGAAGGGCAGATGAAGAAGATTCAGCTGAAGACAAGTGAAAGTTAGCATTTATACCTAATGGAAGTTAATAAAGCTTAATTCCTTGGACTTCACATATGTCTGGAAGAGATTTTCCACTCTACTGTCAGGGTTAAAACATTTACATAGCATAATTCTAACTCCAGCTCTGTCCCTCCTTCCTCTCTCCCTCTGTGAAAGTGGTATCTATCTTGCTAACTGGTGTCATTGAATAGCCTCTACTTGTGCCCCTCTCCTTGGAAAAACTTGTCATCTAGTCACACAGGTTCTTCCATCTATCACTGCCAGCAGACAGCACCAACAGTGGAGGCCTGAGTTACTGCAATGCTGCCAATAATTAGGTGGGCGTGGTTCATTCACTGTGGGGAGTGTTAGGATGTCCATGAGCCAACAAATTTGTGTTGTGTTTAGCTCGGCCTTATCACATTATAGTTGCATTCTGTTCTCCCTATAAATCCTATGCCTTTTCCTGGGGGTGGTTCCAAACTGGAGAAGGAAAGGAAAGGGTACTTTACTGATGTTCTCCAATCATAGTAACATTTAGATCCTTTCTATATGCCCACAGGAGGCATTATTTTTTTAAATGTGTATTTTTGTTATTCTACATGTCTTATAATTACTGCAGTCATTTATGAAAAGAATATGAAACATATGTAAAAGAAAAATCATGAAATCATAAAAGTTAATAATTTGTATACTTTTTATGAAACTATAAAATCACAATATAATATATATTTGATAATACAGTGTTTTCAATCAATTATATACTTTTTTTCATTTTAGTTATGTACAGGGACAGTAGAACAGTTAGGAACAAAGGTCTCCAGAGTGACACTGACTGGTTTTGAATCTAGATTCTACCACTTGTTCATTCTCTAACCTTGGGCAAATTCCTTAATTTTTCTTTTTCTTTTTTTCTGTTTTCTTTTCTTTTCTCTTTTTCTTTTTCTCCTTTTTTTTTTGAAATAGAGTCTTGCTCTGTCACCCACCTAGGCTAGAGTGCAGTGGTGCCATCTGAGCTCACTGCAAACTCTGCCTCCCGAGGTCAAAGGATTCTCCCACCTCAGCCTTCTGAATAGCTGGGATTACATGTGTGCACCACCACACCCAGCTAATTTTTGTATTTTTTTTTTGTAGAGATGGGAATTCACCATATTGGCCAGGCTGATCTCAAACTCCTGACCTCAAGTGATCTGCCGGCCTCAGCCTCCCAAAGTAATGGAATTACAGGTGTGAGCCACTGCGCCTAGACAGTTCCTTAATTTTTCTATGCTTAAGTTTTCTCCTCTGTAACATGAGAATAACAAAATAGTGCATGTTGTTTTCTGTGAGCCTCAATGAAATATTCATATAAACATGGTGAATAAGGCATAAGTCTCTGCCCTTATTGTTTATACAGAGAAGCAGAAAATTAACTACCTCTTTCTTTCTGTCTGTCTGTCTCACACATGACACGCACGCACACACACACAGACACACACACACACATTCATAAATGGTATAAGCAAAATAAAGCCATGTTAAGTATACAGAGCGAAAGAGTGGATAGTCATATTTTAGATAAGATGTGCAGGAAAGGCCTCTGAGAAAAAGCAACTTTCATAACTGAGGAAGCAAGTCATACACAGGTCTTGGCAAGAACATTTCAGGCTGAAAGTTCCAGGAGGCAGACCATTTGTTAAAAAAAAAATGTTGCAGAGGTCCACGTGATTAGAGTGGAATGAATAAGGAAATTAAGATGATGCTGAATGGATTACCGGAGAGCAAACAGGAACAAAACCCCTAGGTAGGTTCCAGACTCAGTATCTGAGAACTTCCAAAGGATGTGGTACTATTTTATTTAATGGTGGGAAACTGTGACAAGGCAGCCTGAGCAAGTGTTGTTACTTCAAAGGCAGCTATCTCACCAGCAGGATTTTGTCTATGGAATACTACAATTAAACATTAAATTAAATATTTGATGTTGTTTCCAAAACTAAGTCATTATAATTGTGTATGATATATCCCAATGTTTTCTATTAATGGTTTCCAGAAACACCATCTTTCTTTTGTAGGTTAGAACATTATCATATGAAATAAGATGCCCAGAAAAGAACTTGTTATATCACGTAACTCATAATTTGATAATCCTTGAGTATTCATAATTAAATTGAAAAAGTCATTATTTCTTGGACTATAATAGTATCTGAGATGTAAATTAATGTATTTATTTGTTACTAACCAATATAGTTTAATTTTGTACCACTTTAACTCCCCATTTTGTGTTAAAAAGGAACAGGATCATAATTTGACTCATGTATTCAAAGGAAGTGAATTGAAATTCAAAGCGTTGCACTTAAAAGTGAGTTGGTTAGTGTCTATTTTAACTTTCTTTTGAGCATTTCTGTCCCGAAAGCCAGTCAGTATTTTGCATTTTGGTCATTTTTCTTTTGCTGAGATAATGAGGGTGGGGACTCTTTACAACTGCAGGCAATTGCTTTGAGCTCTGAGCACTTTGAAGAGATTAGCCCCATTGATATTCTCTCCAATATTTTTGGAGAGAAATGCTGCCTTCCCTTGAGTGTAAGACGAACGGCTATTGAATAGAAACTGCTTTTGTCTAGCAGAGAGTATGGTAATAAATATTCTCTTCTTAGAGACATATATACAACATTAGAAAGTTATCTAAGATGATTGGGAGCCTCATTACACTGACTTGTTAATTTTGTTTAAACTTTCAGTTAAATTTGGTCTCATTTACCTGGAAAGTATCCTTAAAGCGTTAGAGCCTGGATTGTATTGTTATTAAGCCAGTGAACTTGGTGATGAACAAGTTAATTATCCTGGGGATAAAAAGGGAAAATGGCATAATTTCTGCCAGCAATACAGTGAAAAATACATGAGTGAACTATTTGGAGGCCTGACCACTCAGTAGGACTTAGCTGGCCAGTAACCTGATCTCTCTGGTTTGAGTTCATCAAAGACTTTTCTTTGATCTAAAAATGTTACGGAATGCGAAAATTCAGATGAAGCCATATAAATAATATAAATTTTATACCACTTGACTCCACATGCATTACGTTTTCGTTTCAGAGAGGTTCAATTAGCAAAAATATCAGTTCAAATGACTTTTCTGTCATTAAAAAAATGCCTTTTGTGGGAGAGGGATACACACACACTTATGTGTGTATACATATACACACACATATAATATATAAATTAAAATAAAATTAATTAAATATATATTTAATTTCACTGCTGCAGTTCTACCTAGTGTCTCACATAAATACAAGATCGTCATCTATTGATTAGCTTGCTCCTGCAGACAATCGGATGGATACTAAAAACTCCTGAAGGTCATCATAACCTCATTTTCTGAAAGCATCCCTTGAAGTTCAATAGCTTAGAAAGTTTCTGTTGCATTTGTGTCCCTTGCTGGGTTGTATATACATAAAAAGGAATATCACTTTCATTCAGAGAAGATAATAAAACCTTGTGATTTAGGAAACAAGGTTATCATCAAATAAGCCTTTTATTTATGCTATTCAGACTGCCTATCTTCAGGATATCACAAGTACTGATCAATTTCAGGTCAATTGGATGTGTGAAATAGAAGTGTTGTGGTATAAGCTCATGATTATGTCCTGTAGCTTGAAACAGTGAATTTGATTACATGACATGTTGCTGCACCCTCTTTGGTCTTATTGTCTGCACACTTCAAATAATCTACCTGTGCCAACCCTAAGAGCCCATTTCATTCTCTAGGAAATAACCTTGATATAACTCTAACCATTTCTTCATGGTGTTAGAAATTATAAACTCATACCACCTTCATCCTTAGAACTTTTTAACTCTAGTCCCAATATCATTATCCAGGATTCTGGGCAGGCTGCCATATAGCACTGGGATGGATAAATATGAATGGGTGTGGGATTTGCTGAAAGGTGTCTAGGCTCAGAAAATTGCCATTGTGCCTTTACATCGAAGGGCGCCTCACAGGATTACAATATTTTTTGACTCCTTAACCTTGGAAACTAGAGTCCATGAGACTTTTCTAAGATCATAACAACTATCAGGAAAGGAGATAATTTTCTGTACCTCAGAAAATTCTGAGGTACAGGTCTGGCCACTTTTACTTCAGGCCACCACCTTAGTTACACTGGACCTTAATTATCATGGCAAAAATGTGAAGCATCAATTTTTGACTCCTTTACATTGAAATAGATAGTTTATGGGTGCTTAGAATGTCAAAGCTCTCCTTTTTCAGTGTTCTTTTCTCTAATTTACAAAATATATTTTGTTGTTTTGTTGTACTTTGCTGAGTTATTTATATTCCCCTTGCACAGATGCTAGCATATCAATACATATTTTATATATTTTATAACATCACAGAAAACATTTATTGAGGGCCTTTGACTCTAGTCATTATCATTACTTTTCACAAACTTGCAAGATGATTTCTAAGAAATTCTGATTAAACTCTTTCAAAGTTTAAATTTGAGCATATTTTCTCAGCAACTTTTCTTTGCTTTTAAAGAACTTTGGCTCCTTGCACAAACAGAGTATACCATCAAATCAGTTCTACTCCTATGTAGTAAGACAAATTTTATCTTTTTCCATAGAATTGAATAATTTCATGATACTAGTTTAAGAATAAGGCTTGAAGATGCTGATTTGCAACTGATACTCGTGCATCAAGTATTATAAAGTTCCTTAAGAACAATAAATAAGTGAACATATATTTTAAGTGAAAAGTTATTAATGTTGAAACAGTACACTTAATGTTACCTGCAGGTATTAGTGTAATGCTAAGTGCTGAAAGAAATTAATGCAAACATTAATGGCTTAACATCATCAATATTTACTTCTCACTCACATCAATCCAATGTGAGAAGGATTCTGTACCATACATGCAGTATTTCAGTAGCCCAGGATGGCAAAGGCTCTTCCATTTTCAGTATTCAGCTTCCAAGGTCACTCTGGGCATAAACATCTAGCCAGGAGACAGGAAAAGATAGGGAAAGCTTTCTTCATCACTTTTGCACGAATCTAAAATAAATATTTTCCACTACTAGGGCCAGAGGCCCCCAATAAATATCCACTTCATTCAGTTAGCAAGTACTAGTTCCCTACCCCACCTAGATAAAAAGGAGACTGAGAACTGTATTCCTTGGCATAGTAGCCATTTTCGAGCCACAACTCTACCCCGCAGAAGCCAGTCTGAATCTTTAGTGGAGAGTCAACTGTGTCTACCTGAACCTGTAAATTGTTACTTTATCAGCTATAATTCTTGGGTTGCAGTCAACAGAAACTGATTTTGCTATCTCTGCTAAGAAAGAAATAGATTAGAAGGATATGATGCAGTTTGCAGAATTCGAAAGAAGGTTAAATTGAGGAGCCAGGAATAAAGAAATGTATATATAAAGAAATCTATATATATATATATATATATATATATATATATATATATATATAGGAATCAGAGAAATTCTGGGAATAAAAGGAATTGGATTGATGAATGTGGTCTTCTGAGTACTGTCAACATGAGTACGTCTCATCTCAAGATGAGATGGCTCTAGCCACTTTCTGTCCAGGTGTTATTCCATTCAAGATTTGAATTAAAGAAAAGAACATCTGATTAGCAGAGCACTTCCTCTTGGCTAGCGGAGATCGGGGTATCTTGATTGAGAGTCCTCTAAGATTTTACCCAGTGGGACATGGGAAGACGCCTCAAAGCCAAAACAAAACAGAGCAATGTCAAAAGAAGGGGTGATAGAGGTTAGGTTAATCAAACAATATATATGCTTTTAAAAAACCAGATATTTCATACTACTTTTAGTTTAATACATTAAAAAGCAAGAAAACAGTTCCTGGTCAGAACAGCAAGGAGAAAAAACTGATAAATCATTATAATCAGTATAAAATTCTTCTTCCTTTTTGTTGTAATTTGATGGCCTTGAATAAAAGTTTGAATCTTTCAGTAGTCAAGTTTCTTTATGTATAAAGGTGCAGATGAGAGTACTTTGTCATATGAGGCAGTGGTGTTTTATTGTGGGGAATGGGAGGGAAACAGCAATGAGAATTAATGTGTTAGCCATTTTATATGTTGTGAATTCCTTGGAATATCCCATAATAAAAACATTTTTACTGCTTATAAATAAAATCATACTTTGCCAAGGAGCTATTATACTAATTTGTATTCCACTGATAAATTCATCTTTTAATGTATGGATACCTTCAGATTAAATACATTTTTATTAAAGGCTTTTGTTGATGACAGTGTCCTCAAATATAACATTTACCACCATTTCCTGAGAAATAACTATACGGTGAAACGGATCCAAATGAACAATATCTAAGTAGATAAATGTTAAGATACTGTAAAGAAAGTTTTTTTTTTTTAAAAAAAAAACAATATTATTGCTAACTAGAGGTGCTATAGATAGTCATCCATAAAAATAAATACCAGGTTTGAAAACTACAGGATATACCTGTAGAATATCATAAAACTTACAATGAAGAAAGATCCTCCAAACAGATCTTAACATGCCCCTCTTATCTGTTCACTCTATCCTGTAGCTGTAGTTTTCCAAGTAGGCTACTAAGTGGTCTTTCAAAGTTTATTTTAGTGAATGGCTGCTCTGTCTTTGCACAAAGAAAATGAAATAACCCTATAATTTTGTGAATTTTTAAAGGTAAGCTAACAAAAAGATTCCTTTCCTGTTGCTTTGATTCCAAAGAATGTATAGTTGTATGTTATTTTCCCTTGGGAGCTCAGTAAGACAATCTTCCCCTGAGTCTTTATTCAAGTATTTCATATAACAATAGAAGTATAGTGATGGTCAATTTCTTTTAAAATTTTCCATGCATGCTCACTCTAGAGCAAATTCCACTAGCGCCCTTAAGCGTCTCTAGTGGAATTTATTGAATGTGTGTGTGTGTTTTTTATATATGTGTCTAAAAATAGTTCTTTGGCAAAAAAAATGTGCTATCAATTTTTTAAAATTACACTGGCTTTTCTAGACTTTATTAACATATCTCTGGAGCCAGAAGTTTATGCTAAGCTTTTTAAAAAGAATTTCTATTTGTGGCATATCTATATTCAGTTATAATTGGGGGAAAACCCTCACTTCTGGAATGCTGATAAATATAGAATTATTAAAAAATTAAGATTATTTCAAGAATTATGTTTGGAATAAATCTCTTAAACACAATTCTCAGTATGTGAGCTTATGATATTTACATGAAAACTAAAACCATTTTTCTTGCGAATGGATATGAAATTATTGTCCTATTAGACACCTAGACCCTATTTCCTGCAGACAGGAGCATCATTCATACCATTGCCTAAGCTCAAAGTCCCTGAATTTTCCTTAACTTCTTTTTCTTAACATATGGGCCATTACCAAATGTATCTATTTTGCTTGCAAAATAGCTTCAAAATCTAACCCTTTAGATGAATTGTCTTTAAAAAGATTGAATTAATGGTGACAGTTCCCTTTTTTAAAATTCTTAATGGGACCTATGGTTCTACCAGTAATTTCTCTAGTAGTCCAGGCATTCCCAGGATTTTTCATCTTTGCCGTGACTTTCCTTCTTCTGCCTGGCAAACCCTGATTCATTCTTTAATATTCTATTCAAATAGTACTTTTTCTAATATCACTCCCTCACTTTTCCTCCCAACTCTATTTTTTAGGCGAAATAAATTCTTTTGTCATCTGTGTAAGAATTATGACAGAAGGTAGGTTTTTTGTGAAAAAAAAATGCTCCTTATAGAAGTTATATTTGCTTTCCGTTGTACATTGATGTGTTACAGTATGGCTTAGTACTTAGCACTGTAGTTTGCTGAGTATTTATAATACTTCTGCTAGTATCAAATTAACCTAACAAACAGTGAAGTTTTATAATAATTAATAAAAACCATAAGTTTGTTCCTGTAAGTAGATATTCTATATGTCTTAATTATGGAGAAATGTTCAAGGTAAATTTTAAGTTAAAAAAGCAGAACATATATATATATATATATTTGGCCAAAATTGTTATATCTAAATTCATAAAGTGTGTGTGTATATATATATATATATATATATATTCATACTTTATTTGTGCATGTAAACTCAAGTAGATATATTTAAGTGTTTATATATATTTTCAAATACATTTACACAGAAGAAACTGAGAGGAAATATAGGTACTTATTTTTATTAACCCAAATTAGCTTATTTTTAAAATGTCATTCCATCTAAATATACATAACTAGGGTATTTTGAGAATAAAAGGTTCTTATTTGACTGAATTATCTTTCTTTAGACAGGAGATATCAGAGTTTTGCAAACACTGTGCTATATTTTTATAATAAACCAATCTAGGAAATTGGAATGTAGGAGTTTAATGGTTGCTATATTATGTAGTTTGTGAAATAATGAAAGTGAGGGTAATCAATGTGGAAAACTGCGTATATAAAATTAGAAACAGATGCTAATAAACAGGTGGTTGAACAAAAAATAATATGGTACTGGTTCAGCACTCTTGTGCTGAAGAAACATCTGGATGTGGGTGTTTTATCCCAAAGCTAAAACTTGCTAACAAGAAATAAAAACAAGAAATTTCTTGAGTGAATAGAGTGAATCAAAAAGTGATTTTCAAGATGATCTTTAAGTCTATATTGCTTTTAAATGTCTATAGAATAATGAGATTCACATGCAGGAAAATATGTTGATAACAAATATTATAAATAGAGCACACGTGCACGTACAACTAAGTTTGTTTTGTAGCATACCCAGTGTTTTGAAAAATATTAAAGTAATATTTCTAATTTCTATTACCCAGTATTCGAAGCTGAATTTCCTTACAGAAACATTTTGATGATTTTTATCAGAAAGAAACATATTTTGAAAATGTATCCTTCTGAAAGTCTTCCTAGAAGTGTTCATTATATATAGTATGCATGCACATAATATATAGTTTATTATATATAGTGTGTAAATAAAAGCCCAGTTGTTACCATCATTTAGTAGAAAGCTTATATAATTTTCTTTTGATGTGTGAACATTTGTTTTGCAAACTAAGATGACCCACTCTACAATCTACAATCACTATAAAACTACGATACCCGAATAATGAAAATATTGCCAAACTCTAATCACTTCCCTACTTTTAGAAATGTTTAGTAACACAAAATTTAAGTGTATAAAACCAAAACAAAATCATCTAGCCCATAGGAATTTGTTGCAATAGTATTTGGTTTTCACCATTAGAAAAGCTGGACCTGTGATCTAAAAGATCCAGTTATCTGGTAATGTTTTTTTATAGCCTGCATTGTTTCCATTGAGTTTTATGCTATCAGTTGGTATAATTTTTTTTTCTGTTTGGCCATAATATTGTGAGCGTATGAAATGTGCAATATGTCAGGAATAATTAGGCACTGTAGTGCTGAAAGCCCAGCGTATATACTGCCTCTTTTATAGAAGAAACCAGTTACCTATAGTCCTGTCAGTTTAACTTAGCAAAGACCATCTGTTTGTAGCCACCTCTTTTCTCAGAGGAGCAATCCCTTTTCCACAAAGAACTGCTCCATGATGTCAAAAACACTTTTCTCTACAAAATGGTCTCTCCTATCTTCATTTCTTTCTGTTTCTTCTAAACTGTGTTGCTTATTAGAGAATTCGCAAATGTGGCACTAGATAACTTAAGAGGTGAAATAAAATGAATCTGATAGACAGTGCTCTCAATAGAGTAGATATAAATGTGCTTAGATAAATGTATGGTTACAGGAGGCTTTCTTGTGGACAGTAACTATCCAAAAATATTTACATGTATTTGGGAGTCTAGGTTTATTTGCAACAGTAAGCCAACTGGTATTTGTCAATTACATTTACATTTAAATTTAATTTCAAATCATACGGAACATTATGAGTGGAAAATAAATGGTTTTATGTGCCTAGAATTTAACAGTTTATATTTGATATTATTTTTTAGAAAAACATGTAAATGGTGTTAGAATAGTTCAGCTATTACTAAGCCATTCTGGGTTAGCAGTTATTCGGGAAAAGACTGTCAATTTTATATAAAACCCCTTAGATAAATAGTATGGGTATATGCAAAATTACACAGATAAATAATATTCTGCATCTTTCATCCCTCCTTCTCCTTTCATGACGAACTACTGTTTTACTAAACATGACAATGTGTATTTTAAAACCACCAGAAATTATAATACCTGTATTTCCTGCAACTGGGGAGTAATTCAGAGGGAAATTGGGAACTTACCCAGTGGTGTGTGCTTGAGTTTATATGTTTTATACACATGTTGAGGGAAGAATGCGGCAAGCCTGACATTTCTGCGTATTTCATGGTATTTAGGGAATTTGTCCAGAGCAGAGTGGAAATTTTTGTTCTAACCCTCTTTGTTCATATGTTGCCACAGTGATCTATGAGTTGATAACTAATGGCTGTGGTATTTCAGTGCAAAAGGACAGTCGATCATCAAAGTAACTCAGGTATATAGTCCTGTTATAATCATTAGAATAGTATTTAGTATCCAAGTATCTCCAAAATAAATTCAAGAAGCTATAAATAGATAATAATTTCCATCTAATTTAATTACCAACAAACTTTTTCTTTGTAGTCAGTATTCATCCTTCCTTTAAATGACCAGTTAGTACCATAAAAACAAGGTAGCATTCAGGAAAGCAATATGCACTGCAGTGAAACAGAATAATCACCAAAGTAAGAAAAAGAATGTACACTTGGAGTTAAGCCACCTAGACACATATTTTTATAATTAAGTACAAACTGTAAATGATTTCTTTGCAGTATGGGCTCTGATAGTGGTTCCAGGATTTGATTTTTCTTGTACCTAAAGAATATTTTCAGAATAATTAACAACTCATGTTGAATCTGAAAGTTCTCACATTGGGCTAGATGCAACATGACCTTTAAACTTTACCTAGTTTAAACTCATGCCAAACCCACCTGGGATCATTTTGAGCCTTGAGTGGATTTTATTACAAACTTCTGTTGTCTCTCAGTTAAAGTTGCCCCCGATTGGTTTAGTTTTCGGTTTTATTAAAGATACAGTTACTATGTACCATCCAAAAGTAAACAAGACTTCTGGGTAATTTTACTTAGCATAGTTTGTTTTCCAAATAAATTTAGAAATAATTTTATAAAAATGACATAAATATTGCTTGAAAGGCATTAAATTAGCAATAGTCAGAACATAGCTTAACAGAGAACATCTGAGAAGAAAGAAAAGCAATAAATGTGAGTAGATGTAACAAAGGAATATCTAACATGAGAAATGTGATTTTTATATTTTCAGTTTGTGTCCCTCTCTGCCTAGTACTAACAGACAGAAATAAGAACTGAACATAATATAATGAACAGAGAAAAGGGAAGTCATACTTCTTGGCTAAAGGAATGGTACAAAATAGAGGCCTCTAACTTGACATGGCAGAAAGTATAATGGGATTTTCAAGGCATCCCAAGACATCCCAGGGGAGCTTTAGACATAGCTTCCTATCTTATAAGCAGTGTTTTTCTCACTGCCTGCCTCTGCTGGCCACCAATCCTATATATGAACACCATGAAGAAACATAATGAGGGCACATGTAAAATCTGCTCCACTCACAGATATTCTCTATCCAGGGTGCAAGCTTTGCTAGAGGCTGTCTCTCTCTAAATCCTTTTTCATCTTTCCTTCCTCCACTCTTACTGCATTCTTTACACATCTAAGTTTAAATTCCATAAAGCAAAGAGTCTTGCAATTCTCTGCCATTGTCACTTCCATAAGATGTAAAACTGTATATTTTAGCCCAGCAAGTACCCAGTAGTCAAGTAGATGTGTTTAATTTTTACATTAAAATGTAAACAATAGGAAAAAGATGATTTGACCTAGTCAAAGTTGTGGTTGAAAGGCTCTCTATCTACCATGCCTCTTGCATCACAGTGACTTAAAGGGCATTTCTGGATGGCCTCTAAGCATCACAACTGCATGCTGTTAAATTCAGCCACCACCAGCACACACATACTCTTCATACACGTACAAACTCATTGAGAACAGAAAATGCAACAGTGATTTAAAGCCCTATGTTATCTAAAAAACTTCATGGTCTTTAATCTTTTAAATGTTTTCTACTTGATCATGGAATAAAATGAACTGACAGTTTATCTCTTTCTTCTCTCTACCTTTTGCTGGAGATTTAAATATATATACATATATATTATATATATATATAACAAAAGAAGGGAAAGTAATAAAATCAAAGATCCTAGAAATATTCCATACCAGATAACAAGCTCTGTTGTTATCAGTTTGTTTATTTTATTATTCTTATAAGTTTGAGACTCTGGGTAATCAGTTTTCTTGATTTGAAAACTAAATATACCAATACCTCTAGTAGTACACTGGATATTCTTAAATAGTGTCTATGCCTTTTCAAAGTATATAATCTAAAATTGATGTGAATAATGAACAGATAGACTAATATGTGTGTTACACAACTAAGATTAAGAAGTAACAAGCCAGTCTCACAATTGTGTCTTCTGTCCAATATAAATGCTACAAGATTATAGACATGTACCTTAGGTAAATGTATTTTATAATAGGGATGAAAAGGACTGCAAATCTTTAAGTCAAAGGTTAGTTGCTTTTTGTTTCTTTGTTTACCTTTAATCCTTTCATGGCTGCTACCTGATGAGTAAGCCAGGAAGCTAGAGATATACAAGATATATAAATATTAATGTTATAAATTGGGATGAAGACCAAAATAACTGCGCCAGTAGATTCTGTGGTTTTTATACTTACTCTGTATTTTAGCAATTGCAAGAAACGATCTCCTTACAAGGTGCCAGAATCATGTCACTTTATTGTACATAAATATCAGATCACATTGCTCAGATTTTTTCCAAGCTTCAGAAAAATTTTGAAAAAAATAACATGACATACACTTTAAATTTTATTTTATTACTTTGGCCATCAATTATGTGCTACTTATATCCCCAATTATAAGGAACTCTAGAAGAGGTCATAGCAATGAAGTGCCTGACATATAGTAAATACGCAAATACTTGTTAGAGGAATAAATGACTCTAACCATTGGTTATTTTCCTAATATAGTAAATTAGTGATAATCTCCAGTTTCATTATTCTTCCTCTTTTAAAAATATTCCTTTGTATATCTAAGTGTACCATCCCTAATCGAATTACTGCCCACTTCCCTCACTCTGAAAATCCGCACATCTACTACGTATTTTTCTATTTGTGGTTATCTGAACTCAGACTTAACCTGAAGCAGATCCATTTCTGTCCCCATATCATGCCTAAATTTACTTCTTGAGATTACTATGCCCTATTATAGATAGACGTTCACTCAGGGACAAAGAGGAGAATTACTGGTGAAGAGAAGCTTTAAAAATAGGGGCTATTTTTCTTAGATAACAAGGATTCTGGAGACAAGAGCTACTATTGTTGGTGTGAAGGCTCAATGACATCAGGGTGTACACCTCTGCAAGTCTCTCGGCCCTTTTACTCTCAGCTAAAATGTGGCTACTACAGCTCTCAGCTTGTTCAAGTCAGGAAAAGGAGTGAAGTAGTTTATTTTTCTTCAATAAAGAAAGCAGAAGCTCTTCCAGAAAAACCGTAGCAGACTTTTGTTTATACCTAATTGGCTTGAACTTTGTTACATGATGAAAGGGAAGCAGGGACAAGGGTGCTGGAGATAGGTCAGCCCTGTCACTCCTCTCTCATTTTAGCTCAGCTTAGAAAGCTGTCCTGGCTGATAATATTTTCGTCATCTGTGTAGTCCAAACTTGCAGTGAGAGCCTGCTTGTCTCTTCCTCAAATGTGCTTTTATGAAGACCAATGAAAGGCTTCACCGAAGCCTCCATATATAGATTACCCCATCTGAGATTATAAAGAAGCAATCACAAGTGGATGAGGCAAATTTAAGCTCCATACATGATAAGTACATATCTTAAAATATTTGGGGGTTTTGACATAAATCTTGACTCGTTATCTCAATACCATTTAAGTCCATGCTATTCTAACTGTGGTCTTTACTATACATGTATTTATAGTACACATTCTAAATGTTTATTTTCAATTTATATACTTATCTCATCATGGACCATTAACAAAGAGTTGGCATACCAGAGCCAGTTTGCCAACTACATATCATATGAAGTAAATATGCTTGTAGTCTGATATTTTTGTTATTCACTGACATATGGTAAACATCTCTCTGCATTTCTTGTTCTTTTGTCATTTTGATGATAAAATGCGTAATTCTTGGTATACCATTTAAATAAAATTTTATCATAATTATTTGATATTAAAACTCACCAAGGATTATTTGTGTCATATAAATGTAAAGTTAGTTGAAAGCTTTTCAAGCTTTATTAATAATACTAACAGCCACTCATCCCAACTATAGTTTCTCTATAATTGCTAATTTTTACTAGTTTACTTTTGATGTAATTGGTTTAGCTAGGCTCACTCATAAAATATTAATGTTTACACTGATTTGTTTTGCTTTAAATGACAGCAAAAAAAAAGACATTTCTTTTGTCACCCCACAACATTCTCAGGGAGAACTGTGGTACGTTATGAGGCTAACTGTTGCTTGAATATTACCTGTGCATTACTTAAGGGTGAATCTGCAACCAGTTTCAGGGCCAAAAACAAAAGGTCATAATTTGATAAAAATCTTATTGCCTGATAGCTTGCAGACATCTGTCAGCAGTTTTGGTTTCTTTTAAAGGGCAGCACATGGCTGACTGATCTCATAGTAGGATTTATAAGTATAATTATTGCCATATAATTCAACAAATCACTTTTATCACTGAAAACTTAAAGCTTTCCAGTTTTTGCTTTTTAGCCATTGAAATTTTAGGGAAATAGTCTTCTGTCCAATAAATTTTAATTTCAAAATAAAGTCTTCACTAAAATTTAAGTAGTTTAATGACAAAATAAAAATGAAAATTTTGTCTTTAAAAAATTTTTTTTGCTTTTGCATTTAGAATATTCTATGGATATAAAAATATAGCAGCTGGGCCTTTTAGGATTACATTGATTATTAATCTCAATAATCAGTTGTCCTTATTAACATTCATAATTAACATGCATAGCTTATTGACAGAGGAAATTTGCTTGCATGAAAAAAATAGGCTTATTTGCAGAGGCTGAAAAATGCTTTAAAAAGTGCTCGTTCTAGAGGCTCACTGCTTTCTAAGCACATTCCACTGTAATCTAGCATATAGACAATTCAAGAAAATAACCTTTCTGAGCTTGGGTCTACCTATCTCATAAGGTTATTATATGCATAAAATGAGACATTTTATGTAAATCAGTGAACACAATTCCTACCACATAATATGCACCTGATAATTTATCGTTATTGTACAGAAGCTTATTTCTTAGTTACTGGGTAGAAGCAGTTTGTGTTTGGAAATGAGAATACTAATTTGGACCAAAATAAGAAACAGAACAAAATATATTCGCATAAATAGATATACCTGTTTTAAATGTCCCTGAAAGAATTCCTATGTGATTTAAAAAAAAAAAAAGTCTACAGAATGATGATGAGATATACTGCACATCAAGAAAACTAGAGAAATTACAAAGAGGTATTTTTTTAAACATTAAACAGTTACATAAAAACATTTTTTAAATTTCAAAGAATGGACAACTGTACATAAACTGGAGTGATGTGAGAAGGTGTCACAGAGCAAGCAAAACTTGCAGGCCAGACAGAGACAGACTTATTGGAGACCTGTCCAAGTGTGCCTGCGTAGTCTGTGACAAAGGGGCAAAGGCTAAATGGAACAGATGAATGGTCATGTGGAGACCAGAGAGAGCAGAGGGACCTGACCACTGTATCCAAAGCAGCCCCACAATACACACCCAACAAGATATGCCCTTTTAGCCTTTCATCCTGTTTGTTTCCTTGATATCATGTTTCACAATCTATACTCATCTTGTTTTTCTATTTCTTTAACTGTTAACAACCTATCTCCCCCACTATAATGTAAGTTCTATTAGGGCAGAGTCCTTGTTTGTCTTCTACAGCACTCTGTTCATAAATACCCAGCACTGTACCAGGCATCAAATAAAATAATGTTCAAAAAATAAAAGTTGAATTGATAACAAAGAATATGAGCTGAAAATTAAATGATTCTTTCAACAAGCATTACTGGATAAACTGTGGAATTATATTGTCAAGTATTAAAGAATTCCCTGACCCCTTCGCCCTACCACATTGTCTTCCACCACAGAACTGTGTTGAATAAGCTCCCCACTGCCACAGGAGGAGTCCTCATAGCTCACAGTGAAGCTGGAGGACAAAGCGTAAGATTTTCACCTCTGAAGTTAAAATGCATGGTCCAGGTGTATGAAGGAAAGATTTATGAGACTCTAATTACTTTGAGTTTTTCCTTCTTTTTTTTTTATTTAGATAAAGTTGTTTCTTCTTTTTTATTTATTTATTTATTTATTATTATTATACTTTAGGTTTATGGTACATGTGCACAATGTGCAGGTTAGTTACATATGTATACATGTGCCATGCTGGTGCACTGCACTCACTAACTCGTCATCTAGCATTAGGTATATTTCTCAATGCTATCCCTCCCCCCTCCCCCCACCCTACAACAGTCCCCAGAGTGTGATGTTCCCCTTCCTGTGTCCATGTGTTCTCATTGTTCAATTCCCACCTATGAGTGAGAATATGTGGTGTTTGATTTTTTGTTCTTGTGATAGTTTACTGAGAATGATGATTTCCAATTTCATCCATGTCCCTACAAAGGACATGAACTCATCATTTTTTATGGCTGCATAGTATTCCACAGTATATATATGCCACATTTTCTTAATCCAGTCTATCATTGTTGAACATTTGGGTTGGTTCCAAGTCTTTGCTATTGCGAATAATGCCGCAATAAACATACGTGTGCATGTGTCTTTATAACAGCATGATTTATAGTCCTTTGGGTATATACCCAGTAATGGGATGGCTAGGTCAAATGGTATTTCTAGTTCCCTCACCACTCCTATTCAACATAGTGTTGGAAGTTCTGGCCAGGGCAATTAGGCAGGAGAAGGAAATAAAGGGTATTCAATTAGGAAAAGAGGAAGTCAAATTGTCCCTGTTTGCAGACGACATGATTGTATATCTAGAAAACCCCATTGTCTCAGCCCAAAATCTCCTTAAGCTGATAAACAACTTCAGCAAAGTCTCAGGATACAAAATCAATGTACAAAAATCACAAGCATTCTTATACACCAACAACAGACAGAGAGCCAAATCATGAGTGAACTCCCGTTCACAATTGCTTCAAAGAGAATAAAATACCTAGGAATCCAACTTACAAGGGACGTGAAGGACCTCTTCAAGGAGAACTACAAACCACTGCTCAAGGAAATAAAAGAGGATACAAACAAATGGAAGAACATTCCATGCTCATGGGTAGGAAGAACCAATATCGTGAAAATGGCCATACTGCCCAAGGTAATTTACAGATTCAATGCCATCCCCATCAAGCTACCAATGACTTTCCTCACAGAATTGGAAAAAACTACTTTCAAGTTCATATGGAACCAAAAAAGAGCCCGCATCACCAAGTCAATCCTAAGCCAAAAGAACAAAGCTGGAGGCATCACACTACCTGACTTCAAACTATACTACAAGGCTACAGTAACCAAAACAGCATGGTACTGTTACCAAAACAGAGATGTAGATCAATGGAACAGAACAGAGCCCTCAGAAATAACGCCACATATCTACAATTATCTGATCTTTGACAAACCTGAGAAAAACAAGCAATGGGGAAAGGATTCCCTATTTAATAAATGGTGCTGGGAAAACTGGCTAGCCATATGTAGAAAGCTGAAACTGGATCCCTTCCTTACACCTTATACAAAAATCAATTCAAGATGGATTAAAGACTTAAACGTTAGACCTAAAACCATAAAAACCCTAGAAGAAAACCTAGGCATTACCATTCAGGACATAGGCATGGGCAAGGACTTCACGTCTAAAACACCAAAAGCAATGGCAACAAAAGCCAAAATTGACAAATGGGATCTAATTAAACTAAAGAGCTTCTGCACAGCAAAAGAAACTACCATCAGAGTGAACAGGCAACCTACAAAATGGGAGAAAATTTTCGCAACCTACTCATCTGACAAAGGGCTAATATCCAGAATCTACAATGAACTCAAACAAATTTACAAGAAAAAAACCAACAACCCCATCAAAAAGTGGGCGAAGGACATGAAGAGACACTTCTCAAAAGAAGACATTTATGCAGCCAAAAAAACACATGAAAAAATGCTCATCATCACTGGCCATCAGAGAAATGCAAATCAAAACCACAATGAGTTTTTCCTTCTTCTAAGCAAATAAACACTCCATGGGCAGGGGCAGGGGAGAGGGGAAGATGAAAGTTATTGGGGCTTCAGAAGAATGAGGAGTGATGATGATGAAATTATTTAGTAAAATGTAGAAAAGATTGTATGTCCAGAGAATTAAAAGAGTTACAGATGAATCTGTAGAATCTGGATGAATAACTATGGCTGAGAACCATACAGCTTCCCCCTTCTTCCACTGAAATAACATGACATAAGTGTTTTGGAGCATACGTGTCACTCCGAAGAGAAGGAATAGATGGAGGTAATGAATACTAACCTAAGTGCACTACAAATTGTCAAAATTCCTCTCCTATGGGATAAAAAAGAGCTCAATACAGAAACATGCAATATGCAAGTAGTTGTTTTTTTGGTTTTTTTTGAAATGGGGTCTCACTCTGTCACCCAGGCTGGAGTGCAATGGCGCGATCTCAGCTCACTGCAACCTCCGCCTCCTGTGTTCAAGCAATTCTCCCGCCTCAGCCTCCCAAGTAGCTGGGACTACAGGCCTGTGCCACCATGCCAGGCTGATTTCTGTATTTTGTTTTAGTAGAGACAGGGTTTTGCCATGTTGGCCAGGCTGGTCTTAAAAGCCTTACCTTAGGTGATTCACCCACCTTGGCCTCCCAAAGTGCTGGGATTACAGGTGTGAGCCACTGCGCCTGGCTGCAAGTAGTTTCAATAGAAGGGATAAATAGAAGCTTTCAAAGTTTACACTTGAGGAACCACTATGGTAGGACACTATATGGGTGTACTCTCATTTGCAAAAATAGTTATACATTAAGTATAAGTACATACACCAATATATATCCCCCCACACACACAAAGTTCCAGTATATTCCTGTTTTAATCCATAGGAATCTCTTGTTTCAAATACTTCTCAATTATTCTTTCACTTTTATCTAGGTGCTTCATAGGTGAGAGGTACTATGCTATGCGTTACCTAGCAATATTTTATATGGGCAAGTTGATGTAAATCAATTCAAAAAGGGAAAGTAAAATCTTGGCAAACAAATGTTTTCCTTAGCTATGATTATTAAATCTAAGTACTCATTTATCTACCCATTAATTCATTCAAAGAGAATTGTCCCTTTTATCAGAAAGCAAGAGTTTTTCTAGATTTCACTAGCAATTAAACTAATATCTCACTGGCCTGTATGAACAATATCACCTCCCCTAGCTTAAATGGAAGCTGAGAAACAGGCTCTTTCATCCACTGTAGCAGAAGACAGCAAGGAAGAAGTCTGGGAATTACTCATGTAAACAATAATGTCTGCTGTAACAAACCTCAGGTTAAGACAAATCCGCCTAACCAAATCTTGGCTATCTAAGCTGTCCAGTTTTTCAGGTTACTCTTAGGACACCAAATCACTTAACCTTTTTTTTTTTTTTTTTTTTTCTGTTCAGAGCAAAGGATGAAATGAGGAAGAAAAAAAATGTAAACAGAATGAAATAGGCTGCAGACTTTTGGACAAAGTAGTACTTTGAGCTATTCTCTCTAGCCATACCTCTTCTCCTTTAATATCAAAATGCACTACTGTTTAAGCGATTTTTGTATTGGATGGACCTTGAGAACATATGACTTTAAATGCTGAGGGTTTATTCCAGCAATTCCATCCAGAACCATAAGAAGCCCAAGTTATGAGAAACTGGGCTATATAGGTCAGAGTGTCTGCCCCTCCTCTGCCCATATCATCCCTTTCTTTGCATATCCACTTCTCCCTGGATACCCACATCTCATGTAGCTCATTCTCTCACTTGACCATGTGAGATTCATTTGCTAAGGCTAGAATGAAAGTCTACAAAGGAAATTCAAAAGGCATTGCCAATAACTAGTTAGGCCATTGAGTATATTTGAAAGTGTAATGAGGATCTAAAGGGAAATTTTGTCTTATTCCATACAGTCTTTCAAAGATGTTGTATATACATTCCACACATTTATAAAGCAAGTACCATTTGCCAAGCACTGTATTACAAAGTATGTGTCACCTGCACTTAATCTTTGTTTATGCACAATCATAGTGCAGTGTCTGAAAATTACATTTAGATCTGATTCTTCAAACCATAAATTAAAATAATTGTAATTCCATAGTTTAGAATAAAAGGGACTTATTAAACTAAATATCTGTATCTATTTCTCTGTATTTCAAAACCAAACATTCTTTGGTACCTAATTCACATAGAGTATTTCTTCATATCCATAAAAATGCAAACTCTTTGCAAATGTAATTGCTCAGTCTTCAGAGGTGAGATAGCTTTACTTCTAAGTCTCTTCCTATCCTTATATTTACCTGCTATGGTTCTGAATACTAATTTTAGGAATTCTTTTGATATTACACTGAACTGCTATTTTTCAAATTTGAAAATCTCTGTTACTGCAATTACTTCCACACTTCTTAAGCAACACATCTATTTTTTAACTCATCCTTTACTCATACCAGAGTCATCAACTAATTTGATGATAATCACTTACTGATTCAAGTGTGGGGTCCTGCATCCCTTTCTGTGCTTCATTTATAGCAAGGTGTGTCAGTCTGGGTGTGATTTAGGAGGAAACAGGTAACACTTTATACATAGCAACATCTGTTGTCCAGGAAAGACCTCAACTCTTTACACAGGAATCGTGGTCTTTTTACCTTTTAGTTGGGTGAATGTTCACTTTCAGAACTAACAAATCCATTTGTATAAGTACGTTGTATTGCATAGATTTGTGCAGTACTTCTCAAAATGATTGTGAGACTCCTGTAAGCTTTTGGCGAATGACAGACTCACAACATCTGATGTTAAATTAACATCAGAAAGCAGAATTTGCATCTGGCCACCAGGCCTTTAGTCATCAAACTAGCAAATGGAACTAATGTGGAATAATAATGAGAGAGCTGGCTTTTGAGAACAGAAGACTAAAGGGGAATTTTAGGAAACATGCAGTTCACATTAAAAAAAAAATCACCAAAGCTATTAAACACTGAATGCATCTTATTTTTCATGTCAACTGGGGTTATCATTGTCTCTGCCAGGACATTCATGATTTTTCTGCTGCAAGTAATGTTGAGAAGTTTTTGTTAACCATTTTAAATGCCAGTCAGGTAAACAGTCTTCTTTTCTCCGGACAAAGCTCTATATACCTGTGCATTTTGCATATTTTAAAATAAGGGCTTGAATTGGGAGAATTTTTCAAGACTGCAGTGAAATGTGATCCTAGGAGACTATCACCAAAGCAGCAAATGCTAAACATGATTTTTTTTGTATTGAATGCATAAACACCTTTTTTTTTGCATTTTTGTCCGTGATATTTTGATGGAACTATTGAAAATACTCTAGGGAAGAGAAAAGTTTTTAAGAGGTGCTTTTAAAAAATCAACTTGATTATATAGTTAAGTCCTTTATTTGTAAATTAATTTATGTAATTCAAGTAGATATATGTGCTTCTTTACCAAAAACTGAGCTCCTATAGATTATATTTTGCATCGTCAAAATTATCAACAATCCCCTTTAACAACTAGTAAATGCCACCTAGAATTTTCTGAAATTGGGATCATACAGTTGGAAAAAAATGGAATGAATAAAAATTTTAATTGAGTGAACCAGTCTCCAGAATGAACATCCTACTCTGAAATTATCTTCCACTTTCCTGTTTTGCACTACCAAGCTCTGTCTGATCTCTTTCCTTTTTCTCTTTTTACCTTGATGCATGCGTATAGACATATGCAGCCACACAGCTATCACTGTCTACACAGTCATACAGCAATGTTATTGGAATATGCTCCACGTCTTTCATCTGTGTCTGCCTCAATACTGGTAATCTCTCCCCTCCTCCTGGCATTACTCTTGGAGTGAAAGGTAGTTGACTAAGATTAAAAGGGTATATGAGTGGGACCTTTACAAGCTTCCTCTCCTCCCCACTTGCCAGATTGTGTTGTTTGCTTTGGAATTTATATAGGAGAAATAATTTGAAAATTTTTGAGCAGTGCACTTCAATTTTCTTCTTCATGTATGCCCCCAAATTTTGAAAACGAATATATACCCTCATATAAAATTGATAGCTCAAATTATTTTTATAAATTTAAATGGCTACAAAGACTATTATATACCCTTATATACAATTGATAGCTCAAATTATTTTTATAAATTTAAATGACTACAAAGACTATTATCTCCAGCCCGTTGTATATGATATATCATTACAGATCAAATCTTTATGTCTGCCTCAAATTCATATGTTGAAGTCCTACCCCCAAAAGTGATGGTTTTCAGATGTGCGGCCTTAGGTTTAGATGCCATTATGAGAGTGGGGGGTCCCATGATGGCATCAATGTCCTTATATGAAGAGAAAGAGCCTGGAGCTCCCTCTTCACCGTGAGAGGACACGGAAAGAAGGTGGCTTTCTGCAAACCAGGAAGGCGCCCTCACCAGATCTCATGATAGCACCCTGTTCTTGGACTTCCAGCCTCCAGAACTGCGAGAAATAAACTGTTGTTGTTTATCAGCTAATTGGCGTATGGTATTTTGTTACAGCAGCCTGAGCTAAGATAGAAAAGTGCTGTAAATACATATTTGTCAAAAGCTCGTAGCCACAGGTTTAGATTATTCAATTTATAGTAAATGGTAAAAAAGCCAGTCCTCATTATCAAACCAGCCTGCCAAATCAGGCTTACTATGGGTCAGAAAAGCCTACCTCAATTATCCATTCTTCTTCTGAATTCTAGATAGAATCACAGAATGACAGAATTGTAGAACAGGAGAATGTTTGATCAATCAATAGATGGACAGATAGGAAGGAGACCACCTAGCAGCAGAAGCAGGGGTCCTTCACTGAGATATTTTTGATTTAGTGAGAAAAAAGGCACAGCCATTTTCAATAACGCTTATCAAAACTCTCTTTGGTTCCCTTGCTAGACTCTTCCAGAGGGAGCTATACATTTTCAAATTGCCCCTTGGTTGGTATACCAACTAATGTTATACCTTGAGCAGTAATTTGCTCTTCTTTAGTAAGGCAGGAAAAGTGTGATGATGAAAACAGAAGTTAGAATGGAAAAACCAGGGCCGGGCATGGTGGCTCACTCTTGTAATCCCAGCACTTTGGGAGGCCAAGGTGGGCAGATTACTTGAGGTCAGGAGTGCAAGACCAGCTTGACCAACGTAGGGAAACCCCATCTCCACTAAAAATACAAAAATTAGCCGGGTGTGGTAGTGCATGCCCCTAATCACAGCTAGGTGGGAGGCTGAGAGAGGAGAATTGATTGAACTTGGGAAGCGAAGGTTGCAGCGATCCAAGATCATGCCATTGCACTCTAGCCTGGGCAACAGAGTAAGACTCTGTCTCAAAAAAAAAAAAAAAAGAAAAAAAAAAAAAGGAAAAACCAGGAAGCTGTGAACCAATCTTAAAAAAGAGTTCACATAGAATTTGAGGTTCTAGAGAATGATTTCCATATAGTTATGTGTCCATGTACTTCTAAGAATTTATTTGTGATCCCAAGGGAACATGTACAATTTGAAGATCCTTGCTTAAAATGGTTTTAATGTGCAAATTCCTGAGCTTCATTTCTATTGGTTTCTTATTCAAGCAGTCTGAATGAATCATTGGACATTACTTTGGAAAAAAAAAACAAAACAGGACTAGGACAAAAGAATGGATTAGTAAGGAAGTAGATAAATATTGCTCTAAGAGAAGCTGAAGAGTTTACCACAAAGGTTGAAAGACTCTGTGAAGACATGTAAGTTTATGATTCCTTTCTAGGTAGAAGTTTATGACAATTTGAACAAAAATTAGAGGGCTTCAAGAAATGAAGCGTTCTACCTTTCTAGTGATGGTGTTCATATTAGTGACAAGTTCAGAATATATTAAGGAAGGCACACAAATGATTGATATAGAACAGTGTAGTCATTTTCTCCTTCACTGCTCATCTTTCCTTAATGTTTCTTTTTTCCTGATGCCTTAAGAAAATAGTGCCTGTGTGAAATAATTAATGAATAATGTTAAATTTGTTACCAAGTAACTTTACAATCCTGGTGAAACGCTTTATTTTCTATTTCTTAGAAAAAAATGGAGATTTGTTTCTTCTATAAAAGATTGGTTCTGCTGTCTCAGGAGCAAAATCGAGGAGAAAATAATATTTTGTTTGCAGAGTTTATTTAGCTCTGTTTAGCTATGCTTTTGTAATATATTCTTTCAAAAGCTGTTTTCTTTTCTCTTTGTCATATGCTATAGTTTGTTCTGTTTATTGCACTTAGTAGTATTGTATATTCCTTTATATTTTTTTGTACTTTTCCAAAGAGACAATTCTAATATTTTATGGCATTTGGGATGGTTTTGTTTTTCTTAAGTGTCTTTCATACACTGTATCTTCTGGTTAACAGAGACCCATGGGTAAGCAAAATGCTCTGTTTACAAAATTGTGCCCATATATGGTTATTACTCTCTTGCTGTAATGCATTTAAAAAAATAAGTAGTGAAACTGCAATAAGCTTCTGTTTTACATCAAGTTCCCTTAGAACAGCTTGAGATTTTGCAATGGGGATTTGTATTCAAGAGAGAGCTTTTAAGAGAAACACAAATGGAATGAGAGAAGCAGATCAGGGAAGGGACAGAAGCCAAGTGACGATGAAGTTTTAGCTCAAGTCTGTTGTCAGCCTGGTCCTACAAGGACCTCTGCTACATGATCAATACTATAGAGTTGTCCCATCTAGAGGCAAAGCGACCAAGCTTTGTATCCCCATTATCAGTCGGCTACTGGCTGTTAAGGCCACTGGTATAGAGGGTGAGGCATAATTTCTCAGACATTTCCAAGCAAAATGGATTTGATCAAAAGATAATTTTAAAAAATACATCTATGAGCAATTAGCAGCCAACACTTCCAGTGCTGGTGGATGGGTGCTGTCCTGGCCAGAGAAAGGGAACTGGGAGGAGCTCTGGTCACCTCTACCAGAACTGCTGCACCAAGATACTCATCAAATTAAAATTTTAAGAGCTTTTGCTAAAATTCATTAACATTTAATTCAAAGAGATCTTTCGTGTGTGTGTATGTGTGTGTGTGTGTGTGTGTGTGTGTGTGTGTGTGAGAGAGAGAGAGAGAGAGAGAGAAGGGGGTAGAGCTCAAAGCTATGTCTGCCGAGATTTTAGGCAGAATGGTTCAGTTAAAAAAAAAGGTCCTGGCAGTAATAAATCTGTGTGATTTATTTGCTGTGTCACCTTGAGTAGTTACTTAACTTTTCTGAATCCAGTTAATCATCTCTGCAACGTCTGTCATGGGTATCTACCTGAGGATTATTGTGAAAAAAATGTGTGTCAGGTTGCTGACAAAAGGGAGATACTCACTAAATGATGGTTCCTATTTTATATTTAGTACAGGTTATTGTCCTGCATTTCATGACCTCAGACACTTGCTTTGAAAACAAAACAAAGAATAAAACCAAGTGAGAAAATGTGGCTATATTGGTGCAAATGTTCTCTCTACTGCAAAAACAAAACAAAACATTCAACACTAAGTATCATCTCTGTGTAAAAAAGTAGATCATTTAGTTTGATTTCTTTAATGATAAAATTCTCAGACACTACCAACGTTAAAGCAACGCACCATTCAGATGCACCATTGCGCCAGCAAAATTGGTTGGCATTCTTTAGAGATTTTTAATATACTTTATATAATACTCAACTATTATAGTCAGAAAATGTTAAACATAACTTGGACAAGCAAGACATTATTTAAGACTGTAACTGACTCGTTCTAAAGCAATGCATTATATGACTAGTAGGCTCAAATAGTTGGCGAGTTGTCATAGGGCTTTTGCTTTTTCTGGTAGTTACCATGAGATGGCAATACATGAAAATTCACTTCAGTCTTGATTAAAGACAAAATATTCCCTGGATCTCCAAAATCTGCTATAGGCAAACCTGTCTACCTAGATCATAATAGTCATGAAGTATATGAACTAATACACATATATGTACTCATAGACTGTATCCTCTTCCTCATACTTGCTCAGAAACACTATACTTTTACTTTACAAACTATTCTAGTTTGTGTATTCTAGTTTGTATATTTGGTATCTGAAATTACAGGAAAACTGGAAGCAGGAAAATGAGATAGAAGAATGGTACACACAGTAAAACTTCACATTGTCAAATTGATATCTAACAGCCCAGAGCAATAATTCTTCAAATTTGTATCTATTTTACTAGCATAAGACATATTTGTGCACGTTATTGCATTAGATCTTTATAACACAATAGAGGTTTGCTGGTCAAATAAACATTCTCATTTTACATGTGAAGAATGACTCAGGATGTTTCTGACACTTTCAAAGTCACAACGTTAATAAAATGGCAAAAGGGGATGTCAGATGCATATAGTAGATCACAAAATTTGCATCCTTATCATATTGCTAGATTTTAAGAAAGGAAGATTTTTCATGATAACTCAGAAAGTCCTGTTTCTGAATCCATTTGGTGAAGGGAAAAATTCTGCACATTTACTACTACGACTGGAATATATAACCATATCTTTTAGTTAATACACATTTATTACACAGCATCTATATGTGGTAGCCATTGTATTAAACCCTGGGGATTTGGGGGTGAATAAGTAAAACATATCCCGGCCCTCATAAAGCTTATAGTGTAATGCAATAGGCAGATAAAAGTAGATACAAAAATAATTATCATACATTTTGAATGACATGAATGAAAGAAAATAACCAGCAGAACCTACAGGGATGGCCTCTTGAGAAAGTGATATTTAATATGAAACCTAAAATAGGAGGAATAGTCTGCCAGGAAAACAAATAACACTTCCAGGCACAAGGAATGATGTGTATAAAAGCCCTAAGGGTGGAAAATTCTTTGCAAGTTCCAGGAAGAGTTAAAAATCAAATGTAGGAGAGGCAGAGTGACCGGGGGAAGATACTGAGTTCAAACATACACAGATAGATGATAGATGATAGATAGATAGATAGATAGATAGATATTTGAGAGATATATAGACTTGACATATTTCAAGCAGAGAATGTTATTATTCAATTCACATTTTACAAAGATTACTCTAACAACTCTAGGAAAAGAATTACAGGGGGGTTAGCATTAGAAATGAGGAGACCACTGATGGGACTATTATAGAAGTGCAAGATTGAACTAGAAACAGTGATGGAGGTGGAGATAAGTGATATATTAGAATAAACTTTGCACATAAAGCTGAAAGGACGTGGTGATGGATTAGAGATGGGAGTGCAGAGGTGAGTAAGGCAAATGACTTGACCCCCTTGGCTTTCTGGCTTGATCCAGTGACTAAATAGTGTGTCATGTCATTACTGAGATGAAGAGGACTGGGCAAAAGTAGAAAACAGAATCAGGAGGGAAATCAGCAGTTCATGTTGACACTTGGCAAGTCTGAGATTCCTATGGGAATCAGATGAAATTCAAGTAAAAAAAACTAGCTATGGAAATCTAGATTCTGAAGGGGAATTTCAAGCTGGAGTTATGAATTTGAAGTCACCAACATTATGATTTTATTTAAAGTCAAATAAACAATTGCTATCTTCCAGGATCACAGAGAGAGTGATATTAGTAAAAATGCCCAGGACTGAGCCAGAGGAACACCAGTACCTAGTGGTCTTTCTACTATAACACAGTGCTTCCTTAGAAAAATGTTCAAAATAAGTGTAAAAAGTTACCAGAGCCAGAATCGCCCATATTTAATAATAATGAAAATTTCAGGCCCTTAAAGAAATATTTTCACTATGTTTTCTTAACCCCGTGTTGAATGTCATAACCATCAGTATTGTATGCCTCGGGAAGGTGGAGATATGGGACAGAAGGAGGAAACCATGCCAGAGAGACAGAAATCAACATGCCATTTCAATCTTTCCCCTTTGTTCTTTGAACTTCTCTACCGTTTTCTCCCTGTGGAGCCTTGGCATCTTAAGATCTTTATTATCAGAACTTAAGCATGAAAGAATTTCTTGTCTTGATGCCTTATCTCTTCTGCATCCAGAGGAACTTCACGATGCTTAGATACCACTTAACAAATAGGAAAACAGAAAAACTACCCTAAGATTGTAGACACAGAGTCCATCCGTATTGACTGTTTAATAGTTCAGGGAATGCACAGTAAAGGCAACTATCATTGCTAAATTCAGAATGGAAGAATGGTAAATATCACTTAGTCCCAGAATAGTCTCCTAATTCCAACTGAAATACACACTACAAACCAAGAAAAATGCAGAAGGTGCTCAGAAACTGCAAAGAAAATAATTGGAAAAGAAAGAGTGCAATACAAAACCAGTCTATATGCCTATTACATTATTTGTGGCTGAATTTTAAAACATGCATCATATACAAACTAGGAAAATTTCTTAATTTAATTGGATTTAACATTTAAGTATCAAAAACAGAATACTAATTTAGCTGAGCTAAGAATAATGTAGGGAAAAACTGAAGGATAGTGTAATGCACTGAATCATATAGCACAATATAATCCATCAAAACCACAGAGCCTACAATTTTCTTGCTTTATATTAGGTTGAAAAATGACTTCAGAGTATGTGCTTATAAGAATAACCGATGAGAAATCTAAGTGGAGGGAAGACCACTTGATGCCAGCTGTTTATGATAATGTATAAATCTAACAGCCATAATTAATAATAGTTAAAGGCTTAAATGGCCCTGGGATATTCAGTTAACAGAAGACAGGTACACCTGCCAATTTGAAGCTTTGAAACATTGCTTAGAGAAAGTTAGGGCAATTAACCTGACTATATTCCACTCAGCTTTGAGTAAAAATGAATGTTATGAAAATAATGTAGGTCAGATATTGACTTGCAATATTATTTAGAGTTCTGATACAATATATCTTAAACACTATTCAGTCATTTTGAAATCTGTGAATAAATCTCGACATGCAATTTATACAGACAAAATAAATGAGAAAAATGCTCACTGAGTTTATATTCCCATTTTGGCATTAATATCATTTTTAAAGGCTGTTAGCTTTATTTGGAAGTCAGAAAATTTCTTAATTAATAAAGTTCACATTAAAATAAAACATCATTGTTTTGGACATAGTCTACAATATGAATGGACTAAATGGTAAATCTCCATAGTGAAAATTCTCAAATCTCCTACACATTTACTGAAAAATTAAAATATCATTGTCATTGCAAATAAAATATTATTGGCATTATTAATAAAACTGTTTTGGGTACTCTATACAACTTCTTTTAGAAGTGTTTTCTCAGATTTTTGTTTCATCAGAGCTCTACTTCTGTTATTTACATTTTAGTACTTTTTATTGTAATGTATGTGATACCTATGTGTGGTAATATCAGTTTACTTTATAATCACCTGTGTTTTTTATATGTGTTTTTCCATTGAATTAACCTATTAATAAACTGAATATTAAAGACCTAGATTTCTAAAATATATATATATAATGAAATAAATATTATCATATCTATTCTCACTCTTTTTATCAGTAAAAGGTAATATTTAGGCCCAATTTGCTGTTGACTTTTTACCTGGCCATTGGGTGAAAATGGCCCAAGGTTTTTGTAATCAATGACTCCATGAATAAATTGTGTATAATCTTATAGATAATTTGTTTTCACTTTATTTCAAACATGGTAGCAGAATTGACCTCTTTTATTGTGAAATTTTTATTTTTATTTCCATAGTTTTTGGGGTATAGCTGGTTTTTGGTTACATGGATAAGTTCTTTAGTGATGATTTCTGAGATTTTGGTGCACCGTCACCTGAGCAGTGTACCCTGGACCCTATATGTAGTCTTCTATCCCTCACCTCTCTCCTACCCATCCCCCCCCCCCCCCGACTGAGTCCTCAAAGTCCATTATAACATTCTTAGGCCTTTGCATACTCATAGTTTAGCTTTCACTTACAAGTGAGATTATACAAAATTTGGTTTTTCCATTCCTGAGTTAGTTACTTCATTTATAATAATGGCCTCCAGCTCCATCCAAGTTGCTGCAAAAAGATATTATTTCATTCTTTTTTTGGTTGAGTAGTATTCTTGGTGTATATATACCACATTTGTTCATTAACTTGTTGGTTGATAGACACTTAGGTTGGTTCCATAGTTCCATATCTGAAATTGTGAACTGTGCTGCTATAAACATGTGTGTCCATGTATCTTTTTCATATAATGACTTCTTTTCCTTTGGGTAGATACCGAGTAGTGCAATTGCTGGATCAAATGGTAGTTATACTTTTAGTTCTTTAAGGAGGCTCTATACTGTTTTCCATAATGGTTAACTAGTTTACATTCCCACCAGCAACACTGCTGGTGGCAAAGTGTTCCATTTTTACCATATTCATGCCAACGTCTATTTTTTTATTCTTAATTATGGCCATTCTTGCAGGAGTAATGTGGTATCTTATTATGGTTTTAATTTGCATTTCCCTGATAATTAGGGATATTGAGCATTTTTTCATATGTTTGTTGACCATTTGTATATCTTTTTTGGGAACTCTCTATTCATGTCTTTGTCCACTTTTTGATGGGATTATTTGTTTTTTTCTTGCTGATTTATTGAGTTCCTTGTAGATTCTGGATAGTAGCCCTTTGTCAGATGTGTAGTTTGTGAATATTTACTTCTACTCCGTCGGCTGCCTGTTTACTCTGATGATTGTTTCTTTTGCTGTGCAGAGGCTTTTAAGTTTAATTAGGTTCCATTTATTTATTTTTGTTTTTGTTGCATTTGCTTTTGTGGTCTTAAGTCATGAATGATTTGCCTAAGCCAATGCCTAGAAGAGTTTTTCCGATGTTAACTTCTAGAATTTTTATGGTTTCAGGTTTTAGATTTAAGTCTTTGATCCTTCTTGAGTTGATTTCTGTATAAGGTGAGAGATGAGGATCCAGTTTCATTCTTCCACATTTGTTTTTCAGTTTTCCCAGCACCATTTATTGAACAGGGTGTCCTTTCCCCAATTTGTGTTTTTGTTTGCTTTGTCGAAGATCAGTTGGCTATAAGTATTTGGCTTATTTCTGGGTTCTCTATTCTGTTCCATTGGTCTACATGCCTATTTTTATACCAGTATCATGCTATTTGATAATTATTGCCTTGTAGTATAATTTGAAGTCGGGTAATGTGATGCCTCTAGATTTGTTCTTTTTGCTTAGTATTGTTTTGGCTATGTGGGCTACTTTTGGCTCCATATGAATTTTAGGATTGTTTATGCTAGTTCTGTGAAGAATGATGACGGTGTTTTAATGAGAATTACATTGAAACTGTAGATTGCTTTAGGCAGTATGGTCATTTTCACAATATTGATTCTTCCCATCCATGAACATGGAATGTGTTTCTATTTGTTTGTGTCATCTATGATTTCTTTCAGTAGCGTTTTGTAGTTTTCCTTGTACAGATCTTTCACCTCCTTGGTTAAGTATATTCCAAAGTATTTGAATTGTTTTGCAGCTGTTGTAAAAAGGTTTAAGTTCTTGATTTGAGTCGCAGCTTGGTCATTTTTGGTGTACAGCAGTGCTACTGATTTGTGTACACTGATTTTGTATCCTGAGACTTTACAGAATTCGCTGATCAGATCTAGGAACTTTTTGGATGAGTTTTTAGGGTTTGCTAGGTAAATGATCATATCATTCGCAAACAGCAACAGTTTGTCTTCCTCTCTTCCAATTTGGATGCCCTTTATTTCTCTCTTCTCTTGTCTGATTGCCTAGCCAGGACTTCCAGTACTATGTTAAATAGAAGTGGTGTCTTGTTCCAGTTCTTGGGGGAAACGTTTTTAACTTTTCCCCATTCAGTGTGATGTTGGCTATGGGTTTGTCATAGATGGCTTTTATTACTCGAAGGTAAGTCTCTTCTATGCCAATGTTGTTGAGGGTTTTGATCATAAAGGGATGCTAGATTCAATCAACTACTTTTTAACGCCTATTGAAATGATCATATGATTTTTGTTTTTAATTCTGTTCATGTGATGTATCACATTTATTGATTTGCATATGTTAAACCACCCCTGCATCCCTGATATGAAACCCACTTGATCATAATGGATTATCTTTTTGATATGCTGTTGGATTTGGTTAGCTAGTATTTTGTTGAGGACTTTTGCGTCTATGTTCGTCGGGGACATTGGTCTGTAGTTTCCTTTTTTCATAACATTACAAACAGCGGGAGGTGAGAGGATTGCTTGAGCTCAGGAGGCAGAGGTTGCAGTGTGCTGAGATTGCACTACTTCACTCCTGCCTGGGAGATAAGAGCAAGATCCCCATCTCAAACAAACAAACAAGATCTCATGAAATATAAGTTTATAAAAATTGTAATCTGATAAAAATTCAAAGTTTATAAATTCAAGGTTTTTGAGAAAACAATTTTAATGTTTGTGAAACAAATACAGAACATGGATACACAGACAATATTATTTAACACCAAAGGCCTGTCTCCTTTTTCCCCAGCCCATTAGCTTTCGATTCAAGAAAATAAATCAAGTTTAACATGTTTGATAAATAATAATTACCACACATGGAAAGACATTGTCTGAGACACAGAGTAACTGTAAAGAGAGTTGCTTCTTCTGGCCAATTAACAGGTGATCCACTGGATCAGCTCAGCTTTTGTGTTTGCCCAGATACTAGAAAAAACTTCTGGAAAAGTGGTGTCAATATCAAAGGGACACAGACTGGTATTGTTTTATGGATCAATTAGCAAAAATAACTGTAAATGTCTCTTTTTCTGAAGACGGAGCCAAATTTGTCTACAGGGCCACAATTAAGTAGCATAAATTCTTACTTCAGAGATTGTTGCTTCAGCATCAAGGTATCAATAAAATCCAAAATAGAGATTCCTGACTAAACACTTTCAGTTAGTTTCTTAAAATCTAGCTAAGTGAAAATATTTAAATAATAAACATTTTAATGTACTTATAATAGGGGAAATTAAGATACATCCCATTTCAGCTAGCTAGTTCTCCTACCCTTGAATACCTGCAACCTCTAAGCTTTCATGTGAATGAATTCAGACCTCATTAATGCACAGTACATGAAAGGATAGACCTACATGTGGTTTACATTTGTATTTATGAAGATAGCCATTGGAAAGAATAAGTAACCATATAAGGAGGATGTTAAAAGTTCCTACGAAGAACAAACTTTTCATATATTTAAATGCATCAGTTTTCATACATTTAACTGGTGAGCTACTGAGGGCATATGCTAGTTAGGTCACTTCAGCATGTCCTCTACAAGGCCTGATATGGGATAGACTACATTTTATTGGCATAACACCAACCAAAATTCTGGAATAGATTATATGATATTCTCTGAAAATAATCTTTTGGGTCAAATTAATTAATGAGTATGCTGTTGCCTGAGCTGTAATATCACAAATCACATTTCTTTCTTTTCTTTTCTTTTCCTTTTCTTTTATTTATTTATTTTTATTTTTAGACAGGGTCTTTCTCTGTTGCTCAGGCCAAAGTGCAGTGGCACAATCACAACTCACTGCAGCCTCGACTTCCCAGGCTCAAGTGACCCTCCCACCTCAGCCTCCAGAGTAGCTGGGACTACAGGCGTACACCACCATGCCTGGCTAATATTTGTAATTTTGTGTAGAGATGGGGTTTTGCCATGTTGCCCAGGCTGGTTGCAAACTTCTGGGCTCTAGTAATCTGCCTGCTGGGCCTGCCAAAGTGCTGGGATTACAGGCTTAAGCTACCATGCTCAGCCAAAAATCACATTTCTTATAACACGTTTATTTACTTTGGATGTGGAAGACGTTATACCAACAAAGTCAGTCATTTAGAAAGGAAGAGTTTAACTTGAAAATTTTTTTACAACCTAAATACATTAAATTGATGGCTGCCTTATGCTATGTCTGTATTTAAATTGATGACAAAAGTATTTACAGAAAGAAAACAGGGATAAGGAAAGATATTTGAGCAACATGGGAGAGTTGCTGATGGACTTTTAAGAACATAAATGACTAATATTTAATCTCAGTCTGTCTGTGTTCCTAGAATATGAAAACCTTCAGTAAGGTAAGATATATTAATACTAGGAAAGGCCTTGGATGAGTATTTAATGAAAATTATAGAGAAGGGATAAATTCTGACTATGGTCACCATCAGGGGCAGAGGTAAATTATCCTCAACAAAGAAAGATTGAAGCCCCAAAATCCATAGAGGTAGGGAGTAGGAGTCAGAAGTGATCATGAAGCCACATGCACTGGCAGGAATTTGAAGCAGTTTTAAGAAGGACGTTACACTTCCCATAAAATATGAAAGTTGGGTTTGAGCTAATCTGATCTGCATCTTTAAGGGCCAAGAGGCAGAGAACTGAATCTAAGATACACAAATATATGGCCAAAGCATCAGTCTCCAAACAAACGTATTCAAATAGAAAAACAAAGGAAATAAATACTCTATTTTGAATTTTCTATTAGTGCCACCAGAGAAAGCATCACAGATGTTTTTCGGCTATCTCCTAAGCTGTTAAAGAACATGATTCTGTGAAACAGACCTGAGAGAATTGCCTTCTCTTTTGGTACAAAAAAAATCTAAAGTTTCATTTTCTGAAATCTCTCACGAGGTGAAGTCAGTGTAGAATACCAACACAGGTTTTTAATTGTGGAAACCTAAATTATTCTCTTTTATGTTGTCAACAAAGATGCTTTATTCACACTAAATGAAAAATACAGTCTTTATTTTTCTATATATGTGAGAGATTTATAATTGAAAGTAAAGATAATTATATCATGATAAATATAATTGGATGATGTCCAATTTAAACATAAACTTCCATATTACTTTCAATAATGTGTTTTATTTTATTTTCTGGTTCTGGTATATTTCTAAGTTCTTTAAAGCATTTAAGTTGAAGGGGGGAAATGGCAGATAGGAGGCAGGACTAACTTTCAGCTCCCACTCCAATGGATAGAGCAGCATGTGGAGACTCAAATCGTGAATTTTGGCTCCAAGAACTACCACAGGAACATACCAGAAAGCCGAGAGAATCCACAGACCCTTTGAAGGAAGCAGAGCTGCTGCAGGCCCTGGGAGACAGCCGAAAAAGTGTGACTGTCCAAAATATGAAAGGGGGATCATCGGCCTGAACGCATATCCTCACTGGGGAATCTCAAGTTCCAGATCAGGGGATAAGGATTTGACCTTACCTGGAGCTGAGACAAATTTAGAGAGCTGAGTAAAATATGAGAATAGAAGAAGCAGTGGGAAGAGCCCTGTGGACACTCACGGTCCCCAGGGAAGCCATTTCTGACTTTGTCTCCCAGGGGTCCTTGGGGAGGGCTACCAGAGGAACTGGAAAAAGACCACAGGAAGAAGGAAATTTCCAGCTGAACTCTGTAACAATTTCAACCAAAGTTTCCTGGACGGAACCTGGAGAAGGGGGCAAATCAGGAGTGCAGACGAGCACAGAAGCTGTGGCAGGTGGGGAAGCTCAAAACCTGAAAGCTCTGTTTGCTTTCACAGCTGGGAGGCTGGTTGTCTGGGGCAAGTTCTCAGCTCCGCCCACCCACTGCCTGGAAACAAACTCAGTACCGTTGTGGGGGCACAGTGGGAGTGAGACCAGCCTTTTGGGCTGCATAGGAGCTGATGAGGCCTGTAACTGCCAGCTTTCCCCCACTTCCCTGGTGACCTGCATGATGCGTCAGAGGCAGCCATAATCCCTCTGGGAACATAACTTCTTTGGCCTGAAAACCACACCCCCACCCCCACAGCAGCTGCAGCAAGCCCTGCCCAAGGAGAGCCTGAGCTCAGACATGCCTAACCCTGCCCTCACCTGATGGTCTTTCTCTACCTGCCCTGGTAGCCAAAGTCAAAGGACATAATCTTTTGGGAGCTCTATGGCCCTGCCCACCACCTGATCCTCCCTATACTACTGCAGCTGATGCTGTCTTGAAAGCACCACCTTCTGGCTGAAAGCCAACCAACACAAAACTAGCACAGTAAACACAACTACAACCAAGGACCCTCAGAGTCCACTTCATTCCCCCTGCCACCTCTACTAGAGCAAGTGCTGGTATCCATGGCTGGGAGACCTGAAGACAGTTCACATCACAGGATTCTGTGCAGACACTACCCTGTATGAGCCCAGAGACTGGTAGTTCCACTGGATGGCTAGATCCAGAAGATAAATAACAATCACTGCAGTTTGGCTCTCAGGAAGCCCCATCCCTACGAAATGGAGAGAGCACCACATCAAGGGAGCACCCTCTTGGACAAAAGAATCTGAACAGCGGCCTTTAGATCCAGATCTTCCCTCTGACATAATCTACCCAAATGAGAATGAACCAGAAAAACAATTCTGGTAATATGACTAAACAAGGTTCTTTAACGCCCCCCTCCCCAGAAGATCACACCAGCTCACCAGTAATGGATCCAAACCAACAAGAAATCTCTGAATTACCAGAAAAAGAATTCAGAAAGTCGATTATTAAGCTAATCAAAAAGGCACTAGAGGAAGGTGAAGTCCAAATTAATGAAATCAAAAAATAAAACATAAATCAGCTGGGCACAGTGGCTCATGCCTGTAATCCCAGCACTTTGGGAGGCTGAGGCAGGTGGATCACTTGAGACCAGGAGTTTGAGACCAGCGTGGCCGACATGGTGAAACCCCATCTCTACTAAAAATACAAAAATTAGCTGAGCGTGTTGGCAGGCACCTATAATCCCAGCTACTCAAGAAGCTGAGGCAGGAGAATTGCTTGAACCTGGGAGTGGAGGTTGCAGTGAGCCAAGATCATGCCGCTGTATTCCAGCCTGGGCAACAGACCAAGACTCTGCCAAAAAAAAAAAAAAAAGAAGAAGAAAATATATCAAAAAAAGGGTACAACATATGAAGGGAAAAATCTTCAGTGAAATAGCATAAATAAAAAACAATCACAACTCCTGGAAATGAGGGACACACTTAGAGAAATGCAAAACATTTAAGTTGATAATGTATTTTACTTTTGATGCCTTGGTGTTTTTATTAATGTAGGAGTCAAAAATCATAAGATCCTGAAAAACATAATAATTTCATATGTTCAATTTTATATTTGTCACTGTCATATATTGAATAATTTGTACTCACAGAAATATAACTTTAAACTACATAGTCAGTATTATACAAAAGCACTGGTCACACATCAGGTTGAGTATATAAAAAATTTTGAAGCACATCTCACCTAAAGATATTTATGCTTTAGTTGAGGATATAAAACCCATAAATAAAAATAAACAAAAATAATACATCAAAATATGCTAAATTAAGCTATGTATGTTATCAATTTGAGGATATATTGCGAGATTTCTTATTGATCCATAATATACATATTTATGGAATACATGTGATATTTTGATACATGCATATAATGTATAGTAATCAAATCAGAGTGATTGCTGTATCCATTACCTCAAATGCTTATTTTTTTGTGTATTGGGAACATTCTACATCTCCTCTTTTAGCTATTTTGAAATGTACAATAAATTATTGATAACTGGCTGGGCGCGGTGGCTGACACCTGTAATCCCACACTCATTTAGGAGACCGAGGTGGGCAGATTACGAGGTCAGGAGATCGAGACCATCCTGACCAACATGGTGAAACCCCATCTCTACTAAAAATACAAAAAAAAAAAAAAAATAGCTGGGTGTGGTGGCACGTGCCTATAGTCCCACATAATCAGGAGGCTGAGGCAGGAGAATCGCTTGAACCCAGGAGGTGGAGGTTGCAGTGAGCCGAGATTGCACCACCACAGAGTGACACTCTGTCTCAAAATATATATAGATAGATAGATAGATAGCTACTGAACTTACAACTAATTTCTCCTCTCTAACTGTATTTTTGTACCCATTAACCAACTTCTCCTAGTCTCTTTCTCCCACTCTCTCTCCCAGCTTTCTGGTAACCACCATTCTACTCTCTACCTTCATG
Organism: Pongo abelii; assembly: GCF_028885655.2. NCBI lineage: Eukaryota > Metazoa > Chordata > Mammalia > Primates > Hominidae > Pongo > Pongo abelii. The sequence goes on from NC_071996.2 coordinate 117,595,854, forward strand.
AGATTAACGTTTTTAGCTGCCACATATGAGTGAGAACATGTATATTTGTCTTTCTGTGTGTGGTTTATTTCACTTAAGATAATGTCCTCCAGGCTCATCCATGTTGCTGCAAATGACAGTATGTCCTTCTTTTTTATGGGTGAATAATATTCCATTGTGTGTGTTTATATGCCACATTATCTTTATCCGTTCATCTGTTGATGGACACTTAAGCTGATTCCATATCTTAGCTACAGTGAATAATGCTGCAGTAAACATGGGAGTACAGCTGTCTCTTCAGTATACATGTTTCCCTTATTTTGGACATATACCCAGCAGTGAGATTGCAGGATCACATGGTAGTTCTATTTTTAGATTTTTGGGGAATCTCCATACTGTCTTCCATAATGGCTGTACTAAGTTACATTCCTACCAAAGGTGTATGAGAGTTCCCATTTCCCTGCATTCTCATCAGCATTTGTTATTTTTTGCTTTTTTATAATATCCATCCTAACTGGGATGATATGATATCTCATTGTGGTTTTGATTTGCATTTTTGATGGTTAGTGATGTTGAACATTTTTTTCATATACAATATTGAGAGATTGATGTAAAAAATTAATCTTAGAAAATGTATAAAGATCTAAGTCAGAAAAACCATTGCCAAAGGTTAGATCTCAACCTCATTAAAGTTAATCCTAATATAATAGAACATCAGACTATTGAAGAGGTAGTTTCTTCAGAATTGCCAGAACATTTAATCCTTCACTGACAGCATTCTGCTTCTTGGACCTGTTGTGTAGTGTGATGCACCTCCAGGCTAAAATATTACCTTCAAATCAGAATTTTGTAAGGGGTACCATTTCCCTATTTCTGCTTGCCCTGGGTGCCAGAATGCTGATTCTCAACATCAGATAGGGTCCACCCAGTTCAGGTACTTTTTCTTCAACAATTCATAACCAGATTAGTTTATGTGGAACTTACCAAAGCAGCAAAAGATTTATGACTGTTTATCCTCTTCCTTTCCCGTTCCTCTCCTCATCACATTACATCTTCCACCAATAAAATTGATAATTTACTTGATTATGTGCTTAGTAAAGATATACCGTAATTTCTAATTCCAAAGTTTCAGTTTTTGCTCATTAAGCAGTGGATCCTCTTTCTATACTAGCAGTGCTGATCTATCTTCTCAAATATCAGGCCCCAAAAAGGTGGCTTTATTTTCATTGATTTCTCATGCTTATTTCTTATTCTTATTTCTCATGCTTAGCTTTTCTTTATTTTGATGGTTAATATTAGGTGTCAGCTTGATTGGATGGAAGGATGCCTAGATAACTGGTAAAGTATTGTTTCTGGGTGTGTCTGTGAGGGTGTTTCCAGAGGAAATTAACATTTGAGTCAGGGGATTGGGAGAAGAAGAACCACCCTCAAGTGTGTGGGTACCATCCAATCAGTTGCCAGCGAGACTAGAACAAAGCAGAGAAGAAGGTATGACAAGCTGGTTTGCCAAGTCTTCTGGCTTTCATCTTTCTCCTGTCCTGGATGCTTCCTACCCTTGGACATCAGACCCTAGGTTCTTCAACCTTTAGACTCTTGGACTTATACTAGTGGTTTCCCAGAGGCTCTCAGGCCTTCGGCCACACACTGAAGTCTGCACTGTCGGCTTCCCTACTTTTGAGGTTTTTGGACTCAGACGGAGCCACTACTGGCTTCCTACCTCCTCAACTTGCAGACTGCCTATTGTGGGACTTTGCCTTCTGATCGTGTGCACCAATTCTCCTTAATAACTCTCTTTCATATATACATATACTCTTTTCGTTCTGTCCTTCTGGAGAACCCTGACAAATACAGATTTTGGTACCAAAATCTGTATTATGTTGTCTTTTATGACAACATAAAAGAGAATAATTTAGGTTTCCAGAATTAAAAACCTGTGTTGCTATTCTACACTGACTTCACCTCTAGAGAAATCTCAAATTTCTCTAGAGAGAAATGGAATTTTAAGGATGGATTTCTTTAGTTGGTTTTGGAGTTTCTGGAGTTCTCTGTTTAAACTGATTAGACCCCAAAATGGTAAGGACTCAACTTCTAGTAGTATGGAGAACACTGATAGTCCTTGGCATGAACTGCATAAACATGCTCAAAATAAAGGCTTTGAGTGCTGATTTTTTTTTAAACTATTTCAGTTGAAGACTTTGTTTTGTGTAATGAGCCCAGAAAATATATTGGTTATAGTATAATAGTATAATGGTTAAAAGCATTGGCTCTAGAGCTAGAATGCATGAATCCAAATTTCACCTCTTCCACTCTGTAACTGGATTAACCCATTTATGCCTGAGGTTGCATTTTTTTGAATTTTTGCAATCAGACGTTGGTGATGACCTTGAGCATTAGGATATAAATAACTCCCACATGCTTAGGGTCCCAATAATGGAACACTAGGGATAAATGGGCTAATAGCTATATAACATAGACAGGGCACTTAATCTTCCTGTGCCTCAGTTACTTCTTCTATACAATGGGGATTATAATAGTACCTACCTCATAGGTTTGTGGTGGGGAAGAAATAAATAATTACAACATTGCGTGGCACATAGTAAGCTTTCAGTAGTTAATGTAACTGTTTTTGTTTTTATGGTTATGGGATGAAGTTTTCTATTTCTTGAACCCAATTGCTCTGTTTTTGTTATTATTATTAGTCTTTTATCATTATTTTTTCTGGCTGCTGCAATATCTACATGGGTCCTTATTTCTCCAAATGCTATGATAAATGTTTTAGATCCCATTAGCCAAAAGGATCCTTTCCTACCTAGAGTCCAGACTCAAAACAGACCACTTCATGCCTCTCCATGCCTAAATAAGGGTCCCTTTACCCACTATGGTAGTGTAGCTATTATATCTCTTCATGCCTGATATCCTGGGAATATAACTAAAACTCTAGATAGGAAGAAGGATCAGAAACTCCCCAGCCTAATTGTAGAGAAACCCATTGCAGCCTATCTGAGAAATGGGAACTTTGCTTGTTGTCTCACACCCCTAGCCTCACTGTCTCCTAAGCCATAAAATAACAGTAAACAAAGTTCTGATTTATGTGAAACTTTAACAGCATGCATCAATTGAGAGATGTTTAAATACCCTGGGAAAACTATTCAAACAAAACCACATCCACTCACGCAAAAAGCCACAAAGAAATATCCTCTGCTCTTCTTTCTTGCTCTTGCTCTTCAACATCTTGAAAGAATGTTATGGACCATGGAAAGTAACATGTCTTTGCACTGACCTAGTCGTCTTACCACAATAGTAGAGGTTTCTAGCCCTTGGTTCCAGGTATTGGTTCCAGGTATTGTTACCAATTTGACCAGTGCTCCCAATTCATCAGTTACTGGTACTGAGGCTCATAGCAATGATGTCTTGGCTTTGCCCAGAAACATGAACACCTCCACCTTATCTTGAGCCAAATTAAGCCTATTTAACCTGCAACCTTCCATAGTCAATAAGGTTACATAATTGATTAATTTTTCACCAAGGCCCCATACTCCAGTCAATTATATTTATTTATTTTTGGAAATGGAGATAACCTCAGGGAAGCTCCTAAGGCCTATCTACAGTGTTGGTCATATGACCTTTTACCAGCCCTACTCTTATACACATTGTTCTCACCAAGAAAAATGGAGAATTTAAGGTTTATAACAACTCCCAGATATTGAACCAAATTACCATTGAAATCAATATGCCCTCCTACATTTTTCTTAATCTGCTTGATCAACTTGAGTCAGCTGTGATATGTGTCAACTGAAACTCTAGGACAGGATTAGAGGGTAAGGAAGAAGTTGGGGGGAAGGGTCTTATCTCCCTATCAATATCAGAAATATTTTTTAAGTATTCATGAAAGACTGTGTTTTCAGATCCTTATGATAATTTTGAATACAATTGACCCTCGAACATGTTTGAACTGTGAGGTCCACTTATACATGGATTTTTTCAATAAGTTCATTGAAAATTTTCTTGGAGATTTGTGACAATCTGAAAAAAACTTGCAGATGAACCATGTAGCCTAGAAATAAGAAAAAATAAAAGATATGTCATGAGCAAATTCAGTATAAAATATATTTAGATATTAGTCTCTTTATGTGTTAATTGACTATGATATTGATAACAGTAAGATATTAGTAGTCAAGTTTCTGTGGAGTCAAAATTTATGTGTGGATTTTCTATTTCATGAGGGTTTTGTGCCCTTAACCCCTGCATATTTCCAAAGATCAATTGTGTTTGGTAATAGGTTTGAATAAATGTTAACATATTTATGTAACTCTGAAAAATACACTTTTAAGCATTGCAAATGATTGGAAAGAAGAAGAATGATTCAATAAGTAATCTTTCTTTGGTAGATGGGAACCAGTAAATATCAAAGGCCTTAGAAACACGTATAACTCGACACAGGAATTCTATTCCTAGAAATCTTTTTAATGAGGTAACCAAAAGCTCCACAATTTGGAATTAAGTAAAAAAATACACACACACATGCACACACACACACACACACACATATTTGTGTGTGTGCTTATATATGGATCTTATGATAGTTATATAACAAAAATAATATGTAACTGTTTAAAATCATATTTATCTAGAATATCTGACAACAAAAGAAAGATGCCATAATATATTTAAGTGATAAACCAAAGCAATGAACATAATGCACCGTGTCACATGAGTCTTAAAGATGATAATGACTGCATGGATGATAATATTGCTACTCACTTGTTTTATTTTTTACTCTTGAGCACATAACATTTTCCCCACAGTTACAATGCAATAAATTTAATTCAGAAATAATTATTTTTAGTAAGGAGGCAAAAAAAATTCCCTACATTTGAATTTATTAGTCTAGTTCATTTTGGCTGCATATTAGAATCACCAGGGGAGCATGAAAAACAAAATATCTGAGACCTACTCCAACTTGCTGAATCAAAAGTGTTTCATTTTTAGTGTTTGTTGTTGTTCATATTTTTAACATGGTTCTCAAATGATTTTGAAGTGGTCAGGCCCACAAAAGTCCACAAACTGTCATATGGGTACAACTGGCCTTGAGGAAAATATTGCTAACTCCTCAGGATCTTTTCAGAATGAAGTGAAATAAAGTGAGTGAGTGATCCTACTGTCATGGGGGAATAATCTGTCTATGGGCCTATTTCCCAGGACACTGATATCTGAGAGGTCTTACATCTTTTGGAAAAGACCTCTTATAAGTAGTTTGGTAGAAGTGCTATGTCTCTTCAGCACTTCTTCACTCCCTTCTTGTGGTAGCAAACCCCAGCTCCCCGACTAGAGAGGGGACCTGCAACCAAGACTGAGAAAGTCACAGGCTTCTATCTCCCCAGTGGTCCAAGGAGTGGTCCAGGTTTGGATCAACTGATCATTATTTAGAATTTTTCTTATTATGGCTAGCAAATTGTCAAGTAAGCTTGCTCCATCCCAGTTTTCCCTGACCAGAAAATGGCACTATTATTCCCCCAATATGATCAGAGTAAAATCATCTTTCCTTATACCCTACATTCCACCCATCAGCAAGTCCTGCTCGTTTTCCTTTGCAACAAACCCCAAAACTTCCCACTTCTCCTGACCTCCGATTTACCACTCTAGTTTTGGGCTACTGTGACACTTGGTGCCTAATTGGTCTTCCACTTCTTATCTTGCTAAAGCCATTGTCCAGAGAGCTAAATATACTTGTAAAATATAAACCAAATTATGTATGTAATTTCTTAGCTTAAAATTCTCCAGTGAATTCACATTACATTTATTATAGAGCAATATTTACTCTCTGTGGCCTGACAAGACATGCTTGGTTTACCCCTCTCCAAATTCCTCCATTTCTCCCTCACTCTCTTGCTTCTGACTGTCTTGCTGTTCCTCAGACATGGCAAGCTTTCCCTGATTTTATCTTTTATCTACCAGAACTGCTCATCACCCAGACCTACAAGTGATCCCTTCGCTTATTTCTTTCAAGTTTTACTCAAGTATCACCTTCTCAGAGGTAACTTCCTTGACCTCCCTATGATATTAATTCCTCCTTCTCACCTCCCCAACCACCCACTCCCTGCACCCATCAATCTCTTTGCTTTCTTCCCTTTTGGTTCACACAACTTGGCACTACCTGATACACGGGTTATGTGTCCATTGTTTGACTGTTGTGAAGTGAAGGCTTCACAAGGGCTTCCACAGTGATTGTGTCCTGTATCTGTACATAGTTGAGGATCATTATTTATATGCTAAGTTAGACCCCCATTGATTGGATAAAGTCAGGCTCCAGAAGGGCAGACTAAAGCCACCAAGCAAGGAACGAGAACTGGAAGAGCTTTTGTTTCCAGTGGCATGGTGGGCCACCGTTATGGTCAATATAATCAAAGAACTTTTTCCTCCCCTATTGAGTACTTTGTTCTTTGTGTGATTGTGTATTCCCTTTATCTGCTGCCTGAACAACTCAGACTCAGCTGCTTCTTACCCTTCTTGCCCTTTCCCTTACCCTTACAGATTTGCAAATCATTCCAGAGTTGTGAAGGGAATTCTAATCTTTTAAAATTGATTTTCCCAGTTTCTCTCTCTCACACACACACAGGAAGCAAATAATGCATGAACCATATTCTGTATTAATACCTTTATTCCTAATCCAATCTTAAAGCAGACTGATTATCCACTTGTCCCCACCCCTGAATTTTTTTATTCAAGTGTTCATACAAAGCTGTCACTTATTCCTGAATGCCTGAATTTCAAGCAAAGCTGATGACTTCACAGAACTCCATACACATTGAGCACACGGAAACCACCTGTGCAACAACGCAAGGCAGTGTGAACAGGCAGGGAGCTGTGTCAAGGCCAGGGTCAGAGGCCAGCTGCTAGAATTCTTCCCTGAACCCAAGGGAGCAAGCATAGGTTTTGTGGCAATCTTCTCAACTAGAGCATTATTGTTGACATTTTGAGTTTAATATAATGTACAGGAGCTGTCCTGTGCATTGTGTGATGTTTAGCAGCATTTCTGGCCTCTACCGGCCACCCAGTGTGGCAACCAAATATTCCTCCAGATTTTGAAAACGGTCCCCTGGAATGTATGTGCTCAGAGAAGGATTGAGCCCAATTAAGAATCACATGTATTCAAAAAAAGAACTTGTGTGATAACTCAAAAAATCAATTCTATCCACTGGGTATACTACTGTCTCCTCAAAATAGTCAGTAAGAGGTCCTGGGTAGGTGAAGGTACTACCTCTGCTTTATGGTTGGACCATAAAGGTCATGGCCTTTAAGAACCAATAAGTATCTATTAGAAGTAAAATTGGTAGATGAATGTGATCTGTTTATAAATTTGAAATTTTAAGGGATCTTATTTTCTTCATGGCCCTTTCATTTAAGGTGAAACTCTATTTATAGTGCCTTTTGTGATACAACTTGGGCTCTCTTCTCAAACCTACATTCCCACTATTCCATCGCATGTGTCCTATACCCAGCCATATCAATCTTTTTTTACTCTATGGAAACAATTTGCTTTCTTATATCTCCATGTCATTCATACATACTGTTCCCTCTGCCTAAAATATCCTTCCCAACCTTCCTTTTTACTTTTTTATTTTTTTATTTTTGAGACAGAGTCACCCACGCTGGAATGCAGTGGCGCAATCTGGCTCACTACAACTTCCACCTCCCAAGTTCAAGCGAACCTCTTGCCTCAGCCTCCCAAGTAGCTGGGATTACAGGCATGCACCACCATGCCCAGCTAATTTTTGTATTTTTAATAGAGACAGGATTTCACCATGTTGGCCAGGCTGGTCTCAAACTCCTGACTTCAGGTGATCCGCCTCCCTTGGTCTCCCAATATGCCCAGTCTTCCATATTTTCTTTGATATGTTACTTCTTATGATATTGAAAACTTCCCTTAATTCCTGTTCCTTCCTGGCATTCCCTATTCCAGGCCTGTAGGTTTGTCTCCTCTCTGATTCACCCATTCCAATGCCTATTCTTATAAATATCAGTTGAGTTTCTTACCCATCTCCAAATGATGTACTTGAGAGCCATATCATTTTATTTAGGCAGATCTAAATTTTGTGGGTACAGAAGTTTGTGCAATCTGGGATGCCCTCTTTATAAAAAAGAATACAACATTATTAATATAAAATTAGGTATATTTATTTAGAACGAGGAAAGAAATCACAACAAATGCCTGGAAATTTAAAGACTCAAACTCCCTTGTCAATTTACCAGAAATGCTTACATAGAAATATTTCCTAATAGGAACCTGGCTTTTTCTACCATCTAGAATGCTCTGCAGCTATCAGTATCTCACAGCAACCTGTGCAGTTGAGGGTCGCCAGAGCCTAAGGTTCATTACATTTATGGCAAATCTGCCTTTAAAAAACGTATCTCTGCATCTCCAAGGTCCAGTACAATGGTTATATGGTAGAAGGTACTTCATAAATGTTAGTGATGACAATATTAAATTTTATTTAAAGGTTAAGAAATTCCATCACTCTTTTGTTCCAGAAAAAGACATTGCCAGAAACCACCCTTCTCAATATGACTTAGACAAGACTCATAGATGACCCCCTTTTTCACATAAGGCAAGGCCAGACACAGACCCTCCAAATTCCCATTCTTTGCCTCAGAAATGACTAATGGAACTGCTTGTCCCAACTGATCAGCTGGAACAAAATGACTGTTAACCAAACTTCCTCGAGATCCCTGACCTCTGGCTCACCTCCAGGTGAGCCAGCATTCAGCTCCTCCCAAGAATAGAATAGACTGGCCTCACGGAAGACATTCTCCAACCTACCAGTCTATCAGGCCACCTTTGATTACATTTCCCCACACTGCTTCTTTCTTGCTTTGTTTACTCCTCCCTTCAGAAGCTTGTAGATCTTATGGTCACCTCCTTCTCCCCAGTGCAACGGTATCCTTCCTCAGCCTTCTAGGAAGTCTCTTGCCACAGACTTTCAAATAAAGTCTCTCCTTACTAAGTCTGAACTTGCTTTTTATGTGACAGTGAAATTACTGAAGAAAATAAGTGATGAATGACTGAGTGTGAACTCTTGTCAAGCAACAAGTGTTCTTTGTAACTCTTTCCTGTGCTGTTGCAATGATAATGCTATTGCTTTCCTTCTGAGCCTATGTGATCTCTCTTTTGACCTCTGTTCCTTCTGCCAGTTGCAATACACTCCTCTGTCAACCATTACTATAAGCTTAATCTGTCAATATTATCAAACAGTTCTGACCTCTACCTTCATTTTGGCTTAAATCCCACCTTTGTTATAATTCAGTCTAGATCCTAATTCATTCGGACTTTTTCCTGGCTTAGTTCTAAGAAAATCTGACTCTGTTTCTAAATCAAAATAGAGTATGCGAGTTAGCTTTGAAAAGGCCTGATAGATACCCATTGCAAAAAGTTAGTGAAAGGCCATTCTGGTTGCAAACAGTTGCATGTAAAGTCTTGGAGGCAGGAATTTGAAATTCATGCCTCAGGACAATAAAATTAGCCAAGTTTTATTTTAAATTGGTAGAATAATGACACAAGGTTGGAGAGAAGCATTTTATGAAAGGATATTGATTGGGATTGAAAATTATGAGCATTGGTTTTTTTATGTGTGAAATTTCAGATATTGGCAAAATAAATAAATAGTATCTTATAATGAATGAAAAAGTACTGAAACTAGAATTTGGGAGACATTTGGATTTTATTATTCAAAATCTTTGAAAAATGCTGTGATGATGGTGATGATGATGATGATGATGATGATGATGATGATGATGAGATGGAGTCTTGCTCTGTCTCCAGGCTGGAATGCAGTGGCACGATCTCAGCTCACTGCAACCTCCGCCTGCCAGGTTCCAGCGATTCCCCTGCCTCAGCCTACCAAGTAGCTGGGATTACAGGCACCCACCACCATGCCCAGCTAATTTTTTGTATTTTAGTAGAGACGGGGTTCCACCATGTTGGCCAAGATGGTCTCCATCTCCTGACCTCCTGATCTGCCCGCCTTGGCCTCCCAAAGTGCTGGGATTACAGGTGTGAGGCACTGTGCCCAGTCAATGCTGTGATTCTTAAAATGAAATCTTGGAGCACAGTACATTTTTGCAGTACAAACATATGTTCCAAATTTTGGGTAAAGACTAATATTTTCTCACCTTTATAAAATACATTAATTGAATTCTCTGTTGATTTCACAACTTCATGTTAATTATAGAATGCAGATTGGCATATTGAAAATTTTCAATGTTCTGAACATCTAACTACATAAAGGACAGTTTTAAACTTATTCTTTCATTGGAGGAAGCTATTATGTTGAAGAAAACTGAGCAGATAATGAAAATTCTGTATTGGCACTCTGCATAGGCACAAGATGTTAATATATAAAAATGTGATTAAGATAACATTAAATTATAAAGTAATTTTTGCAGTCTTTTTTTAATAGATTAACAAATACAAACTTCATCAGACATTAAAATCCATTATTTCAGATAAGGAACAATGATTTATAAGAGCCAAGTGATAGATTTAACACAACCTCACATTTTAATAAAAGTGTTACAAAATTTTAGTTATTAAAAATTCAAAAAGGTTAACATTTTAGATATAAAAAGAGCAAGGCACAAATCGATTTAATGGGAGATAAAGGGTAAAGCATGCAATGCTTAGATTTAAAAATCCAATTATTCCAATTGCTCTGCATACATTAGGCAGTCATATTTTAGTGCTATCCCATGCCTCACTTGTCTTGCTGCCTCTTGTCAAAGCTCCTGTTTGCATTTTAATTGACTTGGGGAAAAGCAAGGGAGAAAAGAAAAGGAAGTTGTAAAATTAAAGAAAGGGCTGTGCATGTTTGAAAGCACATATGTGACCCCCCTCTGACTATGTTATGCCAATGCTTTAAATATCATTCTGCTCCAAAAGTCAGATCCCTATCAGTCTGGCTAGTTTTAAATTGTCACTTCCAAATTTAAATACATTATTTTATGAAAGTTTATCCCACCACTCTTAAGAGTACTTAATAAACACAAAAATCATAGTAGAGATACTTGGAAACAGCCACTAGGCTATACACACTTTCCACATGCTAAAAGAATAGGCCACAATTTTGTTTATGTTATGTTTCACAACTATTTAATATCTGCAAACTTTCGTGTTCTCATCTGAAAATGAGGATGGTGAGAGCAGCTTTATAAGACGGCTAGTAGAATGAAGGAAATGGTAATGCCTGGGCATGCTTGATGAAGTGCAATGTAGCTTCCCTGGGAGTGGCTCATGGTGTTTTGTTAGACATTCTGAAGTGCTTTTGTAGCTGCTTCTGGGGCAGTGGGACTCAAACTTCTGTCTCCAACCCTTTTTATACTCTTAAAAATGTTACTGAGGACCCCAAAGACCTTTGTTTATTTGGATTATATCTTTTGACACTGACTATATTTTAGGTTAATGCATTTTTTTTTCAATATGTATAATAAACTCACTACATCCCAGCATAAAAACAAATGTTTTATGGAAATCTACATTTTCCAAAACAACAAATAAAGACAGAATAATAGCATCGTTTTACATTTTTCAAAATGCTTTAATCTGTTGCATGAGAGACTTCGATTCTTACATCAGCTTCTGTTGTCAGTCTTTTATGATGTGTTGTTTTGGTTGAAGCATAGGAAAAAAAATCTGGTTTCACATAGATCTGGGGTTGGAAAAGAGACAACCTCGAGGTCCCCTTAAACAGTCTAGGGGACCCCTAGAAGTCCTGAAGCCACCCTTGAGAATTGCTGTTCTGGAAAACAGAAGCAATGGGGAGAAGAGTAGAGGGTATGTTTCCCAGCGTTGGTTTGTGCCAAATCTGGGAAAACTTGACGGAAAAATGCTAGAGACCCTGAGACTTATTTTTTACCTCCAAGCTGCCTTTAATCTGATTGCCTCTCCATTGCCCTGCCGTAACCCATTCCCACTTTGTTCCTGCCAGGAAGATCAGAATTCTGGTCTGTACTCATTTGGCAGAAGAACCTGGGAAGAGAGGATAAGAGATACTTGTATAATAACACATTCATATTGTGCAGGTTTTACTATACTACATGAGGAGAGTGGGGAATGTGGTTTGATTTAGTATTGAATATTGTAGATCCTTGAAATATACAGATATGACATTTACAGTTTCACAAGTGACAGTGAAGATGCATGGCAGGTAGTCATGTCACTTTGTTGAGGCATGAGTCTGGAACAGGTAGCAAAGCTAGTGGGCAAATGTGGTGAGTCACTGACAAGTGGGCTTAGCTGACTCCCAGCACCTCCATCCCATTGTAATTTACCAATGGCCACTCTTGTTGTGTGAACTGCTCCTAAAATAATTAAAATTATTGTTGAAAGACTTGGGTTTTGAAGGGGCTTTGTTGTTTTGTGAAAAATGGCCTTGGGAAATTAAAAATCCAACTACTACTCTTGGAAATGGAAACAGAAGGTGAAGCTATAGGGCTCATTTAAAAAATAACTCTACATTTGTTTTGGTTTACTATTTATGAAATAATTAAGGACCCAAATATTTAAATTTAAACTTTATTGCCTTTTATGAAGGTAATTAAATGTAATTGTGGTATCCACAAATTTGGGCATTTAGAAATGTCAGGAATCTCCTGTTTAATCTGCATTTACATTTAATATTAGATTAATCATTGTTATTAATTCTCAGTTTTGTATGGTTTCGAAATCTTTGGTTAAATCTATTTTTAGGAGAAACTGAAAAGTATTGACTATTGATTATAATGAGTAGTATTTGTAGAAACTCTGTAAAGTAAAAGAGAAACAACTTATCAAATAGAATTATTTACTTATGTAAAATTTTATGTACTGTCTATATTTTAAGATCATCTATGAAGGACTGAATTTAAAAAGCTTGAAATAATTGCCTCACATATATAAAGTGCTAAGTGTTTGCTATTTTTATACTTTCTTACAAATACCAATTTTTTAAAAAAAATCCAAGAAGAAGAAACAAAACAAGATAATTTATTGAGTACCTGCTCTGTGCCAGTTAGTTTTTTCGGCATTTGGAATAGGCTGCCCAGAACAGAACTAGATATTGTATGTCATACATCATAATATTTTATTCCATAAAAGTCTCCAAATTCTTAGAAAATTTCCCTTCTAGTTTCTCTGTGTCTAGCTATGTGTGTCTTTACTGTAACTTATTCAGATTTGCTCTCACTGAAATGTATCATTGCATGTGGCAATTCCCAGCTGTTTATTTCCATCTGAAATACTAAACCAACTATTTCTTAATTACTGTTAACTGATGATGGAAGCATAGACAGTATAAGCCTTATTAATAAACTTACTACACATGAAAAAAGATAATTTAGCAAAACCTGTTGGCAGGTTCATCCTCTAGAGATACATTATATTTTGATTATTTTTTATTGATACCCCTTCATATCTAATAGTTTATAAGGAAATTTTACACATATAGTTGAAAACATATCAACATATTAACTTTAATAGAATACAAGATATAGAATATGATGTTTAAAATAGAAGACTGTAAATAGGATTTTTATACCTAAGTTTAGCTTAAATATGTAAGTAACTATTTAAATATCTTATAAGAATGTTAACAACACATTTTTAGAAAGTCTTGAATCCTTGGTCCAGATCTTCTTATATCTAATCTGCTTATCACTTTTACCTAGAAAATCAGCCTTAGATGATTTTAAATGACTTAGCTTACCTACAGCCATCTAAAAACTTGTTTTGGACTTCTGATTCTGGATAGATATAGTTTCAGATAATTGAAGATTATCAAGGTACTGTCTGCTTACGACACGGAAAAGCTTAATGTTTGGCTAATTTTAGCTGCATTTGAGTTTGTTAATTTTTAATCAGTAAGATTTGTTAGGTAACCTGAAAGTTAAGTCACTGCTACTCCCCCACCCAAAGCCTTCTCAGACTCCCCATTCACACCTCTCACATCCAATCATGATTAAACACTCTTTCTGTGTTCTCATAACACTTTGTACATATTACTATTATGGAATTTGTTATAGCTGAATATGCTAAAACTGGATGGCAAAATTCAGGGAACCGAAGGCTTCTGTTAGGTTTCTCCCTCTAATGCTACAGGTAGTGCCAGGAAATAATAAATACCCAACGAGTATTTATAGGGATCAATGCATTAATCTTGAAGGGGCTTTTTTACTTAAAACATAATAAAATTAACATGGTTAAAATAAAAGCTGTCATATGGCATGTGCTGAATGTATTTTATTTTCTATCCTTTATCTTCTTTATCTATGGGGGAGAATTCTCACTACATTCTTTTTCCATATGGTTAAAAGAGAGTCATTCAAACTCTCTACCTTAGGGGTGAGCATGTGATTCAGGACTTTTGTAGTTTCTTTTTCACCCAATTCCCCAGTTATGAGGGCCAATGTATTCCTTTATTTTGCTTTTGATAATTCTAACGGAGTGTCACACGCATTTAATAGCTTCCTGGCTAAAATAACATCTGCATTTTAGAATTCTCCCATCAGAAATATTTATCAGGTTCAGGTTCTTTAGAAGTTTCTTAACTACAGCTTGATATGCAAATGAAATTCTATTTTATTGCCTCTCCTACTACAAAAGTTTTTAACTCTCACAAGTAGTTTTATTTTTCTTTTCACAGTATTTCCAAGTATTTTGAGCAGAGCCAATTACTTTTAAATGTAGGTTTTTTTGAATGATGTTTCTTTGTAACTTGTCTTATTTCTTCTTTGACTGTCTGATATCTGAGGCTTCGTTGTCCTCCATTCTTTTCTCATGCTTGCCATTTGTCTCGATTTTCTTCAATGATTTTTCTCAGCCTATTTTTCTTACTCAAGATAAAGAAAGACATAGATGCATCCATTTTATATTTCAGCAATATTTATCTTAAATAAAGCTTCACAGTGGTTAAAGTAAGATGTCTCCCTGAATGTCATAGATATTAGTAATGGCTTATCTTTCTCTTTTAACTCTCTTCATTAAAAGAGAGAAGCTGCTAAAGAGTAAGTATTTGTTTTTTTGAATGCATCTCTTTAGCTTTTGACCCCCCACCTTATCTCTCAAAAAAGAAAAAAAGTGACATTTTTACTTTCCAGAGCCTACACACAGACAAAAATGGCTTTAAAACTCTATGCATCAGAGGAATGCTAAAGAAAGAAAAATATTTCATGTTATTTTTAGTGTTTTCACTTTAGCATTTCAATTACATGCTTATTAGTGTACATTCTTCTTATGTTTGGGGTTGGTTTTGATGAGTGTAGTAGTAGCATGATATTTTTAAGAATGTTTTATTACAAAATCAGCCAATACTGTTTAAGGATTACATTAAAATTGGTAAACTGCCAATTAAAAAAAACATGAAAAATAGATAATATCTGAATAATTATTTTAAATAAAAATATGTGTTTTTGCCTAATGACATCCATTCTCACAGAAAAGTGGTATTGAATGTCTTATGGTATGTCTATCTCACAGCTAAGACATTAAAATGTGTTGAGAAATTAGTTTCCTTGCTATTCTTTTTTTTTTTTTTTTTTGAAACAGAGTTTCGCTCTTCTCACTCAGGCTGGAGTGCAGTGGCACAATCTCAGCTCACTGCAACCCCCGCCTCCTGGGTTCAAGCGATTCTCCTGAATCAGCCTCCTGAGTAGCTGGAATTACAGGCATCCACCACTATGCCTGGCTAATTTGTGTATTTTCAGTAGGGACGGGGTTTCACCATGTTGGCCAGCCTGGTCTTGAACTCCTGACCTCAGGTGATCCACCCGCCTTGGCCTCCCAAAGTGCTGAGATTGCAGGCATGAGCCACCACTCCCTCCTTGCTATTCTGGAGCACATTGTAGTAAAATGACCTATTTGGAGCCAGAAATGAACCAGCCATCTACACAAACTCTTGTTAATCTTTTCAGCCAAATTATAGCCTTAAATTTTAATCTCAAGAAAATTTTTGTCACTCAGTCTGTGAAATACAGGATCAAATAAATGGCTTTTGCTTTAATTATTTTTACACTTCATGACATAGTTGCTTACCATGTAGCATGCTTATTGCTAGCAATGTAATTATCATGAACAGTGTCTGAAACATCCATTTTTAGTCAAGTTCTGTGACTAATCAAGCTAAAACATACGTTTTCAAGAGATCCACCTGAGGGTTGTCTATCCATGGATTTTCTATCTCACTGCACTTTAAAATTGACTGGGAGCTTCTATAAAATGCTCTCTGGATGTGCCTCATACCAAATAAATAGTAATCTTTGAAGGTGTGGCCTTGGGTTATATTTTTTAAAACTCTACAGATAATTTTAAGGTGAACCAAGGTTAAATACCACTTATTTGAACAAAATGAATATTCAGAAACATGTTATTCAATTTTTAGTCACTTGTTGAGAACTAATTTCTTGACAAAAAAGACATTCATTTTGTGGTTAATGTCAAAAATTTTACATTTCTTAATATGAAATATATTTCAGAAATCCCTGATAATCACAAACACCTGCATTTTAAAAAGATTTCCATTATTATGAACTATTTTTTATTATTATTTGGATCTTCCTGGGGAGACTTTATCTCACTGGGAGGTAATCTATGTTAAGTCTTAATTCAAAAAATGAAAGTTCTTGAGAAAGGATTGAAGCATATAGGTCATTTGCAAAAAGCTGATGTTGAAATATTCACTGAAGTATCCATTATAGTAACGAATACTAAATTACTATCAGATTTATTTTCCTAGCATAGTAATTTTCCCATGTGAGCACTCTGCAATATTTTATGGTAGTAGGTTCACTTCAAGAGTTGTTTCTGAATACGTATAGCATATGAACTAAATAAAATTGGTAAAAATAAACATAGAAGTGAGGGATTAACCAAAAAAAAAAAATAAAGGTATATCCAACCTTTTGTTTCAGAACAATAAAATGCAATCTACTGAAATAAAATATTTGATTAATTTAAGAGGTAGGTATTCAGTAGCAAAGTTTAAAGCAATAAAATAGTTTTGGTAATAGTATTTAAAAGTAACCTAAATTTAAGTATTTCTTCTCATCAAAAGATACTTCTATTATAATAAAATATCAATTTTCAATTATAATTCTTAAAATATTTATTAAGTACAAAGTTTAATGATATACTGTACCAGAGATATAAATATAAGTAACAGATGATTCCTGCCTTTAATAAATAGGTATTCATGTGTGGATGACACAGACATATGCAGAAAACTTGCAATGTAGTGACTGCTATACTAATAAAGTGTGGCGATCAGAAGAGGGCATGTTTCAGTTATGAGACATTGACCAAGGCTGACCAAAGGAAGAGATGTTGAAATGGGTTTTAAAGAATCAGGAGAAGTTCTCCATAGGGAGCAGAATGGGTAAAGTGAATCAATAAACTTAGAGCATTCTGCAGAAAAGTAAGCTGTTCAATAGGGACAGAAATGAGAATGTAAGTGCAAAGAGCAGCTGTTAGTGGGGCTGTAGTCTCCTTGGCCCCAATCATAATGGGCCTTGAATGTTAAGCCAAGGTTTCTGCTTTTCTTCCCAGGGGCAATGGAAAACCATTCAAACAATGTAATTTTGAGTTTCTTAAGACTCCTGACTCCTTGGCCACTTTCCTTAGCCTGACACCAGCTTGCCTTCCCACAGCCATACATGAATTTTCTTTCATATTGATCATTTTGCTAACTAATTAAAATGTTTCACAAACAATGACTTGATTTCTTAAAAATCAGAACAAGAAACAATGACTGTCCCATAAATATATGTACACATAATATATATTAATTATTTCTCTTAAAGATGAGTCATTATAGTTGAGGTTTATAATTTCTTCAGTATGTACAAATACTATAATTTTGATGTATAAAATACAATCACAGATGAAATACAAATTTAGTTTATAATAAGTTTGAAAAAGCTTTGCAACCAATAAATAATGCCTACTTCATCTGAAAAACTTGAGAATTAAATCAGAGGAAGGAGTTGCAAACTAAGGGATTTCTGGGGAAAGGCCGTACAAATAATTACCCTGAGAACACAGCTGTGTTTGCTTTGTTGTTGGATAAAAAATGGTATTAACCTTAAGGTTTCTTTTATAATCCTGGGAAATTTTAAGTTTTCAAAATGTTTTACTTGTTGAAAGTAAGCAAATTAATACTACAAACATACATTCATTCATTCAACAAATATTTATGAAGCACCAATATAAGTGAGGCAACTTTCTAGGAACACAGTATGCAGCCAAGAAACAGAGTAGAACTGTCCCTGACCTCATAGGGCTTATCTTCTAGTGAGGGTTGTCAATATGTGGGCAGGGGTAGAGTCAAATAATAGGGAAATTAACTGGCGCACAATATAACAGGTAATGGTTGCTGTTGAAACAAGAAGAGATTGGATTGCTAACAGAGGGAGGAATTTGTTCATTTTTATTGAATAGTTGGGGAAGGGTTCACGAATAAGGTAACATTTAAGCCATGCATATAGAAGAGAGCAGCAAGAACAAACCTCAAGTTTAAAGAATGTTTTCCGCTGTTCAAGGGGAAGCAAGAAGTCCAATGTAGCTGCAAGACAATAAGTCAATGATAGGATGATCAACAGGAGATGTGGACAAAACGTGGAGATGCGTGGAGCAAGGAAGATGGAGCCAAATATTATAGGGCCTTGCTGGCCATTTGGGGACTTTGTTTTTCTTTCACTGAGTGAGGTAGGAATTCACTGGACAGTCTTACATTTAAAAGAAGAATTAATCTGGCTTTTCCTAAATCTAGACTGTGGAGAATGAGGATATAAGGAGTCTATTGTGATAACCCAGGGGAAAGCTGATGGATGCTTGGATCAGAGTGAAAGCAGGGAAGGCAGGGACACATGGTTCTATTCTAAGTGTATTTGTTTTGAAGACATAAGAAACATGAATATCAATATGTAAAATATTAAATTACTGTCTACTTAATATGAAAATTATCTCCATATATGTGACAGGCTTTTATTATTACCAAAAACACAATAATCACAAAGGCTTCTTCAACTCTAAAACAGTCAAGAATATATTTCATATATTTTTCATTGACATCAAACATTAAAAAGGAGAGAGGAAAAACTATCTTTGTGATTGTTGTGTGTCCAATCTATGTGTTGGCCCATAAATACATTTACTTTACTTATAATATAGTATCTGATCTGAAAAATAACCTGTTAGAATATATGTGGATGTTTGTTTCCTTCTAATCATTTAAACTGACTGTGTTATTGAAATCAAAATTTATAAACTGCCTGCCTATGTAGACACCCAGAAGCAATTACAAATGCATTGAAAACATCAT
This sequence comes from Pongo abelii, assembly GCF_028885655.2. Lineage (NCBI taxonomy): Eukaryota > Metazoa > Chordata > Mammalia > Primates > Hominidae > Pongo > Pongo abelii. The sequence continues at coordinate 117,615,173 of NC_071996.2, forward strand.
TACTTACATTCTGGCTCTATACAGTCTAGAAGTGGTATCTTTTCTTCCTGGCTAGGTAGTTATTCTGAATCAAGGAGTCTGACTACTTCGGTAGAAAGCCAACAGTGGGACTTCAACCGTTACTTAAATGTAGGCTGCAGACAGAATCTGTAAAGGTTTTCATTTGCAAATTACTGCATAACATACTACTTCAAACTTAGTAGCTTAAAACAGGAAGCACTTATGATTTCTCATAAGTCTTAATGGATCTCAGCTTTGCTTCTTCCCTTGTCTGAAGTTTGCTGGCAGGTTGGTAGGGGCTAGCTCGTCTAGGATAGTCTTAGCTGGTATGACTCAGCTCTGCCCCTTGGATTCTTCTCATAGTGAAGGTGAAAGTACAGGGGACAAAGTGAAAAATGCATATACTTTTTCAAGCCTCTGCTTGTGTTAAGTCTGATAATGTCCTATTGGCCAAATCAAGTCACCTGGCCAAGCGCACATTCATGGTGTGGGGGTAAAAGGTCTCTGATTATTTAATAAAAAGAACTTCAAAATCACAAGAACTTTAAAGAGAAAACAAAACAAACAGCCTCAACCACAAACACAAAAATCATTACAACCACCATTTCTGTGACAAGTGTCAAGTTTGGAAGACAAGCAACTTTGGTTAAGGCCTTATTCCAAATTCTGACCTTTCGTTGTTCACCAAAATGTGGTTGCAGTGCCTAGAACAGAAAACTGATTCAAAGACTGTTTAAAACACTTTCAAATACTCCCCCCAAAACCTTACCCTGGTAAGCACACTAATAGGATCACACAAGATCACATTTTGGACGCTTAAGTGAAAAATAAGAGATACAGGACATGAAATTCAAGAACTATTCAGTTCAGTCTTTGGAAAAACACAAGGCAATTTCTGGTTGGAACTGATCCCCTGGCTCTTAAATTGTACTTGATTTCTTCAAGTTTCAATAATCAGATCTTTGAAAATTTCACCCCATGCACTCTGATATCTTATACTTTTTATCTTTTATTGACATCAGACAACAGCTAAATTGGCTATTGCCAAGTATGAATCAAAATAATTCAAAGATGATTAAAATATTAAGGATGTCTCAAAGGCATGACAATGTACCAGTCTAGCGCACTAGTCCAGAAAATGTAAACAAATCTAGTATAGTGTTTTCCAGAAGGTCTTTTAACATAAGCAATTAATTTTTAAACTGTTACAATAAAATTAATATAAACTTCATGCCTAGAATCTGTTAAACTCATTCTTCCTCCTGATAATTATTCCAATTAATTTGTGGTCAAATAATAGTGATTATGGAAATTTTAGAGATTCCACATCTTCTTATTCTGACTATAAACCACAGTCTCGGTAATTCGCTGCATCAATAATGTCAAAATTAATAAGCTAAAGTCAAAACAGTATTAGGAACAGTTTTAATATTTACTACAAATATACCTAAAATCTGCTTTAGACAAGATAGGATTAAGTAAATAAAAGCCAACAACATTAAGAATTTATTTTGTTATTACCAAAAACTACATATAACATCTCCTGTTATCCTTGACTCAATGCTTTTGCCAGTTAGGACTCCGATATGTACTTACCCATATCCCAAAGACCCGTATTCTGTATCATGATGCCTCTTTCTTTTCTTTCCCTGATTAACTCTAATCATTGCTGTAACTGCTGTAGCTGTTCTATAGCAGTTCCCTCTTTTCTGCCATAGATGGAAGCCATTTTGAAAATTCTAACTTCCAATTGAGTAGCCAGGAATTTTTGCTATTAATAAATTTCTTTCTTGTGAAAGGTATGTGTGTGTGTGTGTGTGTGTATGTGTGTGTATAAATGTGTATATCTAAAACTTTAATTTTCCTATCTTATTATTTTCTTCCCCTTAAACAAATCTCAGTTTGTTATTATTGTACCTACAGTAGGAGCTAAGAATAACCGCTAGTTTAGAGATGGAAGTCTGAAAAATTCCTGAATCTAAGCAGTTAACCTTCTTTCTATGTTCCTTTCGATGAGATTCTGTACTGTGACTATTTGTAAATATAAAAGCTGCTCCCTGAGACAGATTGTTATTTACAGTGTTTTCTCTATTATGCAGGATAAATTATTAACAAGAAAATAATTGAATATTGAATATGCCCTGGGAAAGAAATAATCTTTCACCAAGTCTGTCACACAGTATGCTGCAAGCATGCATTCCAATTAGTAGAGTGGGCCAAGTAGATTAATGTATCAAATTGTTTAAATTCATGATTCAATCCTACTTTCCTTAAGAACTTAGTACAATTGCAAATCAATTATTATTCAAGTTTGTTAACTTTCTACAAATTTCAACTATATTTTATGACTCGTGGATTTAAATCATAATTCAATATGCATATAATTGAAAAAATTTTCTCAAAAGCTTGTTTTCATTTATTTTCATTTTGATAGCATTATATCACAGCTGATTAAGTAATTTATCATGTTAACATATTAAAATGCATTCATAGGAAATATTTTACCTCATTTTTATAAGTAATTTTTTAAGCTACCAAGGATTGGAATAGAAAAGAACATAGTTAGGCGAGGGAATAGCCAAATTATTTTAATATCTTTGGATCATACTATCAACAGGAGAAAAAGCAAAACTGTTTAACCATTATAAAATAACAGTAGACTATATCAATGGTTCTCAAAGTGTGCAGTACCTGGAAATTTGTGAGAAATGCAAACTCTATCACCCCAGAACTTCTGAATCAGAAACTCTGCAATTAGGGCCCAGCCATCAGTATTTTGACCTCAAACTGATTCTGATGAAAAGGTAAAGTTGCACAATTACTCTCCTATTGAGCTTTTATCTCTTCAAGCACTGTTGCAGTCATATTATCATTTAATCTACATTTAAAAGACAAAGTATTATCACAATATTTAACAAATGAGAAAAATGAAACTCAGGAAGATTATGATTAGCTTCTTCAAAGTTCCTCAGCTACATTGATGGCAGAACCAATATCTGATTTGACTTTCACTAACATTTGTTTCCATTAACAAACTCATAATTTTCAGCCTAAATGGATAGAAACATTAAAGGAAAAGGAAAGTCTAAGTCAGCTGCAAAGAATTATGTTACATAGTTTCTGCTATGGAGCCAAATTTCAGTCTTTCAACAAGTATTATACCAGGGACTATGGTAGGTACAGGAGATACAACCAGAAGCAAAACAGAGTTCTTTCTCTTATGGATCTTGCCATCTACCACAAGAAGCAGAAAAAAAAAAAAAGGGATAATTTCACTATAGAAGAAAATATATAAAGGATGTAAAGTTCACTACGATGGGCACATAGGAAAAACTCTTCTTCTGGCTCTAAGTTTAAAGGAAGAGGAGGCAGGTGGTTCCTGGAACATGAGATAACTAATCTTTCAGCAGAGTAGGGGAGAAAATATCTTAATCCATAAAAATAGCTAAAGATGTGAGAGAGAATAATGGGCATGCATCTTTATTATCCTGCCATTTGTTATCTAAAGAAGAGTGCAAACATTTTTAATTTTCATTATTATGAAGGGCTATTGTCCATATATTTTATATATATATGTACGTGTATATATATTTATATGTGTATATGTGTATATATATGTGTGTGTGTATATATGTATTTGAAATCCAAAATGTTTTCAATTGAGTTTTCTTGTTAGAATGCAATAATTTAAATATTTTAGAGCATAAAAATTAAGCTAATATTCATTCAGTTTATTAAAAAACTATAATTTGGAAGATTAAAAACAAAAACAATAGTTCACAGCTTATTTTATATTTGTGGGAATCAGATACAAAAAAAGGTGACTTGATGCCACTAGAAAATATTTACAGTCAATGCAAACATGAGAGACAGCTTTGAATATGTTGTAGAATACATGTTAATAAAAATGTATAATATACACAAACTTCTGGTGTGCTGCAGTTTGTATAGCATTATGAAATTAATGAAAATATATTATTTTCATAACAAGTGTCAGCAAAATAAAACACAGTAATGTTAAACTATTCTATTTTTGCATATTCCACCTCTTATTCAGTTTTCTCTTACACTCCAGCATTATATATGATGAATGTGAAAAAATAAACAGGCAAACACCTAATATATTACAGCAGATGGAGAAAAAATAGCTAAATCAGAATGATTTCCCTAAATTTTCAGTATGTGAAGCAATGAAAATAAAAATTTAATATTCAGCCTCCTCATTTTAATTATTTCACAACAGTGAATCCATAGTGATCGGGGTATTTTGTGTATTAAATTATATTGTTTGGCATTATTGTTACCTAATTCTAGATAATATTTCTATGAGCTAACTAATTTCTACATTAACCAAAATGTATAGCTAATAGGCCAATAAACATGATGAGGGAAAAGAGGACTTTCTAACCCTTTGTGAGTCCACAAAAATACTCATTTCTGGAAAAACCAAAGAATACATTGACTTCACTATCAATCAAGTAATGTCAATGTTAGCTGCAGCTCTGACTGTGCACAAATTCTTTTTGCAACAAGGTGAGACATAAATAAATATCCCATCAGTGATATTAAATATTTATTACATTAAACTTTTAAGTATTGAAAATAACTTTTAATCTCAGGAAGAAATATTATGATAGTTTAAAATTAATTCATAAATAATTGGATATTTATAAATACAGTAGGTTGCTTTCAGAGTTTGCTCTCAGCAGGGAATTAAAACGCATCTCTACGCACATGCTGGTGCAGAAAAGATGAAATGCAAAATCAAGATCTCTCCAGAGGACACCAACATTCTTGGACTATTTCCAAAAGGAGGCACAAAGTACAGGCTAGTTCTAATTTGGTGTCTGATAGCCAAGAGAGAAGGCCATTGTTGTGGAGGTGATGAATGGGGAGGCAATGAGGAGGGGTCATTACAGAAATAGCAAGCAGTTGTGGCAGTTGTTTGAGTTAAATTTTACAAAGAATATTTTGAAAACAAGATGGGCCAAGCGGAACCAAACCATCTCTCTATCTTGGGTCTCAAAGCTGTTGGGGAAGAGACAGTTATTGAGAAACCATATCCATCCCAAAGATCTTAAATTGGAAGCGTAGTCAAGGGGTTATAATGCCTTCTTTGGTTGACAAGTTCTAACCTACACTTCAGCCTATTACAATCTCAGATGTTGTCTGTAATAATGCTTGCTTGGTGTCCTATGTTGTCGGATCCAGATATCGTTGGAATAACCAACCATGTCCCAGAACAGTGCTTAATGGAAACAACTAAGTGAGTCTAGGATTAGGTCAGGGTTTGATATTATCTATGCTATTTATTGACTAAAATATTTCAAATGCAATCTAGCCTGGAATAGAAAGGTAGACAAGTCAATCTAGAATAGAGATGAAAATTATTCAAATTAATTTTACAAGAGGATGTTTTAAATACAAGTCTATTATGACATGTTTTCTAGACTCTTTAAAGAACTATGTTAGATATGAAGTAGTATTATTTATTCGACTTCAGAGTGAACTGAGACAACCCATGATTTAGAAATGAGGTAAAAATTGTCTCAGAATAGACTACAGTTAAATAAATAATACTTATACATTTATAAGTATTATATAACGATACTCATAAATATAAGAAATCATGGTATTTCTCCATTTACAGTTTTGAAATTTCTATTTTCCTATTAAAATAAAGAAAAATACATCATCTATACTAGAGGGCTTCATGTAGCCAAGTGGCATTACTCCAGCATTGAGCCCCCAAAAGAAGAAAAGAGGTGATAGGAAAGAGCACAAAGAAACTTCCAGTAAACTGCACATACTTTTGTCCTTCAAGGGGCGTTACATTTTCCTTAAATTCATTGTCAGTTTTCCTTGGGGACCATTGTCTGTTTTCTTTAAGAGAATGTGGGGATATATTTATGTATTTTAACTGCTAAATTAATGGTTAAAAATTCAATGTGATTTTTATTTCTTCGAAAGAATGAGATCAAAATTTTAAATGGTTTCTTTTATTAGAAAGAGACCATATGCAGTTTTATCCGAATACTTTTGCTATGTGTTTAATTATTATATAACCACTAAACGTATTACATGATTTGTTTTTATGCAATAGTAGTAGATATGTTTTTAAAAGTTTAACTAATTTATTTTTAAGATGAATAGAACAAACATTTAATATCACTTAAAAGTGATATTAGAATGTCCTACCCTGCACTAACAGCTATTTTTGTTACATAAATCTTTAAATACACTTTCTTATTCTTGCAGTCATAGTTAAGGAAGAAGTTGTAGAAAAAAAGTAAACATATGGTAGATGCTATTTATTCTTTTTTCTGGTAATATGAAAAGTCAAATTTAGAATTTCAAGCTAGAAATATCTCAGAGAGTATAGTATCTTTCACCTTAAATATATTCTAAATTGGTATGAAATATTTCAGTATTTCATCCAAACTTGTCATAAAGTTCACTTTATTATTTTCATTTTCCTATTTAATATTCTCTTCTTTTAACTGCAACATTCGTGGTGAATGTGATTCAGAGTTTTCAGTGGCTGTGAAAAGTCCAGTTAGTCATAGAATTGGTAGCTATGGAAGAACTTGGGAGAATATTTCAGATTCTTATAGTGTGTTGAGAAATATAAATCAGTGCATTCAAATATTAACTAAATCACTGCTCACCTCTGACTGTGAAGGAGTCGGGGGGGGGTGGTTCAGATTATATTGGATTTACTCAATTTATTCTAAAAGTGCCAAATGCATATTTGGACAGTAGTTCATTTTAAATTTCTTTAAATATCTCTAGTGTCATATATAATAACAAATGAATTATAATGTATATTCAATGGCTATATTTAGTGTCATCCTGCTTTTCCTTCTTTAGAGTTTTATTAGCCCACCTTACATAAAAACAGCATCATCAAATTCTGATGTGGTATGATTTTCTCTGTTGAATAAATATTTCAAAAAAACCAGGGGCATTAGTTAAGAAGAGCATTAAAAAAACAACCCAAATGTCAATCCAAGGTAGTATGGATAAATAAAATGTAACATATCTATGCAATGCAATGCATCCAATAATGGAAATGAATGAGCACACAGCAAAATAAAATGTGGAGTGAAAGAAGTAAAACCAAAGAATACATATCCTATGATTCTTTTTTATAAAGAGTTCAAAATCAGGCAAAACTGTTTGATATTATTTAGAAGTACATACTATAAAGAGCTTCACAGCAAGTCAAAAAAAAGTGGGGGGCATAAATGTCAGCATAGAGGATGCCTCCAGGAGGGAGAACAGCCGTTGGAAATAGAAAGTGGCACAAGAGGGGTATCTTCTGGGGTGCTGGAAATAGTCTCTTTCTTGACCTGAGGGCAGTTACATAGGTGTTTGCTTTACAATAACACATTAATCTCTATAGTCTTCTGTATATGTGCCCTAATTCTCAGTAAAAATAGATGATGATGATGATGATGATGATAGAATAGATGGATGGATGGATACATAGATGTAAAAGGAAAGGGAATAATTAAAATCAAGGAAACTAGGATATTTGATCTATTGCTGTCTATTTCAACCAAGAGGTACAGTTCAACTGCCATAGAAAGTACATCATAAAGGGTCATGGTACATACTTTGGAAAGAAGTCTAAGACAGGGTCTAAAAAGTTGGGTCCAGAATCCAGATCTATACTTTGACACATTCTGTGTATATCATGGAAATGATCACTTCAATTCTTTGTGCCTCAGGGTTCTTATCTGCTGACTGAGGTAATAACCATTTATAGAAAAGTCTGTGATAATTTCAATGATATTATACAAATTATTTGGATAATAATTTTTCATCTGCATCTTTCTCACTCCCAAATCCTCCAATCCTGTACATGAGGATGAAAAAAAAATTATGAGGTATGATTACCAGTAAGTACCATCTACTTTTACATATTTCATGTATGCAGTTTTTTGTTCGACAAACTTTTGAGGTTTTTTTTTATTATTTTGAGTTCAGGGGTACATGTGCAGCATGTACAGGTTTGTTACATAGGTAAACATGTGACCTGCTGCACAGATCATCCTATCACCTAGATATTAAGCCCAGCATCCATTAACTATTCTTCCTGATGCTCTCCCTCCTCCCACCCGCCACCTTTCAATAGGCCTCAGTATGTGTTGTTTCCCCCACCATGTGTCCATGTGTTCTCATTATTGAGCTCCCACTTATAAGTGAGAAGATGTGGTATTTGGTTTTCTGCTTCTGCTTTAGCTTACTGAGGATAATGGCTTCCAGCTACATCCATGTCCCTGCAAAGGACATGATCTCATTCCTTTTTATGACTGCATAGTATTCCATGGTGTATATGTACCACATTTTCTTTATCGAATCTATCATTGATGGGCATTTAGGTTGATTCCATGTCTTTGCTATTGTGAATAGTGCTGCAATGAACATAGGAGTGCATGTATCTTTATGATAGAATTATTTATATTCATTTGGGTGTATACCCAGTAATGGGATTGCTGGGTCAAATGCTATTTCTGGTTCTAGATCTTTGAGGAATCAATCACCACAATGTCTTCCACAATGGTTGAACTAATTGACACTTCCACTAACAGCGTAAAAGAATTCCTTTTTCTCCACAACCTCACCAGCATCTGTTGTTTATTTGACTTTTTAATAATAGCCATTCTGACTGCTGTGAGATCATATATCATCGTAGTTTTCATTTGCATTTCTCTAATGATCAGTGATGTTGAGCTTTTTTTCATGTTTGTTGGATGCATGTATGCCTTCTGAGAAGTGCCTGTTTATGTCCTTTGCCCACTTTTGAATGGGATTGTTTGTTTTTTTTCTTGTAAATTTTCAACAAACTTTTGTTGAGCAAAACACTGTGGTCATGAATAAGGAAAAGGGTTTTATTATTTTTATGTTGCATACACACATAGTCACACATGTTCACATGCACACATGTACATGTACCACACACACATACAGAGGCAATTTTTTATTTCTTAATTCCCTTTTATGAATTGGTATCTCTAAACATGATAAGAGAAGAAAAGTATCAACTAATGATTATGCACCACTTTTCAGAAATATTGAAGTCATAGTCTGGAATATTATGAAAGATGCTTTCAAATTATGACCCTCTTGAAAATAATTTGGAAATAAATTGATTTTGCATTTAAGTGCCACTGATGGATTAATAAGTTAATGTATACCTAGATTTTGTGATATTTATAAAAAGATTGTAACTGAATGTTTGTGTAGTATTGATTTGATTTTGGATACCTTTAATTAATAGCAACCTAAGTCCAACAGCACATTTGGCAAAAGCAAATTTGTACAACTGAAATAAAATGTAAGTTGATTTTATTAAATGAAAGTCCAAAATTATGAGTCCATCGAGTCCAAACTCAATGATTTAAACATATTTTCTCCAATAAATAATGCCCCATAGCTTTCTTAAATTAATATTTACTCCTGAAATAAATATTATACCATATTTATTGGTACAATATTTAATAGACGGTAAAGAATTTAATGTGCATTTTCTTCCTCAGATAAATAAATATTGAACTTAACTTGTCCTTTGAGCATTGAGATGTCTTCCACTAAACACCTACAGCTTTAAAGACACCTCCTGGAACCCTGCATAGAATTATTTAATAGCTACATATTGAGAAGAATTTTAAAAAGTGTCTCTGACACCCTCTTTATTCCATTGAAGAACTTAACACTGGTGGGACAGAAGAATTGTCTGTGGTCGCCAAGGTTTTTTTTTTTAACAATTACTAAAAATTTACTTTTTTCACCTTCATGCCCATTGGCAAAGTAATACCAAATTTCAAGGTTTAAACTATGTAGGTTTTGTTTAATTTTTTTATAGCAGCAACATTTATTTCCAATAATGCAATTAAATTATTTGTTGTCTTTATGTATTATAGCTATGACAACAGTACAATATATACCCAACTCTATCATTTCATTCTACGACCAGTAGTACAATTAGAATTTGTGTCTATCTCTTAGCTTATTTATTTTGAACTAATTTTAAGGACACAGCAGTACAATGTGTAGAGTACAGTGTGGTAGGCATCAACGGTTATTCTGAGGAAGAAAATGGGCATTAAATTCTTACCTCCTATGAAAGAAACATAGCAAAGGGGTAAATATATTTATTTCATTCATAACTTTGATAACTAGGGCCTACCCATCTGCCAGACTATATTATTGTGTAAATAGTTCCCATCTGAGTTAGGTGTCCTGCTAGCTCAGATCAATTAGTACTTGCAATTGAAGCTCAATAATAATTACTGCTACATCTAGTGAGCATTTAATTCCTGTGTGCCAGGCATAGCTATAGATACAGTTTAAGCTGCTCAAGTTTAACACAGTGAAAATGATAAGAGCATAGGTGCTTATAAAGAAGTACTATTACAAGGAAACTGGGTATGAATACAGTTTTTAAGGATATAATTTTGGGCCAGGCTTGGTGGCTCACGCCACACTCCTAAACACTTTGGGAGGCCTAGGCGGGTGGATCATCTGAGGTCAGGAGTTTGAGACCAACCTGGCCAACATAGCAAAACCTCATCTCTACTAAAAATACAAAAATTAGCTGGGCATGGGGGCGGGCACCTGTAATCCCAGCTACTCGGGAGGCTGAGACATGAGAATAGCTTGAACACAGGAGGCAGAGGTTATAGTGAGCCGAGATCGCACCATTGCACTCCATGCTGGGCGACAGAGTGAGATTCCGTCTCAAAAAAAAAAAAAAGATACAATTTTGAATTCACTTCCTATATCTAATTTCCCAGCATTTATTATGATTCACCAAATAAGGTAGCAATCATATATAGGGATTTTTAGATCATGAGGTTTTTAGGTGTCTTCTGGATTCAGATGAGTTCCTTGAAATCATCTTGCAACCTGAAAGTGACTGTGATATAAGAAATAACCATAAGGCTATGGTAAAACTGAGAGTGACAGAGTTTATGCAATTTTCCTTAGGAAAACTGCATGATGTCTATTTTGAATCCTCCACCTGGCATTACTCATTTTATTTATGGAACGCATTCTCCCCAGAGTGACATCTTCTTTCCATATCCATAATGTATAATTCTGGTCCTTAGACATCATCATGAAAGGACAGGTGGAACATTATTTTAAGCACCAGAATATTTTTTAGTACATATCATATGTAGAGTATTGACCCTTTCAGGGACAGCAATAACATAGCAAAAGGAAAGCACAATTTTATCTCTTGTGCAATCATATTGTTATTCTCTTTATTCTCTGGATTTAGGGTCTGTTCCTATAATAGATAACACTTCTAAAGATAAAGAAAGCACTTAAGAGAATTTTGGGATGTGTTCCACAAGGGACCTGGACCACATTTTGAGTTAATAGTGTTTGATAAATTGACCATGAAACATTAAAAAAAACACAGTTCTTAATTCATTAATTGCTGTTAGCATTTTATTCATAAGATAATTACCTTAGATGTAATCATTAATGATCTACGCTCATAGAGAGTGTCTTTACAGGATGATATTTCTGAGATGTTTTAAGACTCCTACATTACTGAATTTGTAAAGGGAACTGTGATTTTGTTTTAAAAATTTAATAAGTTAAATGATTAATACATATAGTCCTCCTAGAAAAAAGGAAAAGGCAAATCATAGTCATCTCTTTCATTACTGTAAAATGTGGTAATAATTTAGAGACCAATATTTTGTTGATTCAATTTTTGTCATTTACTAAATTAAACAATAATATGTATAACATAATTCCAGTTACGAGTTTACTCTTGGGAGTAACTATATCTTTACTTCATCTAATTTCCTCTCTAAAAAGTCATCTGGATGTGAAAGTATACACACAAGGTAAAATATATAGTGTATTATAGTGTAAAAGTATGATTTTTAAAGAACTTGGAAAAAGAAAGTTTAATGGGACTTATATTGGGTTCTATAGATGCAGATTAAAACTAACAGTTGCAGTAGTTTTAATTCCTATGTTTCATGTATAGAAACCATGCTATCATTCTTCTAAATCTGTAAGCTTTTTGCTATAGATTTAAGATTTAGAGCATTATATCTAATTCTAAAACAAACATTTGAATTATGAAGAAGTTCTTATGCTACAGAAATTTATTTAAATTTAGACTGTCATTAGCATCAAGAATATTTCTTATTCCATTAACAACTTTTAGTTAATCATACAATTTGCTTTTATTTCAGAAAATACCACATATCTTTATAGACTAGGAGCTCAGATATATTATTTCCAGCTTTCTTGATGTTACCTCATATTGAAGTTGCCAATGGTAGGACTGCACAATCTGAACACATATGATGAGATATTTTATGCCTCCTTTTCCATCTGCTTGAGTTAGCACCCTTTCACCATTGTTCATTTCATACTACCCAATTTCCATGTAATTTGTCTCTCTAATCTTGTCAGCCCCTTGAAATGAAGGTGCACTTTATTCAGGGATTATTTTCATGCCCAAGATCATTTTGTGAATTATTTCATATCATTATAAATAATCCTACTGTTACCTTTTCAATACAAGAATTTGATTTCCCAGCATCAATGGGTTCATTCAATAGTAGTGCCAAGTTCATACAGCAACACTGTAATTGCATTTTAATCAGAAAATAGTAATATATGCTGAAGATACTTTGTTAAATTAACATTATTGCTGTGATTAACAAAGCACACTGTTAAGTGAATATTGCATAAATTAAATTACATACTAGATCTCTTACACAGTTTAGGATTTCATGTGCTATCTAGTTAGCTCTTCCCACAAAATCTACATCCTTATCTGTTTTACTCATAAAAATGTAATTCTTGAAGCTCATAAGAATAGCTACTTAAATGATTCCTTTGCTTAATAGAAACATCTTTGTTCACTACAACAAGTTTATCTGCACTACGTTTTTTAGGAATAAAGGATATGTGACATGTATTATTTGAAAACTGGCATTCAATTGCCACACGTGGCTGTTCACCATAAAACTCCTATTTGAAATCTAACTTTGAGGTCTCCTTTGAGGATACTAGAGTTATAGTTCTGAAATAGTTACTTGCAGAAATGCTATCTATTAATTTAAATTTTGGTTTAAAAAACGCATAACATTTAATTTTTTTTTTTTTTTGAGACAAGGATTCACTCTGTTGCCCAGGCTGGAGTGCAATAGCACAATCAGAGCATACTGCAGCCCCAAACTTGTGGCCTCAAGTAATTCTCCTCCTTTAGCCTCCAGAATAGCTAGGACTACAGGCAAGCACCACCATGCCTGGCTAAATTTTTTTTTTGAATGTTGTAGAAACGGAGTGCCACTATGTTGCCCAGGCTGGTCACAAATTCCCGTTCTCAAGCAATCCTCCCAAAGTGCTAGGATTACTGGCATGAGCCACTGCACCCAGCCTTAATCATTTTTAGTGCACAGTTTAGTGGTATGTATTATAGTCATGTTGTTGTACCACAGATCTCTAGAACTTTTTCATTTTGCAAAACCGAAGCTCTACACCCATTAAACAATAAATCCTCATTTTCAAAATGAGATAGCTTCTCTAGATTTAGTAAAGCTCTCTTCCTTTTCATTATTTTGCTTTTCTATGAAAGGGGACTTCAAATTTATTTTGAGGAAACAAATGTAAACACTCATCTTAAAGTATGTATATTGAGACTATTTTAATAATCAGAGCAAACTTTCATTTATTTAGCTGTTTTCAGTTTGCAGCCTACCATGCCAAACATTACTTTATTGCTGTTCCCTGCAGTCCCTTTGACAAGGATGGAGCACTATCAGAGCTGCACTGGAGCTGGAGACAGGGATAGAGGACACTTAGGATGACACAGGATGACAGCCCCCACCCAGAATCCTGGAGAGGAAAGTTGCTATTGTTGAAAACATAATGGATCTGGTTGTTACTAAAGTACCTGAAGTCAGCTGCATAAATTGAGAAGCATATGCACGCTTCTGCTTCACTGTGGCAATTTAAAACAATATACATTTCATAAAATTCTCATTGAAAAAAAAATGACCAAGAAAAGCCCTAAAAATAGTAGGAAATGTTACCCATCATTACATCCTCCACCATCAAGGCCAAGTAGTCAATACCCACACCAGATAAGCAAGCACTGTGTGCCTGTGTGAGGTGGTCATTAAAGAACAATGAGAAAACGACCACAGAAATCAACTGGTGTCTTCCCAAAGTCCTGTGGTCGCTGAGGAACACACCTGGGGCTAATGTCCATGTCCTTCCCTTATACCTCAATGCTCTTTCCACCTTGCCCTGGTGGAAAGTCTTGTCCATATCACCTCTAATCCAGCATTCTCAAAGCAGCACAAAACTGTCTTCAGAAGACTGAATGATTGTTTCTACATTCCTTCATATTAATTCCAGGAAAAGAATTCCAAAGTCAAATAATTCAAATGCTAAGTGTGTTTTTTAAAATTGTTTTTAGGCACTTTCTCTTAGGAATGTAAACTCTTTGAGGGCAGGGTCTATGCCCTTTCATCATTGTGTTCATCAGGCTTTATCATTGTCTAGCATATGGTGGATGAATAAACAACCATCTCTGTAAAGATATCTGATTTCTATTCCAACTACACAAGCTCTTTTTCTAGTATACACAGCCACCAAAATAATGCTTAAAACATGTGTCTCAGAATGAAAATCAAGCTAGAAGTCTTAAAGCAAGGAAGATGTTTTCCTTGTTTGTTCTTCTATAAGTTCTCTAAAGATTCATAAAGTTTAGCTATACAATCTACTTCAGATAATGGCTTCTAGATGCTATTTAGAAATTGGCCCATTATGCCAGATAAAAATCATCTAAGATTATAATGCAAATCAGTCATCATAAAAAATATATAATAAAGATCTAGAATTTATAAAAATTCTACTAAGCATTTATTTTATGTGAAAGAAAAATACATCCACAGTACATACATAATTAAATGTAAATGTATGCTGAAAAAGTTCATAATCATGAAAAATACATATCTTAATGGGCTACTTTTATTTGGCAACATTTCCCTTCCAATATCTGTCTTAATATTAGAGTAGAGTAGAAATTATATCTACAGTCTCAACTCATTTTATGAAATATGAGTAACAGTAGGTATAGATAATTTATTTTCCCTCAGCTGTACATAAAGATGGATAATTACATCTTTCTGAAAAAATGAAGCTGACCAGGCGCAGTGGCTCACGCCTGTAATCCTAGCACTTTGGGAGGCCGAGGTGGGTGGATTGCTTGAGCTCAGGAGTTCGAAACCAGCCTGGGCAACACAGTGAAACCCTGTCTCTACTAAAAATATAAAAAAAATTAGCCAGATGTGGTGATGTGCAACTGTAGTTCCCAGTTATTTAGAAAGCTGAGGCAGGAGAATTGCTTGAACCTGAGAGGTGGAGCTTGCAGTGAGGCGAGATCACGCCACTGCACTCCAGCCTGGGTGACAGAGCAAGACTCCGTCAAAAAAAAAAAAAAAAAAAAAAAGAAGAAGCCATTAGGTCTCCTCTAACCTTTAACTTTACCTTTGCAGACTTTAATGTTGTCAGCTAGTCCAACATCGTTATGCACTGTTATTGGAAGGTGCTCATCCATTTTCCCAGCATCTTCTGTGTTGTCATAACCCTTACATGCAGTATCAGTAAATATGGCTTTATTGTTTGACAACATAAATTCCTTAGTGACGTTTTCAAAAGAATAAGAGTTTTTAACCATTTAGTTAAATAGAAATAAATTGATGATGGGAAATGTCTGCATTTTATGTTTAATTTTTCTATCAATCTAAAACTGCTCTAAGAAATAGAATTCATTAATTAAAGTAATGATGTAGGAAAAGTTTAAAATAATTTACTGTTTACTTAAACTGCAATAGCAAAGGCAGGAGAATAACTTAACAGCCTTACAGTTAATTATTTTACAGGGTATGTTACCTGCCTTTCATCTTCCCTGAGTATAAGACAAGGAAGCAGACTGAAACGCTCATAAGAGAAATGTAAGTTGTATAAAAAAAAAATTCTGATGGTCAAAGTCTGCTAATAGTATTGAAACTTCTAGATTTCATATCCTGGGTGCAGGTAATTAAATTGTCTGGTATAGCTTAACAGTCTCTTGCCTAGAAAGAAGAAGATAAATTAGTCAGCACTTGGAAAACTGATCCAACTTCTTGTTACTGTAATTCTATATTTCTCAGACTGGTTTGCTCAGCCCATTAGAACAGGGGCTTCATGAAATTAAGGTCATTAAGGTCACAGGTCTAATTCTTATTTCAACCTATTAGCTTCCCTTTCTTCTGAGGGACTTTACTCCAAACATCAGCCAATCATCTTGTAACTTTCATCCAGTCACGAAACTCACAAGACAACATACATGGAGTGGTCAGGCACCTACTCATTCCCATAATTCTCTGGAACATACTTCAGTGTGGGCTGGACTATCGGTGTCACAAGAAGATACATGACAATGCAGAGATGGCCCAGTACAGTTTTTGCTTGTCAAAATCATAAAAAGACTATGGTAATCCTACAAATTCTGATTCACCCGTGTCAAAGAATGGAAGGAAGCTTCAGAAGGTTGTTTTCTTTTCTCCTTCAGAGACTTACACCAAATTATTTTGAATTTGCATTTTTTTCCAGTCTTTAATTCTTGACCAGTAAGAAGTCTCTCTACTCTAGTCACTGAATGTACCAAAATATTTTGTTTCAAAAAATAAGAAAAAAAAATTGCATTTTTCTATATTTTTGAGTAGAAGAATCTCCTTAATCATTGGTTATAAAAAATGAAAGTATAACACTGAACAAGTTAATATTACAAATAACAAAATAAATGCCCACTGTGTTAAAATAATGCAAAATTCATATTTCAAAGTTACCATAATTTGAATACATAGGTCTCTTAGAGTCAAAAAACTCACAAAATGTGTGATGACATTTTTCAGGACATATGTGGCATCTTCTAATCAGATGCTAAGTGTGATCTATTAGCTATCATTTGGGTAGCTGCAGCCCTACATCGATTGTTTTATCCTGTTGATAAAATAAAAATTTACCTCAGGAATGACTCACTGATTAGTAAAACTGAATTCTCTTAAGCTTAGGACTTGGGAAAATCAATAATTGGAAAGATAAATGTTTTGGGTCATAATGAAAAGCATGTATAATAAAATCCTCTATAAGAGCCTGAGGCATCATCCAAATTTATAGAAGTGGTAACTAAGTGTTCAAAGACAGGATAGAGGAAAGAGCCCAGAAACCTGGTTCAATGTCTTGAAATATTTGTCTCTTTAGAGTGATAAATGAGTTTTAATCAAATTGACTGTAGAAGTAGGACCAAAAGGAACATTATTCTAAGTGGTATCAATAATCAAGGAAGAAAAACCTGGTATTAAGAACTTACCATCTTTTGAGTAGTCCCTTAAGATGAACCAACGATTTGAACAAAACTAACTTGATTATAATATACAAGTTTGCCTATATTTATTTATAAAATATTCTCAAAGTGTAGTTTAATTTTAATAAACCTCTCTCTCTGAGTCAGGGCTCATAAAATTTAACTATAGAACCTGGCCTAATTTTTTTTAAGTCATATGTTAATGTAAATCATTAATTAATCTCATATATTGATGACTATAGTATGAATTATCTTTTTATAATATCTTTGATATATAAATATTCACATAAAAGGTTATAATGTCTTCTAAAGAATTAATTTCTGCATATACATCATATATTACTGTGTCTAGTTTAAGACTATATATCACTTCTTGTTTGGGAATTTATGTTTATATTTAGATGTCAATAATTATCTTCACTAGCTCACCAATTACATGCAATTAGTGATTACAGGCAAATAATTTCCTAAAAATTTGAATGAAATGATTTTTTAAATTGTGTTATGAAATATCAAACAATGTAGAGTTTGGATTGGCAACAGTAAATAGAACAGAGCATCTCCTTCTACCCATAGCCCTTCTCTGACATCCTACAAATAGGAATGAAGGAGTTCCTCAAATCTGCACAGTCACCTTAGGGCCTGGGTCAGGTTTTACCCCCAAGACACATATACGACAGAAAGACAGGAAAGTATAATGTGATCATCAGTAATGTTTCTAAAGTTCAAATTTAAAACGTTCACAGCAATTTATAAATTCTTGTATAAGTAATTTTAATCATAATGCATTACAAATAACAAAAACTCCTACTGTAATAGCTTTCTTGGGAATCCACTCAATCAATTACATATGTATAGGAGATAAAGGAATGCCTTCAGATTATAAAAAATACTGAAAAATATTTAAATTGGATATATTTAAAATAATTACTTTTTTATATAGAATGCCATAGATCAGAATCCATATGAAAATTGAAAACATGACCTATTATTTATCAGCTCCCAATGCAATTATAAATAGATTTAATTGGCACTGGGATTTAAGGCATACTTACTAGTGTGTAACTAATTAATAGAATTTTCAGCTCACTCAGCATGTGACTTCTTCAACGATAAGCTGAAGTTCCGAAAAAAAATAAAGACTTAAAATGACTATGCACATGATTTTTAAATTACTCTCCATGTTTATGGAGTAATTGAGAAACAAACTAAGTTTCATAGTTTCTGAGGCCCTGATAGGAAGCCAAGTAAGGATTTAATATGATAAAAAACAAACCCACAAAAAATCATACATTAAAATAAGTAATTAGTAATTAAAATAAGTGTCTAGTAAGATAAATAATTGCTATAAGTGAGCTTCTATATTATTAAAACTTTTTGGAATGTAATTAAAATTAATTTTAGAGAATTTTTAAAAATAGTTATGTAAGAATCAACTTCTATTTTGAAAAGTGTATTATGACTACTAATGTTCCATTGGTTTAAATAAATAACACTGGAATTCTATGTTTTATCATAATCATCTTTGTTACTAATATAGCTGATTATTATACTTTCATTAATGCCCTTTATTCAACATATATTTTTATTCTTTGTACACTCAACAAGACTTTGTTTAGAAATTTCTGTAGTCTTAACCTGCCTACCTCTTCTGAAATGTCTCCTTATTCTCTTTTAATCTCTAAGCTTTCTATTAAAAAGTATGTCTAACTCAATGCTTTCTTAACTACATTTCCAAATCTTTTACTATGCCAAGACATTCTTCAGATTCCTAGAACCATTGGTTGCTGTTCTCGTGTTCCAGTGTCCTTGAATTACTATTGTCTGAATCTGCATTCTATCTATAAATTATGCATGTTCTTCAAATAGCACCTATAAACTTCTACTTCTGCATGCTGTTCCATAATTGCCAAATTACTGCACAAGAATATTATTCTGACTATACAGCAGCATTCTGAAATCACGGATTTAGGATTTATATAGATTTATGTGGATGCTTTTAATATCCACGCTATTCCCGGCACATTTTTCCACCCTATATGCTGCAGTTCCCTGATTACCTGGCACCTCTCCACCATCTCTTTCCCCTAGTCCCCAGTGATAATGCAGTTGTCTTCCATTAAACTGCCTTCTGCACCACCTTTTGTAGGGTCTAAGTCCCGTATCTTAATGATATGTTTTTATAATTTGAAAAATTAGATGTTTAAAACAGGTATTTATTAAAGAAAATATGTCATTGAGCATTTTTCTCTATACAATCAAAAGAATTAATAATATATTGGCTGAATGCTTTAGAGAAAGACTTGGAAATAGTCTGAAACATTTTTTCTTTAAAGAAAACTATTTTGTATTTTAGAAGAACCTATTTTTCACACATAAAGGGGACAGACTTTTGTTTTATAAAATATACTAAACATACATTCTAGTGTGTGCCTAAGGCAGTGTCTGACCCTCTGCTGGTGAAATTTAAGGGCATTCCAGGTCAACTCAAGCAAATAATTTGCAGTTCTTCAAATTAGGTATTCCTGTCAATATTGTATTACATTTGACATTTGCACTGTTTTATTGGGTTAGAGACCTAAGCAGAGGAATTTTTTTTTAATTTACCTGATATGTGTTCAAATATTCCCTAGTACGCTTCAAAGGGCCTAAAACATACGTTTTGAATGAATAATCAAATGCATAAATTTGCACTGTGGAATTTACATGCACAGTTAAGCTATCAAATGTAAAGACAGATTTCTCGTATACGCCCCCATTGTATGGGTATTTCAGCTTTTCCATACCTGGTAGTCATTTGGTATGCTTGGAAATTCCCAAGGATACAACTTATATTAACTGTTTCTAGGTCCTGAATTTTCTTCTAGAAACCTCTAGGAAGCACTCTGTTGACAAATAAAAAAAAATGAGAGGGAATTAGGAGATACATGTTGTCTTTCTACCTCTGCCTCTAACAGAGGGATTTTAGACAAATCCCTGGACTCCATAGTTTACAAACTCACAAATTATGAGGACATTGTTTATCTCTTAGTGGCTATGGCAGATTATGTTTTCCAAAGTTGGCAGTAACAATATTTCTCATCCAACCTTCTCTTCCACAATGTCATGATGACATTCCTCTCATTGACAGGTGAACTCCATGATCCCTCCCTTTGAATCCGGGTGGGCTTGGAACTCCCTTGTTACTAATAGAAGTGACAGAAGTAACATTGAGTAACTTCTGAAGGTTGATTAGGAAAGGCCAAGTAATCAAGGCTTTGTATACAGAAACACTTATGCTGGAACCCCGAGCATTCTATAAGCCGTTGACTGTGCTGAGTCCTCTGTGCTGCAAAGAAGCCCAAGCTAGATTCCAGAGAAAAACCAAGCAGAGCAGCCAGGCAGTCCTCAGCTTTCCCAGCCACTCACCATTGCAGCTTCAGCTAATCTCTGACTGCAGCCACAGGAGATACTTTAAGCTAAAACCACCCAGTCAAGTCCTTTCTGAACTGCAGAGTCACGGGGAATGTTAAATATAGTAGAATACTTTTTGCTTTCAGCTGCTGTATTTTGGAGATATTTGTAACACAGTATACAGTATCATTCCTGAGGTAAAGAAAAATGATTCCATGCCACAAATTGCTTCTTTATTCTTTGAAAAAAAAAGTAACCTTTCTAATTGACTACATAAATGTTTTTGTCAGAGATACGTTAGTTAAGTGCCTTGAATTGTTTCAGGAAAACATGCTATAACAATAATTTTGTTTATCATATCATGAACTCATTAAAAATAAAATGTTTTTTAGTTTTATTACACCAGGACACAACACTGCATCATAGGAGTAAACCACATGTAAGTTGTAATTGAAAATGTAATTTCTGAGGGCCACAGGCTGGGTGTGTATAGTCTACTCTTTGTGGCTTTAATCCTAGCCTCCTTGAATCTTCATTAGTGAAATCTATAAAGAATTTAATCATGTATCTCAGAAGAATCATGTGTTAAGTGCGACTGAGATGATATATTCCATCATGAATATAACCAAAAGAATATCTTTTAGGATATTCTTTTATATCTTTCTTCCAAAAAATAAAAAGAATCTTGAATAGATTCATCTGAAGTCTAATAGGTTTTGTTTTATATTCTGTTTTTACATACTGGATTAGTGTGGATATCTAGAATGTTAAGAGCCTCTCAAGGGACATAACTAATATTCATCAATGAATCCTTCACCTTTACTAAATATTGTCTCCATATGGTCAGTAAATGTTTGCTGACTGAATAAAAGCCTACAAGAAACAGTGATTAATTAGAGTGTGACTTTAAAAGCTAATCTTACAAAGTATGTAGTTATATTCTTTGGTTAAGAAGATAAAAGTTTATAGTTTGAGATGCTTCTTCTACTCCAAGGTCAACACACTCTCTGCAACCATAGCTTTATAGCAAACATTGGACTAGGTATATGGGAGGACAAGTACATTTTCATGAATCCGAGGTGAAATAAGAACAGCTGATGTGACAAAAAATCAACGAGATCCAGGCATGGTGGCTCATGCCTGTAATCCCAGCACTTCAGGTGGCCAAGGCAGGAGGATTGCTTGAGGTCAGAAGTTTGAGACCAGCTTGGGCAACAGAGTGAGACCCTGTCTCTACAAAAAATAAATTAGCTGGGCATGGTGGTATGCACCTATAATCCAAGCTACTCAAGATGCTGAAGCAGCAGGATGGCTTGAGTCTAGGAGGTTGAGGCTGCAGTATGCCATGATCACACTATTACACTCCAGCAGGGACAACAGCAAGTCCGTGTCTCTAAAGAAAAAAAAAATCAACAAGAAATCTAGAAGTTAAATTTATAGTCACTGAAATTAAAAAACACAAAATAGAGAGTAATCTCTAGTTCAGATATAAAAGTATATTAAGGAATTCATCCAGAACACAGAAAACAACATAAAGAAACATAAAAATATTGACAATATGCATCTAACAAGAGTGCTGGAACTACGAGGTTAGAGGAAATTTTATTCACTCCAGAAATATTTACTGAATACCTACAATGTGCTGGGCACTATTCTATTATTATTATTATTGAGACGGCGTCTCACTGTGTCACCAGGCTGGAGTGCAGTGGCGCAATCTTGGCTCACCGCAACCTCCACTTCCTGGGTTCAGGCAATTCTTCTGCCTCAGCCTCCTGAGTAGCTGGGACTACAGGTGCACGACACCACACCCAGCTAATTTTTGTATTTTTTAGTAGAGACGGGGTTTCACCATGTTGACCAGGTTGGTCTTGATCTCATGACCTCATGATCCACCTGCCTTGGCCTCCCAAAGTGCTGGGATTACAGGCGCGAGCCACCATGCCCAGCCATGCTAGGCACTATTCTAAGCACTTGATTTTGCAATGAAAAAGCCAACAAAAAATCCTCCTGAGATTTTAATTTTATAAGATGGTGGGATAAGATAATAAACAAATGAACAAATCAGTATACAAAGGATAGAAGCAATTGATACTATGCAAAAATTAATGCATAATAAGAGAATAGCAAGTGGCAAAGAAAGTGATATTTGAGACAAGATGGTCAGGGAAGGACTCTCAGATATATTTAAATTTATAGAAAAACTGGAACGATCTGATGATATAAGTTTTGCAAATATCTGGGAGAGGACTGTTCTAAAAACCGGAACCACAGCAGATAAAAGTTTTAAGGCAAGAATAGTTTTGGCATACTTGAAAAACAAAAGACTAGTATGGCAGAGAAAGCATATTTAAGGAAATGATAGGTAAATATTTTCAGGATTGAAGAAAACCATGAGCCCGCAGATTGATAGCACCCTCTGAAGGCAAAGAAATATAAATTTATACCCAAACACACTATGTGAGACTGAAGAATGTGAAAAATAAGGAAAGAAATCCTCAAAGCTAGCAGAGCTATCAGAAAAACTACCAGAAAATTCACACAGATTGCCCACAATCAAGTACCAGATAAAGGCCAGTAAACAAGGTAGTGTTATTTTGAAAGTCACGATGGACAAACTAATCCGGATTTTTATGAACATAAAAATGCATTTTAAAATTCAAAAGTGAAGACAAAGTAAAGACATTTTTCAGCATAAAAGTTGACTGTTTACCACCCACAGATGTACACTAGAAGAAGGAGAAGGAAGAGGAGGGAAAGGAGAAGGAGGAAAGATAGGGATGGTGAGAAGAGGAAGGAAGAGGACGTGGGGAGGAGGGGAAATAAAAAATAACAGTACTCACAGAAATGAATAACATGTCAACAAATTCAGTTAACTAGTAACTGCAAAAAAAAAACCAAATTATTTTTATATGAAAAATAAACACGATTGACAATAACAAGACAGAAAGTAAAATCACACTATGATTTGCACAACATTTAGCAGGAAAATAAAAATAATGGAAAAGCACGTAAACATTTAAAACTGTTTAGACTGATACACATGGTGGATATAACAGTATTTCTAGTAGTAGTAAAAAGTTTAGTTCAAAGATTTAAATTTTTAAAATTATAAATATTGCTGATTTGGAGCCTCCTAAATACATAACATTTTGAGAAAACTAGATTTAAGTACTATATTAGTTAGAAGACTAGCTATGTTACAGTAACAACTAAAACTCTAATCTCAGTGCTTTAGCCTGATGAAAATTTATTTTTAACTCACGTACTGTCTGATGTGACTAGCTAGCTCTTCTTGGTAGCTTTCTTCCAATGATGACTCAACAATTCAGTTCAGCTGATGTTCAGTTTGCAACTCAAACATTGTGAATTTTCTTCCAGCCATGAGGTTAGGAAAGCACAGAAAACTTACTTTATTTCTTAAGTGCCTCAGACCAGCAATTATATATCAGTTTCACTCACATTCTCATTGACAGGAATTATTCACATAACCCAACTGCAAGAAAGTCTGTAAAGAGAGGAGCACTCATAGATATTTGATAAGCATTCTCTCTGCCACATTTGTTGACAGTTATTTATCATTTCACATGAAAAAGTTACATGTTTCTGAAAAATAAATCTCAAAGAAAGTTAAAAGTAACTAAATCTCTTCAATGTATAAATAGAAATCATTCAGAGGAGACTATTATGGATTTTTGGATATAATTTTATGTTAAATATATTTTAAGTATTTACAAACAATATAAGTTAGCAAAATGAATGAATTCACAAATTCTCTAATAATTATTCAGTGTCTCAAACCTAATCATATTGAATAAATTCAATATTTTAATATGTACAAAAGAAAACAAGTTAAAAGCTTTCTAATTGTTAATTCAATAACCTTTTGTAAAATAAAAATAACTTTTAAATTTGCAATATAAAGTAAAATTAAAGCTCCTTTAGAAACATACATAAATATTTATATATTTCTATTTATATATCTATATATAAAGAAATATATATAATTTATATGTATTTCTTTCTAAAGGAGCTTTGAGATATATATATATAGAGAGAGAGAGAGAGTCAAACTTTTAAGTTTAGAAAGGCAAAGCAGAGTTTAAACCAGAAGCACTTTTGTTATTCGTTTCTCTAAAATGAATTGTCTAATTCTCTCAGATTTTGATTATTTTGATGGTTTGTTCCACTTTATAATGTTGGAAAAATATGCTACATCATACTAAAAAAATAGAAATTTAGCTTCAAACCACCTTTGCCATTAAAAAGTCTTTTTTTCTATCTAATATGCACATAAAGCACTATTGTTTTATTACAGCTAATGAATACAGTTAAACAGAAACATTTACGGATTTCTTTTTCCCTTACCTGGGACATATTTTTTAATGTTCTTTCCTATGATAAGTTACAATGTATATTGTAACATTATGAATAAATACAAGTTAGGGTTTGGGTGAATATATTTTCACACACACCTGCACACACACTTAAAATTTTACTCAAACTTTGGGACCTGAGTAAATTTAAGGCTACTGTGTTGCAGAAAGAAAAAAAAAAGTCACAGCAAAGCTATGGAAGAAGTATGAGGTCAATTTCAAGAATTAAAAGTAATAATAATAGGCCAAAGATAAAGACTAGAAGAACTGAGGGTTTGCTTTTCCTCTCACATGTATTTCTGTGACAAAAAAATGAACATTTCTTAAAAATCTTAAATAACCTTAATAACTGAGTACTAGTAATAAAAATTATCAATAACTGAGTACAGCTGATAAAGATTATGGCAAGTCTTGTGTGGTTATATTTCATGTGTTGATGCTCAATATATGTAAAATTTGATTTTAAAAATTATCAGTTAGCAAATTCATTTCATGTTTTGTGAGTAAGGATGCACATTACTGAATTTCATGGTTTTCTCATTTACGTATTTCAAGAACAATGTCACTGCATGGGGCTTCCTCTGTGTCCAAGAAATGTACTCCTATAAAGTGCTTGCTTGCTCTGATTCACTGCCTCAGACATGTTCCCCTATATCTGTTTGCATCTGTTTTTTAGTTCAAGGTTAAATTATTCATATCTGAAATACAGCACAAATTGCTGAAAAGTGGGGTCTAAGTAGCCAAGGGGATGTTTATATCTGTCTGCTGAAAATGTTAGACATAAAACACTGATAAAGTAGTAGAATGCCTTTAGTTTATTGTTTTCTTTTAAATTCTGAGGAATTGCATCTAATAATCTTAAATGAATTGATCTGATGCTTTGAATATTATTATTTTGCTTTTACATGGATGATTTTAAAAGATGTCCACTCTGTAAGTAATATTTTATTATGTCTGGTCATAAAAATATGCTCAGAGGAATGTATTTCCCATTTTATAGGCAAAGTCTGTAAAAATAAAAAATGAAATTCTTTGAAATTTTTGGAACCACGTTTGTTTCCCAAGGGCAATATGGAATGATGGTATAAAGAACACTGGATTTGCTTGCAAACCCTAATATGTTGACATTTTGTGAAATAGAAATATTCCTTTTTTAAAATTTTTTAGCTCTTCTTTTGTTTTTTATTTTAATTTTTTATTATTATACTTTAAGTTCTGGGGTACATGTGCAGAACGTTCAGGTTTGTTACATAGGTATACACGTGCCATGGTGGTTTGCTGCACCCATCAACCTGTCATCTACATTAGGTATTTCCCCTAATGCTATCCTTCCCCTAGCCCCCCACCTCATGACAGGCCACAGTATGTGATGTTCCCCTCCCTGTGTCCATGTGTCCTCACTGTTCAACTCCCACTTATACGTGAGAATATGTGTTTTTTGGTTTTCTGTTCTCGTGTTCATTTGCTGAGAATGATGGTTTCCAGCTTCATCCATGTCCCTGCAAACGACATGAACTCATCCATTTTTATAGCTGCATAGTATTCCATGGTGTATATGTGCCACATTTTCTTAATCCAGTCTATCATTGATGGACATTTTGGTTGGTTCCAAGTCTTTGCTATTGTGAACAGTGCTGCAATAAACAAAGTGTGCATGTGTCTTTATAGTAGAATGATTTATAATCCTTTGGGCATATACCCAGTAATGAGATTGCTGGGTCAAATGGTATTTCTAAGTTCTAGAACATTGAGAAATCGCCACACTGTCTTCCACAATGGCTGAACTAATTTACACTCTCACCAACAGTGTAAAAGTGTTCCTATTTCTCCACATCCTCTCCAGCATCTGTTGTTTCCTGACTTTTTAGTGATCGCCATTCTAAGTGGCATGAGATGGTATCTCATTGTGGTTTGGATTTGCATTTCTCTAATGACCAGTGATGATGAGCTTTTTTCATATGTTTGTTGGCTGCATAAATGTCTTTTTTTTGAGAAGGGTCTGTTCATATCCTTCACCCACTTTTTGATGGAGTTGTTTATTTTTTTCTTGTAAATTTTTTTAAGTTCTTTGTTGATTCTGGATATTAGCCCTTTGTCCAGTGGGTAGATTGCAAAAATTTTCTCCCATTCTGTAGGTTGCCTGTTCAGTCTTATGATAGTTTCTTTTGCTGTGCAGAAGTTCTTTAGTTTAATTAGATCCCATTTGTCAATTTTGGCTTTTGTTGCCATTGCTTTTGGTGTTTTAGTCACGAAGTCTTTGCCCATGCCTATGTCCTGAATGGTATTCCCTAGGTTTTCTTCCAGGGTTTTTATGGTTGTAGGTCTTACGTGTTTAAGTCTTTACTCCATCTTGAGTTAATTTTTGTATAAGGTGTAAGAAACGGGTCCAGTTTCACTTTTCTGCATATGGCTAGCCAGTTTTCCCAACACCACTTATTAAATAGGGAATCTTTTCCCCATTGCTTGTTTTTGTCAGGTTCGTCAAAGGTCAGATTGTTGTAGATGTGTGGTGTTATTTCTGAGGCCTCTGTTGTGTTCTGTTGATCTATATATCTGTTTTGGTACCAGTACCATGCTGTTTTGGTTGCTGTACCCTTGTAGTATAGTTTGAAGTCAGGTAGAGTGATGCCTCCAGCTTTATTCTTTTTGCTTAGGATTGTCCTGGCTATGCAAGCTTTCTTTTGGGTCTGTATGAAATTTAAAGTCGTTTTTTCCAGTTCTGTGAAGAAAGTCAATGGAGATTGATGGGGATAGCATTGAATCTATAAATTACTTTGGGCAATATGGCCATTTTCATGATATTGATTCTTCCTATCCATGAGCATGGAATATTTTTCCATTTGTTTGTATCCTCTTTTATTTCATTGAGCAGTGGTTTGTAGTTCTCCTTGAAGAGGCCCTTCACATCACTTGTAAGATGTATTCCTAGGTATTTTATTCTCTTTGTAGCAATTGTGAATGGGAGTCACTGATGATTTGGCTCTCTGTTTGTCTGTTTTTGGTGTATAGGAATGCTTGCAATTTTTGCACATTAATTTTGTATCATGAGGCTTTGCTGAAGTTGCCTATCAGCTTAAGTAGATTTTGGGCTGAGATGATGTGATTTTCTAAATATATAATCATGTCATCTGCAAACAGAGACAATTTGACTTCCTCTCTTCCTGTTTGAATGCCCTTTATTTCTTTCTCTTACCTGATTGCCCTGGCCAGAACTTCCAATACTGTGTTGAATAGGAGTGGTGAGAGGGGGCATCCTTGTCTTGTGCTGGTTTTCAAAGGGAATGCTTCCAGTTTTTGCCCATTCTGTATGATATTGGCTATGGGTTTGTCATACATAGCTCTTACTGTTTTGAGATACGTTCCATTAATACCTAGTTTATTGAGAGTTTTCAACATGAAGGGCTGTTGAATTTAGGCCAGGTGTATATCTTAAAACAATCGGTCAGCTTAGTCAGTCAGCAATGTTTGAGAGACCTGAATAGCCAAATTAGGAAAAAGGATTGCAAGTTTATGTGAGTTCTTTGAGAATGAAGACAGTTTCCCACTGAGTTTCGTTGATTCTTTCCTTACTTAATCTTTTGTTTCTATTTGTTTGAGAAAATGATGTAAAACTTAGGTGTTACTATTTTAAACAAAAATTAATTACAGTCATATTTATAACTAAGCTAAGAGTAAAAGATATAGTTAGGCGGAAAACTCATTTTTATTTTCTAATTTTGAGAGGTATTTTTAAAACTAAGATTGGTTGTTTTTTATGAATTGTAAAAATCTATTGATGTTATTCTTTTAACTGAAGGGCATAAGACTAAAAGTAAAATAAAATAAAATAAAGAACACTGGATTTGGAATTGAAAACCAGGATCCAGTGCTGGTTTTGACACTTGACAGCCTGAGGGGATAATGGTGTAACTTCCTGCATCTATAAAATGTGAGGAAAACGCATTTTAATATGCATAGTAAACTAACATAGTCTTCCATTACCAATGCTTATTATCATTGTTGCTTTAATATGAAAGTATTTTCACTGTATCAAAGTTACTAGCATAAAATCAATCATCAGTGAATCCATTATCAATATCATCAGTGTCTATCTGGCATCTTTGTCTTGCTAGTGTACCCACTTCCTCCTTTTGGTGGTATAACTGGCTCTTTCCTTCAGGGAACACATTCTGTGATGTGGGCAGATTTATTTCTTCTGTAGCCAATAGCATAAGAATTAATTAGAATGTCTGTCACTCTGTCCCTGAGGTTTTTCTAACATAAAGAAATGTTGAAAAATGTTAATGCTGAATAGCCATCTCCCACCACCTTCAATCCACAATCAACATTTTATTATGGCTAATTTATCCATTTATCTATCTTCCTACCCTTACATCAATGCATCTTATGTTTTGATGCATTTAAAATTGACTTGCAGGTATCAATACACTCTAAACACTTCCACACATGTTATTGATTAGAGTTTAATATTTCCATGACGCAGTGCAACTCAAATCTCTACCAGATATGGAATGTTATTATCCCAGAAAATTGTTCTCTCGTGCCCCTTTTCACTCAATCTCCATCTACAGCTCTCAGCTGCAATCATTACCAGGGTGGTTTTCAACCATAGATTAGTTTTTGACTATAGTAAAGCTGCAAATAAATGGAATCTTTTGTGTAAGATTTCTTCATATGTGTTAATGTGTATACCAGTTTATCCCTTATTTCTGAATAGTATTCTATTGTATGAATATATTGGTTTGTTTACGAATTACGCCATTAATGGGGGCATGAGGTGTTTTTGGTTTTCAGATATTATCAATAAAGCTTCTGCGAACATTCTTCTACATAGTCTCTCATGAAGTCGTTTTCACTTCTCATGAGTAAATACTGAGAAATGAAAAGCCTGTCATAAGGCAGGTATAGGTTTAAAATGATCTCATAACTTTTCTCATAATAAGGGTATAATGTTATATTCCCACTAGTAATTTGTAGAAGTTTCAGTTCCACATCCTCACCATCATTTGGTGTGTCAACATTTTTAAGTTTAGCTATTCTGGAGGGTGAATATTAGTATCTAACAGTAGTTTTATTTTGCCTTTCCCTGATGTCTAATGATGTTGAGCACCTTTTCATGCACTTATTGGCCATTCATACACCTTTTTTAATGATGAACCTACTCAATATTTTGCCCATTTTTAATTGGCTTGTTTGTCTTTTTATTGCTGAGCAGTAGAATTTAGTTATTTATCGTAGACATCAGTCCTTTGCCAGATACATGTTTTGCAAATTGTTTTTTCTAGTTTGTGGCTTGCTCATTTATTTCTTTTCTTTTACGGTTAGTGCCTCTTAGGACCTGTCCTAGAAACCTCTGTCTACTTCTTATTTGAAAAGGTATTCTCCTTTGCTGTTTTCTAAAAGCTTTATAGTTTTAATATATTGATCTATGATCCATCTGAAATTAACTTTTCTGTATGGTATAAATCTGGGCGAGAGTTTTTTGTTGTTGCTGATTGTTACCTGATGATTCCAGTGCCATGTGTTTAAAACAAACAAACAACAACAACAAGAAGAACAACAACAAACCCTTAACTGTCCACACTGGGTTCCTTTGGTGCCTTTATTAAATATGAAATGGTTGTATATATGGGTCTATTTTCTATTGCCTCTTCAGTTTGTTACATTGATCTGTTGTCAGTTTTTATGCCAGTACCACACTTGCATTAATGTAGCATTATAATAAGTCTTTTTTTAATTTAATTTAATTTTATTATTATACTTTAAGTTTTAGGGTACATGTGCACAATGTGCAGGTTAGTTACATATGTATACATGTGCCATGCG
This sequence comes from Pongo abelii, assembly GCF_028885655.2. Classification (NCBI taxonomy): domain Eukaryota; kingdom Metazoa; phylum Chordata; class Mammalia; order Primates; family Hominidae; genus Pongo; species Pongo abelii. The sequence goes on from NC_071996.2 coordinate 117,646,169, forward strand.
GGTGTGCTGCACCCATTAACTCATCATTTAGCATTAGGTATATCTCCTAAAGCTATCTCTCCCCCCTCCCCCCACCCCACAACAGTTCCCAGAGTGTGACGTTCCCCTTCCTGTGTCCATGTGTTCTCATTGTTCAATTCCCACCTATGAGTGAGAATATGCGGTGTTTGGTTTTTTGTTCTTGTGACAGTTTACTGACAGGGATGATTTCCAATTTCATCCATGTCCCTACAAAGGACATGAACTCATCATTTTTTATGGCTGCATAGTATTCCATGGTGTATATGTGCCACATTTTCTTAATCCAGTCTATTATTGTTGGACATTTGGGTTGGTTCCAAGTCTTTGCTATTGTGAATAGTGCCGCAATAAACATACATGTGCAGATGTCTTTATAGCAGCATGATTTATAGTCCTTTGGGTATATACCCAGTAATGGGATGGCTGGGTCAAATGGAATTTCTAGTTCTAGATCCCTGAGGAATCGCCACACTGACTTCCACAATGGTTGAACTAGTTTACAGTCCCACCAACAGTGTAAAAGTGTTCCTATTTCTCCACATCCTCTCCAGCACCTGTTGTTTGCAGATGACATGATTGTATATCTAGAAAACCCCATTGTCTCAGCCCCAAATCTCCTTAAGCTGATAAGCAACTTCAGCAAAGTCTCAGGATACAAAATCAAAGTGCAAAAATCACAAGCATTCTTATACACCAATAACAGACAAACAGAGAGCCAAATCATGAGTGAACTCCCATTCACAATTGCTTCAAAGAGAATAAAATACCTAGGAATCCAACTTACAAGGGACGTGAAGGACCTCTTCAAGGAGAACTACAAACCACTGCTCAATGAAATAAAAGAGGATACAAACAAATGGAAGAACATTCCATGCTCATGGGTAGGAAGAATCAATATCGTGAAAATGGCCATACTGCCCAAGGTAATTTATAGATTCAATGCCATCCCCATCAAGCTACTAGTGACTTTCTTCACAGAATTGGAAAAAACTACTTTAAAGTTCATATGGCACCAAAAAAGAGCCCACATTGCCAAGTCAATCCTAAGCCAAAAGAACAAAGCTGGAGGCATCACGCTACCTGACTTCAAACTATACTACAAGGCTACAGTAACCAAAACAGCATGGTACTGGTACCAAAACAGAGATATAGATCAATGGAACAGAACAGAGCCCTCAGAAATAACACCGCATATCTACAACTATCTGATCTTTGACAAACCTGAGAAAAACAAGCAATGGGGAAAGGATTCCCTATTTAATAAATGGTGCTGGGAAAACTGGCTAGCCATATGTAGAAAGCTGAAACTGGATCCCTTCCTTACACCTTATAATAAGTCTTAAAGTCAAACGGTTAGAAGTCCTCCAAAGCTGTTTTTCTTTTCAAGATTCTTTTGACTATTCAAAGTTTTTATTTTTTGCATTTCTATATAAATTTTAACGTCTTGTCAATTTGTTTAAAAAATTATGGTAACTCTTTTGGTGTGGAATGTATAGATTAATTTGGGCATAATTATATTTTGTATCTTGCAATCCATGGAAATGATGAATCTCATGATTTATTTAGTGTTCTTTAATTTCTCTAAGCAATTTTTGTAGTTTTCAGTGTAAAGCTCAAATATTGTTTTAAATGCATTCTTAAGTAATAGCATGTATTTTCATACTTTTGTAAATAGAATTCTCTGATTTTTGAGCTGCTGCTAGTATAGAAAAAAACGTGATAGATTTTTATATATTTAGCTTATATCCTGTGACTTTGGTCATTTCACTTATTAGTCATAGTAGTTGTGTTATCAAGTTCTTAGGATCTTCTTCATAAGCAATCATGGTATCTACAAGCAGAATTTTATTTCTTTCCACTTGTGCCTTTATTTCTTTCTTTTTTTTTTTTTTTGCAAATTTGGTTTTCTTTTTTTTTTTTTTTCTTTTATTATTATTATTATTATTATCATTATTATACTTTAGGTTTTATGGTACATGTGCGCAATGTGCAGGTAAGTTACATATGTATACATGTGCCATGCTGGTGCGCTGCACCCACCAACTTGTCATCTAGCATTAGGTATATCTCCCAATGCTATCCCTCCCCCCTCCCCCCACCCCACAACAGTCCCCGAAGTGTGATGTTCCCCTTCCTGTGTCCATGTGTTCTCATTGTTCAATTCCCACCTATGAGTGAGAATATGCGGTGTTTGGTTTTTTGTTCTTGCGATAGTTTACTGAGAATGATGATTTCCAGTTTCATCCATGTCCCTACAAAGGACGTGAACTCATCATTTTTTATGGCTGCATAGTATTCCATGGTGTATATGTGCCACATTTTCTTAATCCAGTCTATCATTGTTGGACATTTGGGTTGGTTCCAAGTCTTTGCTATTGTGAATAATGCGGCAATAAACATACGTGTGCATGTGTCTTTATAGCAGCATGATTTATAGTCCTTTGGGTATATACCCAGTAATGGGATGGCTGGGTCGAATGGAATTTCTAGTTCTAGATCCCTGAGGAATCGCCACACTGACTTCCACAATGGTTGAACTAGTTTACAGTCCCACCAACAGTGTAAAAGTGTTCCTATTTCTCCACATCCTCTCCAGCACCTGTTGTTTCCTGACTTTTTAATGATTGCCATTCTAACTGGTGTGAGATGGTATCTCATTGTGGTTTTGATTTGCATTTCTCTGATGGCCAGTGATGGTGAGCATTTTTTCATGTGTTTTTTGGCTGCATAAATGTCTTCTTTTGAGAAGTGTCTGTTCATGTCCTTCGCCCACTTTTTGATGGGGTTGTTTGTTTTTTTCTTGTAAATTTGTTGGAGTTCATTGTAGATTCTGGATATTAGCCCTTTGTCAGATGAGTAGGTTGCGAAAATGTTCTCCCATTTTGTAGGTTGCCTGTTCACTCTGATGGTAGTTTCCTTTGCTGTGCAGAAGCTCTTTAGTTTAATTAGATCCCATTTGTCAATTTTGGCTTTTGTTGCCATTGCTTTTGGTGTTTTAGACATGAAGTCCTTGCCCATGCCTATGTCCTGAATGGTAATGCCTAGGTTTTCTTCTAGGGTTTTTATGGTTTTAGGTCTAACATTTAAGTCTTTAATCCATCTTGAATTGATTTTTGTATAAGGTGTAAGGAAGGGATCCAGTTTCAGCTTTCTACATATGGCTAGCCAGTTTTCCCAGCACCATTTATTAAATAGGGAATCCTTTCCCCATTTCTTGTTTTTGTCAGGTTTGTCAAAGATCAGATACTTGTAGATATGCGGCATTATTTCTGAGGGCTCTGTTCTGTTCCATTGATCTATATCTCTGTTTTGGTACCAGTACCATGCTGTTTTGGTTACTGTAGCCTTGTAGTATAGTTTGAAGTCAGGTAGTGTGATGCCTCCAGCTTTGTTCTTTTGGCTTAGGATTGACTTGGCGATGCGGGCTCTTTTTTGGTTCCATATGAACTTTAAAGTAGTTTTTTCCAATTCTGTGAAGAAAGTCATTGGTAGCTTGATGGGGATGGCATTGAATCTGTAAATTACCTTGGGAAGGATGGCCATTTTCATGATATTGATTCTTCCTACCCATGAGCATGGAATGCCCACAAGAGAAAGCAGGAAAGATCCAAAATTGACACCCTAACATCACAATTAAAAGAACTAGAAAAGCAAGAGCAAACACATTCAAAAGCTAGCAGAAGGCAAGAAATAACTAAAATCAGAGCAGAACTGAAGGAAATAGAGACACAAAAAACCCTTCAAAAAATCAATGAATCCAGGAGCTGGTTTTTTGAAAGGATCAACAAAATTGATAGACCGCTAGCAAGATTAATAAAGAAAAAAAGAGAGAAGAATCAAATAGATGCAATAAAAAATGATAAAGGGGATATCACCACCGATCCCACAGAAATACAAACTACCATCAGAGAATATTACAAACACCTCTATGCAAATAAACTAGAAAATCTAGAAGAAATGGATAAATTCCTCAACACATACACCCTCCCAAGACTAAACCAGGAAGAAGTTGAATCTCTGAATAGACCAATAACAGGATCTGAAATTGTGGCAATAATCAATAGCTTACCAACCAAAAAAAGTCCAGGACCAGATGGGTTCACAGCCGAATTCTACCAGGGGTACAAGGAGGAGCTGGTACCATTCCTTCTGAAACTATTCCAATCAATAGAAAAAGAGGGAATCCTCCCTAACTCATTTTATGAGGCCAGCATCATCCTGATACCAAAGCCTGGCAGAGACACAACAAAAAAAGAGAATTTTAGACCAATATCCTTGATGAACATTGATGCAAAAATCCTCAATAAGATACTGGCAAACAGAATCCAGCAGCACATCAAAAAGCTTATCCACCATGATCAAGTGGGCTTCATCCCTGGGATGCAAGGCTGGTTCAATATACGCAAATCAATAAATGTAATCCAGCATATAAACAGAACCAAAGACAAAAACCACATGATTATCTCAATAGATGCAGAAAAGGCCTTTGACAAAATTCAACAACCCTTCATGCTAAAAACTCTCAATAAATTAGGAATTGATGGGACGTATCTCAAAATAATAAGAGCTATTTATGACAAACTCACAGCCAATATCGTACTGAATGGGCAAAAACTGGAAGCATTCCCTTTGAAAACTGGCACAAGACAGGGATGCCCTCTCTCGCCACTTCTATTCAACATAGTGTTGGAAGTTCTGGCCAGGGCAATTAGGCAGGAGAAGGAAATCAAGGGTATTCAATTAGGAAAAGAGGAAGTCAAATTGTCCTTGTTTGCAGATGACATGATAGTATATCTAGAAAACCCCATTGTCTCAGCCCAAAATCTCCTTAAGCTGATAAGCAACTTCAGCAAAGTCTCAGGATACAAAATCAATGTGCAAAAATCACAAGCATTCTTATACATCAATAACAGACAAACAGAGAGCCAAATCATGAGTGAACTCCCATTCACAATTGCTTCAAAGAGAATAAAATACCTAGGAATCCAACTTACAAGGGATGTGAAAGACCTCTTCAAGGAGAACTACAAACCACTGCTCAAGGAAATAAAAGAGGATATTTACTTCTTATCCTATTGCACTCTTAAGACCTCCAGTAAAATGGTGAATAGAAATGATGTGAATAGGTATTCTTGCTTTGTTCCCCATTATAGGTTAAAACACTCAATATATGAACATGAAATATGATAGTAATTGTAGTTTCTTAATAGCTTCTCAATTTGCTGAGAATATTATGAATGAGTGTTGATCGTCAAATGCTTTTCAACATTCATTGAAATGATCATGTAATTGTTTCTCATTTATTCTCTTAATATGGTGAATGATAATGATTTTTGAATGGTAAGCCAATCTTGAGCTTTTGTAAAACAGCCAAGATAAACAACATGATCACGATGCATTGTTCTTTTTATATATTACTTGATTAATTTAACAATATTTTCAAGGGATGTAAAGGACATTAATATGTGGATTTATATTTGTAAATGTTGTATTAGTGGTATTGTTGCCTTCATAAAACCAACTGGGAAGTGTTCTCACTCTATTCGATGCAAGAGTTTGTTTGGATTGATGCTATTTCTTCCTTAAATGTTTGGTAGCATTCACTACTGAAACCATATGGGCCTATAGTTTTTCTTTATAGAAATATTTTGATAAAAAATGTATATATAATAGATGTAGAGCTACTCAGATTTTATTATTCATTTCATGTTTTTATAAAATTTATTTTTCAAGAAATTTGTTCATTGCACTTATGTTGTAGAATTTCCTGGCATGTGGTAGATATTTTATTTTTCATTTCAGTAGGTTTGGGAGAACAGGTGATTTTTGGTTATGTGGAAGTTCTTTAGCAGTGATTTCTGGGATTTTGATGCACCCATCACTGGAGCAATGTACACTGTACCCAAGGTGTAGTCTTTTATTCCTCACACCCTTCCCACTCTTCTTCCCGAGTCCCCAAATTCCATTATATCATTCTTATGCCTTTGCATCCTCCTAGCTTAGCTCCCACTTATAGGTGAGAACAAATGATATTTGGTTTTCCATTCCTGAGTTACTTCACTTAGAATAATGGTCTTCAACTCCATCCAAGTTGCTGCAAATGCCATTATTGTGTTCTTTTTTATGGCTGAGTAGTATCCCACGGTGTGTGTATGTATATATACACACATATATGTATACATATATATCACATTTTCCCTATTCATTTGTTTGTTGATGGGCATTTCGACTAGTTTCATATTTCTGCAATTGTAAAGTGTGCTGCTGTAAACATGCGGGGGCAAATGTCTTTTTCATATAATGACTTCTTTTGCTTTGGGTAGATACCCAGTAGATATCTTAATATTGTACCACAGGCTCCTGAGACACTGTTTATTATGTTTCAATTTTTTTTATTCTTCAGATTGGATTATTTATATTAGTATATCTTCAGCCATCTTCTTCAGTTTTCTCTTCCTTCAGTTATCGCCACTCTGCTATTAATCCTATCTAGTGAATTTTTAATTTCAGATATGGTTCTATTATATAATTTCAATTTGATATTTTATATAGTTTCCATGTAATGAGCATTTTTATTTTTATTCTTTGAGAACATAATTTCTTTTACGTCTTTAAGCATAATTATCATAGTTATCTTAGACTTCTTTGCTATTAATAGTTCCAACAACTGAGTCATCTTAGTGTTGTGGAGTATTACCTGTTTTTTCTCTTAAATATGGGTCACATCACATTTTTTTTCTTAGTATATCATTTTTATTTGTATTTTGGATTATTTTAATAAGGTTGTAGATACTTTTAATTTTGTTATTTTTTTCCTAAGGAGGGTTGATTGAATTCATTTTAGTAGGCATTTGACTTGGATGGACTAAAACTACAAGTCTGTCTCTTTTGAAGTGGCCAGCAACTCAAATATCAGTTCAGTTGTTTTAACTGTGGCTGGGTTGTTTGGCATTTACCTTGTGCATTCCTGATTCAGTGGTCAGCCAGATATTTGGGAAGAAAAAAAATACATATATATAATATATATGTATATAACACAGTGTATATCGACACTATATAATTATATATGTATATATGTGTGTGGTATATACACATATAGAAATAAATACGTATACACACACACGTATAGTTTTTTGTTTTTTTTTTTTTTAACTTTCTGGCTCTCTCCTTTCCTGGATTGTCACCTGCCGCCCTCACCCCTCCCCCACACACTTTTCAGCAGATATAACCCTGAGCCATTTCCTTCTTCCAGGAGTTCACTCTCCTTCACTCTCTACCTGCCTATTTGATTTTTGGTTGGTTTGGTTGGTGTTTATTTTGTTTTGTTTTCATCTCCGTTTCCTTTGTGTAGCTTTGTTTTTGTACTTTGTTTTTGTTTTTGTTTTCGTCTGTATTCCTAAATTTGGTTGTTTTAATAGGAGATCTATACCATACCAAAAGCACAATTCGCAGAATGTGTGTTTGCATTTGTCTTCTAAGTGAACTCCTGAATTATCCAGCTGCGTTATCTACATAGAGAGCCAGATCGTCTGTCTCAGGCATTTCTCCTTTGACCAGATCTTTCCATTATGAAAGCTCAGGGACATTAAAGTGGTTCTCAAATCCCTTTGTTAAAGAATTGTGCCATTTTACTAAGATTATGTAATTTTTAATGTTTTAATACAAAGGAAGAAAATTTTATTTAGCAGAGGGTTAAACTATTCTGCTATGATTTTGTAGCTAAATTAAAAGAATTATACTTAAAGATTTTTGTTCTGATTAGTGGGTAGTGTTATTTTTATATTAAAAAAACAGATAAAATCTCAGTCCATAACTTCAGGGACAAAGGAAATATAATTTTAAAAAATTTTCTAAGTGATAAAAGACTATACATTGAGTACAGTATACACAGGAGAGGAATACACCAAAATTTCAGAAATCATCACTAAATAACTTATCCAGGCAACTAAACACCACTTGTTCCCCCAAAAACTATTGAAATGATAATTTTAAAAAGAGCTCCCAGAAAAAGAATATCTAATTTTTTACTTTTCATTGTAAGCCTCTACCACCTGGCAGGAGAAGTTAATAGTAAATTTGGTATCGTCTCCCTTTTCTTCCCAGGGAGTATTTCCACATGCTACTGGGTTATAGATGCCAAACATTAGAGAAAATAATTTAGTCCTTGGTTCATCTGACTACATTGGCATCCATTAAAAGTCTATTATTTCTTTGGGTATTTGTCATCTATACATGGCTTTCTTTTCATCTTAAGGACGCCTATTAAGTCTTGTTCTCTCTCTCAGCTAACTCTTGGGATTCTCTTTACAGCATGAGTTCTTGTTCCTGTGTTCAGAGATCTGTTATCATGTTTCTAATTTCTTGATGCTACTTACCCTCAAACACTTAGTGCCTGCGTATCTATCTTTGACTATTCAGACATTAGCCCTTTCTCTTTCGCCTCTCTCCTGGCACCATAGAGTATGGTAAAATTCTAAGATTTGGCCAGGTGCGGTGGCTCACAACTGTAATCCCAGCACTTTGGGAGGCTAAGGCGGGTGGATCACCTGAGGTCAGGAGTTCGAGAGAATCACTTGAACCTGGGAGGCAGAGGTTGCAGTGAGCTGAGATCGCGCCACTGCACTCCAGCCTGGGCTACAAGAGCAAGACTCAATCTCAAAAAAAAAAAAAAAAAGAAAAGAAAAACCTGAGATTTTGCTGCTGCATTCCTGAAACTCCCTCAGGACTGTAAATACTTCCCTCTCCCTCTCTTTTTCTCTCTCTTTCCTTTCTCCACCAGCCCCTCCCATGACACCATCACATACCATTCACTCACACAGAGAGCTAGGCTTCAGAAGCCCCCTGGAATTCCCAATACTGATGCACTCCCTGATTCTCCTCCTGTCCCTGGAGAAGGACTTCTTTTCTAGTCTGGCGGCTAAGAAAGCTCTGCCTTTATAACAAAACTGTTTATACTGTTAGTCTCTCAGGATTTAGACTTCTGAAACCCAAAAGCTTTGCTTTCTAAAAGTATGGGTGTGAGAATAAAAATCTAGCTTGAAGGAAGTAAAGTTATAAGTTTGATAGGAATTGGGGGGGAGGAGGTAGTGAAAATTAGTTAATTTTTTGGAACACTATCTTATCACATACATTTGCCCTTTATACATTTATTATTTTTGCTATTCAGATAAAAGTAACAATATGTATTTTTACAGAGTAATTTTTTATTTGTGCTTATTAAATTAAATTTTTCTGTTTTCTATCATCTTGGATATAATAAAGTGTAAATATATGTATATATCTGTATAATTACAGTCAAGAGTTTAAAGTTTATATTCTAAATTGTCTCATTTATAATTTTTATGCTAAAGAATGTGTGATGAGAGACCTCTGTGGAATTTTGATGCAAATATCAACCAAAAATTCTTGGTAGCATGGATCATCTGTCTAATTCAAGAACGAATGCTGAATTATTAGACAAACATCTCTGTAAATACAAGCTTGGTTTATTTTTATTATGAATAAAGGGGAATTCTCATACAGTTTTATTTTACTGTCTTTTAGACCTTACAGTTTAATATCTAAATATTAGACATTTACATTAGAGATATAATTAGACTATCTATCTGATATTCATTAGATAGCCTAATGGATTTGTCATGATTATCCTTCTGTCACTTTCCATTTTAAAAATTTTCCCTTATTATTCCAGCATCTTCAGTGTATTATATAAGAAAAACATTTATCAAACTGCTCTTAGCATGGGAAAACATAATATACCAAGGAAACAGGAGGGAATTTCAGAAATTAGAATAAATTAAAACTTTGAGTTAATTTTTTGAATGAATTTTTATGTTTAAAAATGTGCCATGTTTGTAGGGTCTCTTGAATTATCTGTAATATACTATAACTGATGTCAGCTTGATATGTATTTTCTAACATAAAAAAAAGGTTTCATGTACTTTGAAGAGTCTTTTTTATCTTTATCATAACAATAATGTGATATTTATGTGTTAATTACCACAAAACAGCAACCCCCACAGACTAACTAAAATAAGCTTTGTATAGCTTCCATGCTACACACAAACTGATCATTCAAAGTTTTCTCAGGATGATGAAATTTTTTAAATCATGTTAAATTAACCATAATTTTAATAATAATTTATGTCAAAACAATATTTTTTCTGTATCCTTCATCTCCTTATCTATAAAATTGGGGCAGGGTTGACTAAGTGATTCCAAGATCTTATTTGGCTCTAAAAGTATTTGATTCTAATAAACAATGAAATAACCACAAATACCATTAAGTATAGACAATGAGTATCAAAGGAATGATAACGCAGTGCTCTACTATATAAATAACCTTTTTTATGGTAATCATTCTTTACCTGCTATTGTGAATCAGTAGAGTTTTGATGTTAAATTGTGGTGTTTTTAAACAAACAGTATCATTTTATTTTATTTTATCTTACTCGGTTTTATTTAGGTATAATTGACAAATGAAAATTGTATAAATTCAAGGTACACACGTGATGTTTTGATATATGCATGGATTATAAAATGTAACAACCTAGTGCCTCTATCACTTCATAGTTACCTTTTTTTCTATAGTGAGAACAATTAAGATCTACTCTTTAAGCAAATTTTAAGTATACAATGCTTTACTATTAACTACAGTCACCATAATGTACATAAGATCTCCAGGACTTTTTCATCTTATAACAGAAAGTTTGTTCTTGATTGAATGGTTCACTGAGGGCACAGGTGCAATGACCCCACACATGCATAAATTTTATATTTGCATTTTAGCTTCTTGACTCAGCATGATCTCTCATCTATCCTCTCCAGTGAATTCTTAATTACTGATTATTTATGTCTTTACCTGCTTTGTTTGCAAGTTTTGCAAGAAATTTTGCATATTATTGTATGTGTGTGAATGTGTGGATAGCAATAAAATCATTTCTGTTATAAGCACTTGATAGAAACATGTATCTTTATGTCAGTCTTGCGATTTCAGAGTAGTTTTGCATATATGAGTGATCCTACCTTATTTTATTGCATCACATTGCAAAATAACCTTGGCTGTTATACTTCAAGGTCTCAGGTGTTGAGTCATTAGCAGCTATGGAATAGATCAGAATTATATTACAGCTGCACAACTACAAACAAAAGGTAATCCAAGATCTTTCAGGCTTACCGTCAGCATATGGACAACTCCTTAGCACTTGGCTGAAAGAAAGTTAATTCGGGAATTTCAAGCTAAATTCCCTCAGGATGACTTCTCTGAATGATTTTTAACTCCTGTAATACAAATAGAAAGGCATGCGAAAATAAGTAGTATGCAATTAAAACAGAGAGCAATAACACAGATATTTGTGTATACATCTTCCAAAACTGGTCATTTTATAAAGAATGTATTTTAGCATATTTAGTTTATACATGCATGCACTTGGGAATTATTTAGTTCACTGACATCCTGGGTAGAAACTAGTAATAGAAACAGATTTATGACAATTTATTAGAATTATTGAGTCTATACTTTTAAAATTAAGCACAAAGTGGCATCTGCCAGAATTATAAACAAGAAACTGAATTTCAGAACATTTAAATTTCAGAAATCTGCGTGGCTGTCTGGACTGTTGAAACCACCTCCTGTTCTTCCTGCTTAAATCCTCTCTCTGCCTATACTCCCATCCATATGCCCTAAATCCATACTCCTCCTAATAGGCAAATTGATCTTGGAGAAATCAGATCAAATCTCCTATATAAGACCAAGAATATTTTCCAGCATACCTTATATAAATTAAAACCATCTCTGTGGACTCTAAGTGCTGTCATGACTGCATCTGCCTCTTGGACTTCATCTTTCTTTCACTCCTCTCTCCTCAGTATTGCACCCACACTGGCATGGACATGCCAAGTGCATTTCTGCTATGCTCGCTAATCCATTTGCCTAGACTGCCCTGCCCCTGCCCCTGCCCATGGATCTTCTAATTTTTTTTATTTAGTAGACTTTATTTTTAGAGTAGTTTTAGGTTTACAGAAAAATTGGGCGGAAGGTATAGGAAGTTTTCATATACCCCCTTCTCCTTTCTCACCCCCTTACACTATATTTCGTATTATTAACATTTTGCATTCGTATGGTACAATTGTTATAACTTATGAAGTAATATTGATATATTGTTATTAAATAAAGTCCATTAAGGTTTATTCTTTGTGCTGTTGAAGTCCATGCATTTTAACAAATGTATAACATCATGCATCCATCATTATATAACATACAGAATAGTTGTACTGCCCTAAAATTCCCCTGTGCGCCACCTATTTATCCCTTCTCCTTCCTTCCTCCTAAACTCTTGGCAATCACAAATTCTTTTTACTGTCTCTATATTTTTGCCTTTTCCAGGATGTCATATATTTGGAATTATATAGTTTGCGGCTTTTGCAGACTGGCTTCTTTCACTAAGCAATATGGATTCAAGGTTCCCCTATGTCTCTTCATGGCTTAATAGATCATTTCTTTTTAGCACTGAACAATATTTCATTTTATGGCTTTACTACAGTTTGTTTATCATTTCACCTATTGAAGGACATCTTGGTTGCTTTCATGTTTTTGCAATTATGGGAAAGATTGCCATAAACATTCATGTGCCGGTTTTTATGTATACATAAGTTTTCAACTCTTTTGAGTAAACGCTTAGAACAATATTGATGAATCATATGGTAACAGTATGTTAAGTTTTGTTAGAAATTGCCAAACTGTTTGCCAAAGTGGATGTACAAATTTGTATTCTCACCAACAATGAATTTGAGTTCCTGTTGGCTCCACATTCTCAGCAGGATTTGTTATATCCACATTATGGATTTTGGCCATTCTAATCAGTGTACAGTAGTATCTCATTGTTGTTTTAATTTGCAATTTCCTGATGACATATGATGTTGAGCATCTTTTCATATGCTTATCTGCCATCTGTGTATCTTCTTTGATGGTGTGTCTGTGCAGATCTTTTGCCCACTTTTTAACTGGGTTATTTATTTTCTTATGATTGAGTTTTCAAAGTTTGTTGTATATTTTGGATATAACCCCTTTATCTAATACGTGTTTTGCAAACATTTTCTCCCAGTCTTTAGTTTATCTTTTTATTCTCTTAGCATGTCATTTGCAGAGCAGAAGTTTTTAATTTTAATGAGGTACAGTGTATAATTTTTTTATGAATCAAACTTTTGGTGTTGTATCTAAAAAGTTGTCACCAAACCAATGGTCATGTAGATTTTCTTTTATTTATGTTATAGAAGTTTTATAGTTTTGCCTTTTACATTTAGGTCTATGATTCATTTTGAGTTAATTATTGTGAGTTCTAATAATTTTTTATTGCTGTTTGTCATTTGTATTCTGATTTAAATGTCAACTTCTCAAAGGGGCCTTTCCTAATCACCCTAGCTAAAGCAGTCCCTCCCAACCAATCACTCTTTGATCCATTATTCCAATTTTCCCCTAGCATTGCCATTATCTAAAATTATATTGTCCTTTATTTATTTTCATTCTTACTTTTTATTTCTCTATAAGTCCTACGTGAGCTGAGACTCAGTTTGTTTTGTTTACTGCTCTATCCACAGGGTCTAAGACACTACTTGAAAATTATTTAATGAATAAATGAATGAACAAGAAATGCATTTAACAAAACTCACAGACACATAATGATGTATGTTCAAGTCCTTATCTATGAGTGTCTTTGTAAGTAACAAAGACAGACAACTAATAGGAATGAAAACTAGGGTAGCGAAGAGGCAGCAACATTCAAACAAAAGTATTACTATTTTGTTTGTTCTGCCTGTAGCATGTAGTAAGTCCAACTGAATCTAGAATACATTGCCACAAGAATGTTAGTAATGCTAGCTAGAATCTTAGTAATGTTGAATGATTTGCATGGAAGTTTTTCAAGTCCCTTATGTATTGCCAATAGACTTTAATTTTGGAGCAGACCTATTTAAACATTGTGAACAGTCAACAGAGATCAACAAATTAGATATAGAATGAATGTTCCACAACAGAGTAAAAGCCATATATGACAACCCCACAACTAACATCGTACCTATGGTGAAAAGTTGAAAGCTTTTTCTCTAAGACCACTTCTGTTCAACATAATACTGAAAATCCAAGATAGGGCATTTAGGCTAAAGAAAGAAATAAAAGGTATCCAAACAGAAAAGAATAAAGTGAAATTGTCTCTGTGTACTGACAACATGATATTATAGAAAAAATATTAAATAATCCAACAAAAAATGTTAGAACTAATAAACAAATTTGGTAAAGTTTCAGGATACAAAATCAACTTACAAAAAATCGGTAATGTTTCTACACACTAACAACAGACTGCCTGAAAAAAAAATTAAGAAAACAGTCCCACTTACAAAAGTGTCAAAAGGAATAAAATACTTAGGAGTCAATTTAACCAAGGAAGTGAAATATCTGTATACTGAAAACCATAAAACATTGATGAAAAAAAGATATCACAAATAAATGTAAAGATACCCCATGTTTGTGAATTGAAAGAATTAATATTGTTAAAATGTCCATACTACCCAAAGCATTCTATAGATTCAATGCAATACCTATCAAAATTCCCATGTCATTCTTTACAGAAATAGAAAAAAAAATCCTAAAATTTGTATGGAACTACGAAAAATCCTGAATAACTAAAGTAACTTTTACCAAAAAGATAAAAGCTGGAGGCACTATACTACTGGATTTCAAAATATGTTACAAACCTATAATAATCCAAACAGTATGATACTGGCATAAAAACAGAGACATTGACAAGTGGAATAGGCTAGAGAGCCCAGAAATAAACCCATACATTTATGGTGAATTGATTTTTGACAAAGGTGCCAAGATCATACAATGGGGAAAGAACAGTCCTTTCAAAAAATGATATTAGGAATACTGGATATTCATATACAGAAGAATAAAAATAGGCTCTTATTTCAAACCTTGTATAAGAATCAACTCAAAGCAGATTAAAACCTTAAATGTAAGACCTGAAACTATAAAACTATTAAAAGAGAACATAATGGGAAAATATCCATAACATTGAATGGTCTGGGCAATGATTTATTGGATATAACCTCAAAAGCACAAGCACCAAGAGAAAATAAAGATATCACAAATAAATGGAAAGATATCCCACAAATAAATTCTTTTGTGGAGTGAAAGAATTAATAGTTAAAATGTCCATACTACTGAAAGCATTCTATAGATTCAATGCAATATCTATCAAAATTCCCATGTTATTCTTCATAGAAATAGAAAAAAAAACCCTAAAATTTGTATGGAACTACATGGGCTTATATCAGACTGAAAGCTTCTGCGCAGTAGAGTAAACAACAGAGTGAAGAGAAAACCCATAGATCAGGAGAAAATGTTTGCAACTCATATAACAAATAAGAGGGCAATAGCTAAAATATACAAGGAAATCAAACTACTTAATAAGAAGAAAACAAGTAACCCTATTAAAAAGTGAGTAAAGGACTCAAATGGACATTTCTCAAAAGAAGAGATACAAATTGCCAACAGATACATGAGAAAATGCTCAACATCTCTGATTATAAGAGAAATGTAAATTAAAACCACAATGAGAGATTGCCTCACACCTGTTAGGGCGACTATTATCAAAAGATAACAAGTGTTGGCAAGCACGTGGAGAAAAGGGAACCCTCATACCCTGTAGGTGGTATTGAAAATTAATACAGCCATTTTGGAAAACAGTATGAACGTTCCTTTATTGTGAGATCCAGGACTCTCACTACTGTCTATATATCCAAAGGAATTGAAATCAGTATGTTGAAGAGTTGTCTGCACTCCCATGTTGATTGTAGTACTCTTCACAACAGTCAAGATATGGAAACAATATAAGTGTCCATCAGTGGATGAATGGATTTTTAAAATGTGATATATTTACACAATAGAATACTATTCAGCCTTAAAAAAGTAAATTTATCATTTTTGACAGCATGAATGAAACATTTTTGACATTGTCTTAAGTGAAATACCTAATGGCATTTTAGTGGAAAATTATGTAGGACCAACCACGTCATCCAAAAACTCAGTATTTTGTCTTTCAGGGGCTGAAAGAAGAACCAACATGACTGAAAATAAACAAATTAACAGATGGCATTTGAATTTATGATAAAAGTAAACAATAGAGAAATTATGGTGTGGCTTAATGAATATAACAAGAGGCAGCAAGCATCTGAAGGGTGTGCGTGTGTGTGTGTGTGTGTATTTGTGTATTTATGTGCCATTAGATATACCATTAGCTTCTAGATTTCTGCATTAATACAGGCCATGCATGTAAGAGCTGTATAAAACGCTTTTCTCTATGCTATTCAGCAGTAATTTTTTGAAAGTCAGAGATGGCTGCATGTAAATGTTACTAAGTTCTACCGATCTCTAAAAATCATATTTAATAACAATTTGCCAGACTTTTATTTATAGAAAGAATTATGTTAGAAACACAATAATCAGCTACTTGTCTTTTCAATATCTTCTGGGAAAAATTTGCAAAGTTTTAAAAATTTAAATTATAATGGTGGACATTTATGTTCTTAAGGTATCCATGTAATATATAGATAGCAAAATATCTTTGTTTCAGTTTAAACATGAAAATCCAAAATTAGCATATCATAATCAAGGGAATTGCCTAAGGTTGTCTTTCTGAAGAGAAATGACATTTAAAAATTTTTTATTATAAAATCTTTTGATAAAATCAATGGGATTTTTTCATAACTTAGAGAAGAAAATAAAACATCTAGCCTAATCTGACCTCCCAAATATAGAAATTGAATTCCATTTTAAATGATTTCCTTTGATCTTTGGACATATGCCTATTCTTTGCATGATTATGGCTGGAATTGGTGAGCATAGAATTGTGTGTGCACACTAATTGTGTGTATGTGTGCATATGTGTGTTTTGCTTAAATAAATGACATTATTATTTATTTTTTGATTAGTTAAATGTCTATCTTTTCTGAAGCATGAGTTTTTTACTAAATGCATTAAATTCAGTGTACATTCAATTTTTCAAAACTATTTCAATCCACTCTATGCCAAACTACAAATTGTAATGCCATGAGAATTATATTGCATGTATTTTATAACTCCAATCTACTTATTGGAAGGAGGGGGTGGTGAAACATATGTCATGTAGCTGTTAAAGGAGATCTTTGCCAGGTACTTCTAAAGAAGATTTTAATTCAGGAGAAAATAATTGCAAAGCAGAGAAGGTCTGTGAGAAGAATCTATCTTGAGCACTTAAGCTGAAACCAGAAGTCCAAACAATGACCTCTGAATCATGGGGGTCACCTTGTATCCTCTATTTATCTTTAAAATTGAACTTATCCTGAAATGTTTGCTTAAAGGCAAATGTTATTTCCTGATCGAGATCTTATAATGAATTAGTGCCAGAGACAGAATTTGGATTAAAGGAAAGAGAATGTCTTTTGACTTTTAGGTCCATTATTATCAATATGTTTAGTTTCACAGCTTGTCTCCTCCCATTGGAGTCTTAATTCCTTTAAAATTAGAATTTCATCACACTCATCTTTGTATCCCTTAGAACACCAGGTACAAGATCATGCACTTAAAAATGTATTGACTTGAATAATTTTCCAGTGCAGTCTACTTATCTACATAAATATTCAGTTAGCAGATTAGACATGGAATGGTAACGTTATTGAACATTGGCTGCATCTTAACCATCCTGTTAATTCCATTTGCATAGTCTTTGTTCAAGTATTTTACAGTTCAAGCTTTCTTTTGGACCATAATCCAAACATATTTAAAAAGTAAAAATGAAGTCCTTTGTGGGTATTTTTTACTTTCATAGGAGAAAGTGTAATTTCAATCTGTTGGTTGATAAAATAGAAAAAGTATCTTGGGATCTAAGTTTTTCTTCGGGATACCAATTTGAGTGGTCTGTCACTTTCTGCTTACAACATACTGTACTTAGCAAACTAAACTCCTCCAAATGGAACTCATGAGCCTCTATGATACGGCTCCTGACTACATGTCCAACTTTATCTTCAGTCAACCTATGGCTTTTATATTCTCATGAGTGAATGTATTAGCTATCTTTCTACTCCTAGAATATCTCAACTTTGCCATTTTAGGAGTTTTCACTTGCTTTCCCATATGCCTGAAATGCATATCCTTGATTAGTCCTGTGGTTGTCTCCATAGCCCTACAGTTCTTGGATTTAAATATCCTAGATATTTAAATATCTTGTAAAGGGGTGTTTTCTGACCATCTTATCTATAAAGTAGCTCCCCATCAGAGGTACTTGCTGTCACAGCACATTTTTTATTTCTTTCACAGAATGTGTCACAATAATTATCTTATTCAGTAGCTGTCTTCTGAAACAAAGTGTAAGTTCCATGAGTACAGTAACCTTTTTCTACCTTTTTCCTGAATATACCCACTGCGCAGAAAACGGTGCCCAATAGAAAGTAAAAGTCTAGGAAATGATTTCTGAGTGAAAAAACAAATATTTACTGAAAAACTGTGACTTTTGAGATCTTAATTTAAGCAGTAAATTAATTTGAAGGGTAAAGTATAATTCTGATACTTTTTGCATTTTTGTTTTCTCTAAAACCAATGACTAGTTAGTATCCATGTTGTAAGCCAGCCAAACTGCATTATTATTTCAACAATTAAGACTGTGGGACATAGGAAATTAGGAAGTTTTCCAAAGTAGTAATGGGGATAAAAAAAGAATTCTTTAGCTTTGTTTTTATTCAAACAATAAATAACTGTATTTTTAAAATTTTCCCCATCAGAGGTACTGAATGTAAATAAGTCCCTTATGATACCAAGTATTTTTTCATATCTATATCCATTTTAATAATTAGTTTATGCAAAAGTTCATAAATTTAGAAGTTTGTTGGTAAGTTATTATTTCTAATCTCCTAATAAGTTGGAAGAAAATTATGACTTCAAACAATATGTTGAAACCTTATTAAGAGAAACTGGCCACGTGTGGTGGCTCATGCCTGTAACTCCAGCACTTTGGGAGGCCATGGCGGGTGGATCACCTGAGGTCAGGAGTTTGAGACCAGCCTGGCCAACATGGAAAACCCCGTCTCTACTAAAAATACAAAAATTAGCTGGGCATGGTGGTGGGTGCCTGTAATCCCAGCTACTCGGAAGGCTGAGGCAGGAGAATCACTTGAACCCGGGAGGCGGAGATTGCAGTGAGCCAAGATTGTGCCATTGCACTCCAGCCTAAGTGGCGAGAGTGAAACTATGTCTCAGAAAAACATAAATAAGTTTAAAAAAGAGAAACTGTTAATTAGATTAGATTCATTAATTTTTTGAAGGGTTTTTTTGTGTCTCTATCTCCTTCAGATATGCTCTGATCTTAGTTATTTCTTGCCTTCTGCTAGCTTTTGAATTTGTTTGTCCTTGCTTCTCTAGTTCTCTTAATTGTGATGTTAGGGTGTCAATTTTAGATCTGTCCTGCTTTCTTTTGTGGGCATTTAGTGCTATAAATTTCCCTCTACACACTGCTTTAAATGTGTCCCAGAGATTCTGGTACATTGTGTCTTTGTTCTCATTGGTTTCAAAGAACATCTTTATTTTTGCATTCATTTCATTATTTACCCAGGAGTCATTCAGGAGCAGGTTGTTCAGTTTCCATGTAGTCGTGCTGTTTTGAGTGAGTTTCTTAATCCTGAGTTCTAATTTGATTGCACTGTGGTCTGAGAGACAGTTTGTTGTGATTTCTGTTCTTTTACATTTGGTGAGGAGTGCTTTACTTCCAACTATGTGGTCAATTTTGGAATAAGTGGGATGTGGTGCTGAGAAGAATGTATATTCTGTTGATTTGGGGTGGAGAGTTCTGTAGATGTCTGTTAGGTCCACTTGGTGCAAAGCTGAGTTCAAGTCCTGGATATCCTTGTTAATCTTCTGTCTCGTCGATCTGTCTAATATTGACAGTGGAGTGTTAAGTTCTCCCATTATTATTGTGTGGGAGTCTAAGTCTCTTTGTAGGTCTCTAAGGACTTGCTTTATGAATCCAGGTGCTCCTGTATTGGGTGCATATATATTTAGGATAGTTAGCTCTTCTTGTTGAATTGATCCCTTTACCACTAAGTAATGGCCTTCTTTGTCTCATTTGATCTTTGTTGGTTTAAAGTCTGTTTTATCAGAGACTAGAATTGCAACCCCTGCTTTTCTTTTGCTTTCCATTTGCTTGGTAGATCTTCCTCCATCCGTTTATTTTGAGCCAATGTGTGTCTCTGCATGTGAGATGGGTCTCTTGAATACAGCACCGTGATGGGTCTTGGCTCTTTATCCAATTTGCCAGTCTGTCTCTTTTAACTGGGGCATTTAGCCCATTTACATTTAAGGTTAATATTGTTATGTGTGAATTTGATCCTGTCATTATGATGTTAACTGGTTATTTTGCCCATTAATTGATGCAGTTTCTTCCTAGCATTGGTGGTCTTTACAATTTGGCATGTTTTTGCAGTGGCTAGTTCTGGTTGTTCCTTTCCATGTTTAGTGCTTCCTTCAGGAGTTCTTTTAAGGCAGGCCTGGTGGTGACAAAATCTCTCAGCATTTGCTTCTCTGTAAAGGATTTTATTTCTACTTCACTTACGAAGCTTAGTTTGGCTGGATATGAAATTCTGGGTTGAAAATTCTTTTAAGAATGTTGAATATTGTCCCCCACTCTCTTCTGGCTTGTAGAGTTTCTGCCGAGAGATCTGCTGTTAGTCTGATAGTTACCCTTTGTGGGTAACCTGACCTTTCTCTCTGGCTGCCCTTAACATTTTTTTCCTTCATTTGAACCTTGGTGAATCTGACAGTTGTGTGTTTTGGGGTTACTCTTCTTGAGGAGTATCTTTGTGTGGTGTTCTCTGTATTTCCTGAATTTGAATGTTGGCCAGCCTTACTAGGTTGGGGAAGTTCTCCTGGATAATATCCTGCAGAGTGTTTTCCAACTTGGTTCCATTCTCCCCATCACTTTCAGGTACACTAATCAAACATAGATTTGGTTTTTTCACATAGTCCCATATTTCTTGGAGGCTTTGTTCAGTTCTTTTTACTCTGTTTTATCTAAACTTCTCTTCTTGCTTTATTTCATTAATTTGATCTTCAATCACTGATACCCTTTCTTCCATTTGATCGAATCAGCTACTGAAGCTTGTGCATGCGTCACATAGTTCTCGTGCCATGGTTTTCAGCTCCAACAAGTCATTTAATGTCTCTCTACATTGATTATTCTAGTTAGCCATTTGTCTAATCTTTTTTCAAGGTTTTTAGCTTCCTTGTGATGGGTTCAAACATCCTCCTTTAGCTCCTTTAGCTTGTTATTACTGATCTTCTGAAGCCTACTTCTGTCAACTCGTCAAAGTTATTCTCTGTCCAGCTTTGTTCTGTTGCTGGTGAGGAGCTGCGATACTTTGGAAGAGAAGAGATGCTCTTGTTTTAAGAATTTTCATCTTTTCTCCTCTGGTTTCTCCCCATCTTTGTGGTTTTATCTACCGTTGGTCTTTGATCTTAGTGACCTACAGATGGGGTTTTGGTGTGGATGTCCTTTTTCTTGATGTTGATGCTATTCCTTTCTGTTTGTTAGTTTTCCTTCTAACAGTCAGGTCCCTCAGCTGCAGGTCTGTTGGAGTTTGCTGGAGGTCCACTCCAGACCCTGTTTGCCTGGGTATCACCAGCGAAGGCTGCAGAATAGCAAATATTGCAGAACAGCAAATATTGCTGCCTGATCCTTCTTCTGGAAGCTTTGTCCCAGAGGGGCACCCACCTGTATGAGGTGTCAATCAGCCCCTACTGGGAGATGTCTCCCAGTTAGGCTACACAGGGGTCAGGGACCCACTTGAGGAAGCAGTCTGTCCGTTCTCAGAGCTCAAACGCCGTGCTGGAAGAACCACTGCTCTCTTCAGAGCTGTCAGACAGGGACGTTTAAGTCTGCAGAAGTTTCTCCTGCCTTTTGTTCAGCTATGCCCTGCCCCTAGAGGTGGAGTTAACAGAGGCAGCAGACCTTGCTGGGCTGTGGTGGGGTCCACCCAGTTCTAGCTTCCCTGGCTGCTTTGTTTACCTACTCAAGCCTCAGCAATGGCGGATGCCCCCACCCCCCCACCAGGCTCCTGCCTCGTAGGTCGCAGGTCAATCTCAGACTGCTGCACTAGCAGTGAGCAACGTTCTGTGGGCGTGGGACCCGCCGAGCCAGGCACAGGATATAATCCCCTGGTGTGCTGTTTGCTAAGACGGTTGGAAAAGCACAGTATTTAGGCAGGAGTGCCCCGTTTTTCCAGGTACAGTCTGTCATGGCTTACCTTGGCTAGGAAAGGGAAATCTCCAGATCCCTGGCACTTCCCGGGTAAGGTGACGCCCCACCCTGCTTTGGCTCGCCCTTCGTGGGCCGCACCCACTGTCCAACCAGTCCCAATGAGATGAACCAGGTACCTCATTTGGAAATGCAGAAATCACCCATCTTGTACATGGATCACGCTGGGAGCTGCAGACCATGCTGTTCCCATTCGGCCATCTTGGAACCGGACCCCATCCTCTTTCAAGGTATGAAAGATTATTAACCTTATTTTGTCTAGGTGGAGGAACTGTATCATACAATGGTATATTTGAGCTACCGTGGGACTGATATAGTCCTTCTATAAAGAGACTATCTAAATGCCTTATGAATCTTGATATTTTCCTAAGAAGCACTATCTTTGAGAAAAAACTTATTTTCTGGTAAATAAAATGAGGAAATATGAGGGGCAAAGTTGAGAGCCTTCAACTTTCAATTATTCCCTTTAAAGCTCACATTTGATTTTGGATTATGCTATGGTGAATGCACACAAATCCCTCTTTTCAAATGGAATAATTTATTTTCTTAATGTTTGTGTTTCAACCTAAAAGAATTGTTTTTATACCTACATTTGAAACTTCAGAAAACAAGATTCACAGAATAATTAAAAACTGCATTTTAACCTAAATGTGGAACTTTGATTACAGACATTACCGCAAGCAAGTGATTCAAACGCCATTTTTCCTGTGTCATCTTTTAAACACCACTGCAGATTTTTTATTTTGAACGTGTACTTGACTTCTGCTTCTATCTAAGTTAGAGGAACAGTAATTAGATGTACCCTCATGCCTGAAACAATAACAAGCAACAACAAAAACAAACAGAATATATGAAACAAGCTTTTTTTTTTTTTGAGTCTCGCTCTGTCTTCAGGTTGGAGTGCAGTGGCGCGATCTCAGCTCACTGCATCCTCCACCTCCCGGGTTCAAATGATTCTCCTGCCTCAGCCTCCCAAGTAGCTGGGACTACAGGCATACACCACCATGCCCAGCTAATATTTGTATTTTTAGTAAAGACTGGGTTTCACTATGTTCACAAGGATGGTCTCAATCTCTTGACCTTGTGATCTGCCCTCCTCAACCTCCTGAGAAACAAGCATTTTTTTTAAAATTGCAAAACACTAGGCAATAAAGTACAAGGAACCCAGAGAGATGAAAAACACAGCCCTACATTTGCATCACCTTCCTGCTTTCAGAGAATTTCTAAGCCACAACTCTAGAAAGGAGAGCCCAGATGGAAATTGGTGAACTCTGTAAGGTAAGGAAATGAAAATGAGAGCCCAGGGATAGCAAGGCTTTTGGAATTCACAGAATAGAGCTCTGGAGAGGAGAAAGATACACAAAGAACCCCAAATATTTACATAAGGTACTCCTCAAGTATTCATCAGAGTACTGATCAGGACATACATGTGAGGAAACTGATTGACATTTGTAGTACTATCCATCAATAGCACAACACATATTCATTTCAAGTATACATGAAACATTGACCACGATATATACGATATATACTAAGCCATAAAATAAGTCTTAGTGAATTTTAAAAGATTCAACTCACACAATGTATTTCTCTAACTAAAACAGGATAGACTTAAAATTCAGTCAGTCCCCAAATATTTGAAAATCAAAAAAACCCATGGATCAAAGAATAAATGAAAAAGTATTTTGAACTGAATGAAAATGAAAATACAAACATAGCAAAAACTAAGGAATGACACTAAAGCAGTTCTTAGGAATTTATAGCACTATATGCTGACATTACTAAAGAAAAGATGTCTCAAATTGATGACACCAACGATCACTTTAAGACACCAGAAGACATGACAATTAACTCAACATAGCAGAAAGGAAAGTATAAATACCAGGACAGAAATCATGATCGAATAGAGATGATGTCGGTAATGCAATGTTGGTTTAATATTTGAAATCAGGCAATGTAATTCACCAGGAAAACTAAAAAACATGCAGAAAAAAATAAGACATAAATAAATAGAGAGCTATACTTGGTCATCAACAGAAGACTCAAAATGATTAAGATGTCATTTCTCCCCAAACTTATCTATAGATTAAATACAATGCCAGTTCAAATCCTAGCAGGTCTTAATTGAAGAAATTTTCAAGCTTATTTTAAAACTCATATGGAAATAAAAAAATATAGAATCACTAAAACAACTTTGAAAAAGAACAGATTTGGAGTAGTAACACTATCTGCTCTCAAGGTTTATTATGATGCTACAATAATCAAGACTATTGGATTGGCATAAAGAAATAACTTGGTCAAAGAAACAGAGTAGAGATTACAGAAATAGATCCACATATGGGCAACTGCTGTTGGTATTTTTTTTTTAAGTTTATCGTCTTTCTGAAAAATCTTCATGGAAAACTGTTTGGTTTAGCTCTCAGTAGCCTGCTCCTGAGCTGTGAGGAAGCTTGCCTTCTTTTGAGCTACCTGATCTTTCTTCTGAGCAAGGGACATTTTGGGATGGTTCTACCTCTTTTAACTTATTTCCTGGGTGTCTTCTCATAGACTGGATTCTCTCATAAAGCAGCATGAGTTTCTTATACCTCTCCTCCATGTCTGGAATTATGCTGTTCTTTATATATTGAGAGGATTCTTTCTTGCAAGCATCTTCATCTTCCTCTACTTAGTAGCACATGTAATCTGCGACATTCTGGCCAATAATGTGCTTCCGGTGTACTCCTGCATTAAATTCCTTGCTTTCAGAATCATAACCAGGGAATCATTTGGTACTGTGAGGGATAGACAAACCTCCATTCACAGCTCCCTCAGGGCGCCAAAAAGTTTATTGCTAGTAGTAGTTCTGGCAAGGCCTTCATCTCCAGTCACCTCCACTTGGCCTTCATAGATCTTGTCCATACCAAACCTATTGAGAAGCCTGTGGTCCAGCAGCAGGCCAGTACAATACGCTGCAGCATAATTTGTCAAGCCAACCTTCATGCCATATTTTGGCAGTTCGTGTGCATATGCTGTGCAGACTATCATATCCCCTTCTATACAGGCATAAGCAATATGACAAATGATATCTGTTATACTATCATCCTGCATTTGGGTGTTTTCTATTTATTTTTATCCTGTATCACCAAGTGTTTCTGAGCATAGTAATCAGTTTTACCATCCCATTGTCTTCTAAATTTCACTTGGAGTCTCTTAAAGTAGGCCTTATTCTTAACCATTTTAACAAACCACATCCTGCAGAGCAAATGCCCACGTCTGCGGCTTGGCAGAGACTTCTAGACCCAGCAGCGCTAGGTGGGGAAAGAGGGAGCAACTGATTTCTGATGAAGTTGATGACAGGGAGGAATGGGAACTCTCATACACTCCTGGTGGGAATGTAAAATGGCATGACTCCTACCTGTTTGGAAAATAGTTTGACATTTTTTTAGAAAGTTTAATATATACCTACCTACCATATGACTCAGCCATTATACTCCTAAAAGAAACAAAAACAAACATATGTCCATACAAAGACTTGTACCCAAATATTCATAGAACCTTTATATTCAATAGTCAAAAACTAGAAATAACTCAAATGACCATCATCCAAATTGTAGTATGTCCATACAATAAAATGTAATAAACTACTGATAAACACAGTGTGGATGAATCTAGAAATAATGATACGAGTTTTAAAAGCTAGTCAAAAAACAGTACATATGGTGTGATCCCATTTATATAGAACTCAAAAAAATGCAAAGTAATCTATATAACTGAAAGCACATCAGTGGCTTCCTGTAGAGAGGATTGCAGTGGGTTCTAATCTCTCATTATAAAGGAGAACAAAGGAACTTTCAGAGGTGATGGATATGTTTACTATCTTGATTGCGATAAAGGATCCAGAAGGGTATACATGCGTTAAAACATTGAATTGTACACTTTATATGTGTACATTTTATTGCAGATCAATTATACTTTAACGCTGTTAAAATATGAATAAAGCATGTTTTAAAACATTTAGAAATCCAAAATATCATAAATTAAATATAAATTATAAATGATATAGATTGAATCAATTATAATAAAATTGCTGAAAAGAAGTGTTATCAGAAAAAAAAGAAAATGGTACTCTACTATAGTCACAATAAATCTAATGAGGAGAAATATTTAATAACACTGATAAACACTAGTGGATTTTGTTCCTGGTTCAAATCTGTCAATTCAGTATTTCCTAAGATTAATATTAATTTATTGTATAAAACATTTGTGTTTAGTCAATTGATAGACTGATTATTTCTTCTAAATACAGAGGAAGCTTTATCTGGGAATTGCATTATTTCCTAGTGATTCTTACCACCTATTCTAACAGGACACAATTTTGCAGATATATTCTTCTAGATTTTTGACTAAGAATTTAAAGAAATACCGTTTGTTAATTTTTAATTAATTTTTTTCTACAATCTTAGAATGAAAATTTTAGAGCGGAAAAGACCACAGAAACCTTGTACTATATCTCCGCAATACATAAAAGCCAGAGTGAGCTCACTTTAAATGGCTAACTTAGGATATGAGGAGTAATTGGCAACAAGTGCTGGAACCAGATTTCAAGTCTCATAATATCCAGTCCAAAACTGTGAGACACTATGTAGGTTTCTTCAACTTGACGTATTATGTATGATAGCATAATGGATTTTCTAAATAGGTGGAAGAAGCCTTTACCTTCGACTGACAGATTTGCTGAGAAAAGACAAAGAGGATCACAGCAGGTTCAGATGAAAAATTGACAGGAGCCTCCACCTAACTCCGATACTGACTCAGCGTGAGATATATAGATGACAACAACCAATACTCTAAAAAATTATACATGTAAGAAAAGATGCAGCCTAGCAAACACATAAAAGTATATAACTGTGATAATTATTAATAATTATTAATAATTGCAGGGCCCACCAGTCTTCTGTCAGTAAATTGATTGTACACAGGTTTACTGCCTGGGTAATTTGTTTATCTTGCCTGCATCAGTTATTTTGTTGAATTATTATCATAATAACATGTGTGAACCAGTCTTCTTAAAAGTGTAAAGACTTTGGTCTCTTCTTGTTGATTTATAGTTTGGTCATGACAGCAGCAACAACTACCACAAAAATAATAGCAAATACTTATAGGGTGTTAAATATATGCCAGCCCCATATTAGCACTGTATAACACTTCACATATTCGCACTCCTTTAAATACTTTAGGTATTTCTAAATACATTACATATCTTAACTTCTTTAATTGCCACAAGGCCTATAAGTTTGATGCTATTTTTACCTCTAATTTACAGATGTGGAAACAGAAAGATCCATTAAGTTATGGAGCAAGAAACACTCTGGAGATAATACTCTAAACCACTGTTTTAAAGTGTAGAATTAGCTTTACAAAAAATAAAAAATAAAAAGCTTTAGCCAAAATTTAGAAGAAAGATTGTACTCCAAACTAATGCTTTCTGCTGATATTGGCAGAATTTTTGCTGCTCTAATAGTTTCTGTTTAATGCGCAAATTGCTTTAAGTACACATATAACACTGCGGCATTAAGGATAAAGATATTCAGCCAATTCCTTTCTCATCTGTGATAGTTCTAGCTCTGCTTATTTGTACAACAGTACTTTGAATTTAATCTTTAGAAAAACACAAGACATTAACATTATAAACTTCTTTAAATTACCAATGAATAAAGGGGGCAATAAAATCAGTAATTTATTAAATAAAGCACAATGGAAGCATTCACTAAGATGTCATGAAAATGCTAATTAATAATCAAAACTTATCCTATTGATTTGAGAGCTTTTCAGTTAGACTTCCAGATAACATCTAGAAATAAGCACTGTACATTCTTAAGTAGAGATTTCATGACTAGGTCATATCCTTATATAGCACCCCTCTTTTGGGGTGTAAGGAAATACCCTGCAGTGAATATCCTCTGAAAGAGACGGCGTTATGAGAAAAAACACAAATATTATCTTCTAGGTCACTAACAAGGGCTGATTATTTTATGTCATGTCATATTGCTCTTCTTTTTTCCTTTTTGTCTTGATAAATTGTATCAGTTCTCCAAAACTCAGCTTATCTCATCCCTTTGATCTCCTTTAGTTTGATTTGCTTCTTCCTTAACTTTCCAGAACACTGAGGTCTATATATAGCATCTGGCACTAAGTTATATAGTATTTCTCCTTTTGGTGGTGCATCTGTCTCATGTTTCTCTAGCTCCACAGCACCTATCAAAGAACCACAGGTAGGAGACTCTCAGGAGCACTCTGTTCCTTTTGTCCACGAAAAGAAAAAGTGTATATTCATTTGGAGGTCTTTGTATAGTATTCTGTTGAGATCTGTAGATGCAGAAAGTTAAGAGTCCAGCTAAACATTATGTAAGTTGAAAATGATTGATGCCTTCATTAGGTAAGAAAGTCTTTCAGTTTTTCCAATCTAGTCAAACTTCATTACCAAATTATCTTTTATCCAATAAACTCATTTTTAAGGTTGAATAATATTCTACTCTGTGTGTGTGTGTGTGCATGTGTATTTGTGTGTAACCACATTTTCTTTATCCATTCATCCACTGATGGACACTTAGGTTGATTTCATGTCTTGGCTATGATGAGTAGTACCGCAATCAACAGATGTACAAATGTCTCTTTAATATACTAATTTTCTTTCTTTGGATTTATCCCCAAAAGTGAGATTGTTGGCTCTATTATAGATCTATTTTTATATTTTTGAGGAACCTCCATACTGTTTT
Source organism: Pongo abelii (assembly GCF_028885655.2). Taxonomy (NCBI): domain Eukaryota; kingdom Metazoa; phylum Chordata; class Mammalia; order Primates; family Hominidae; genus Pongo; species Pongo abelii. Next base: position 117,675,282 of record NC_071996.2, read on the forward strand.
CCATAATGGCTGTACCAATTTACTCTCCCACCAACTGTGTACAAATGTTCTCTTTCCTCATATTCTTGCCAATATGTATCTTTTATCTTTTTGATGATAGACAATTTAACAGGTGGGAGACTATACCTCATTGTGGTTTTCAATAGCATTTCCCTGATGATTAGTGATGACAGCACCTTTTCATATACCTGTTGGCCATTTGTATGCCTTCCTTGGAAAAGTATCTACTCAGGTCTGTTGCTCATTGTTTAATCAGATTATTTGAGGTTTTGTTTTTTTTCAACTGTTGAGTTGTAACAGTTTCTTACATATTTTGGATATTAAGCTCTTATCAGATGTATGGCTTGCAAACATTTTTTCCCAATCCATAAGTTTCTATGTCATTCTGTTGATTGTTTCATTTGCTGTTCAGATGAAAAACTACCAAAACCCACTAAACTACTGAACTACTTAACTACTAAAACTGCTAGCCGGGCGTGGTGGCTCACACCTATAATCCTAGCGCTTTGGGAGGCCGAGGCAGGGGAATCACGAGGAGTTCGAGACCAGCCTGGCCAACATGATGAAACCCCATCTCTACTAAAAATACAAAAAATTAGCTGGGTGTGGCAGCAGGTGCCTGTACTTCCAGCTACTCAGGAGGCTGAGGCAGGAGAATCGCTTGAACCTGGGAGGGAGGTTGCAGTGAGCCAAGATCACACCACTACACTCCAGTCCTGGCGATAATGCAAGACTCCATCTCAAATCATAATAATAATAAATAAATAATAACTAAAAAAACTGCTAAAAAGCAGATGCTTTTAGTTTGATGCAATCCCACTTTCCTAGTTTTGGCTTTTGTTGCCTATGCTTTCAGTGTCATAGCCAAAATGTCATTGTCTAGACCAATGTTAATAAGCTTTTTCCCTATGTTTTCTTCTAGTAGTTTCATGATTTTTGGAAATGTGTGTAGGTCTTATTCCATTGAGTTAACTTTTGTACATCACTTGACATTATGCAAAGTGAAGTAAGCCAGCCACAGAAAGATAAATACTACATTATTTATTTCTATATGGAACCTAAAATATTTGAACTCAAGAAGCAGAGAGTAGAGTGGTGGTTGCTGGGCTGTGGTGAAGGGAGTAAGGGGGAGATGTTGGTCTGGGGATACAAAATTTCAGTTATGCAAGATGAATAGGCTCTGGAGATCTAATGTACAATAATGTGACTATAGTTAACAGTACTGTATTGTGTACTTGAAATTTGCTAAGCTCTTATTAAGTGTTCTCACCACACACACACAAAGAATCTTCAGGGATCCCAAAAAGTTTATATGAATGTTTATGTAATTTATTTCTCCAAAAATCCATGTAAAACCCCAATAATACTATAAATGACTAAATAGTGGTATAAAAAAATAACAGAGGCTGGGCATGGTGGCTCACACCTATAATCCCAGCACTTTGTGAGGCCAAAGTGGGCGTATCACTTGAAGCCAGGAGTTGGAGACCAGCCTGTCCAACATGCCAAAACCGTATCTCTACTAAAAATACAAACATTAGCTGGGTGTGGTGGTGCACAACTATAATCCCATCTACTTGGGTTGCTGAGGCACAAGAATCACTTGAACCCAGGAGGCAGAGGTTCCAGTAAGCCAAGATCGCACCACTGCACTCCAGCCTGGGTGACAGAGTGAGACTCTGTCTCAAAAATAAACAAATAAATAAATAAATAAATAAAATAAAATAAAAAATAACAGTGATAACTTGTTCTGATATTCTCTGGCTGCGTTAGAATCACTAAAAATGATTGACCTATGAAGTTATTAATGCTATCCATAGTAGGCTAATGATGGATCACTTCCATGAATCTCATCTTCCTTGTCTCTTAATTTGAATTGTAACTGCCATGAAAGACTGTTTTCTAATTATTTTAAATTTACTGAATTAGCTATGAATTAAGACTGAAAAGATATATTGAGAGATTAATAAAGTTCTTCAGGAAAGGTATTTTATTTACATATTTATTTTGGTATAAGATTCCCTACATCTTATAATTACACCATCAGAAACACAAAACTAACTTACCTTTCCTCCTTGCATATTTAGCAATGCCATAATCATGCATGGCCTGTTACTTTCTGAACCATTTCCTATTGATTATATCCACTGAAATGTTGACATTGAATCATTGCTGAACTCTATCTGTACAAGCACTGAAAGTATTTGAAAGTAGAAATTACTCTTCAAATTTCATTTCTTTTATCTTTTCTGTTATAAGAACTTATCAGTGATTTCCTTCTGTATCCCATTATAGAAATGGCATCATGAAATAAAATATAAGCCGACAGTTCGCAGATTTATTATTGTATTTGATATATTCGCATTTTTAAAGAGTGGTGCTCTGTAGTTAAATGAATCCAAAGAGATTAAATCTCTTTAAAAGGAATCAGTCCTCTAAGAGTGGAATTTTCTTGCCAATGCAGCTTGATCAGACCATAATTGGGTGTGGGCTTTCAGAAATTGCAACACTTTTCATCTGCTCATCTATTTGAGGCAGTATTATTTTTTTGAGTTTCAATATCTTAAAATACTGATTTTTCTCTCTAATCATTGCAATTGAATGCATTCACATTAGTTGATTTCTATGAAAGTATCAATATCAATAGGAAATTACATCTTGGAAATGGATTTGACTCATGTACTTGAAAAATCAGTGTGTGAGGAAATTTAAAAGTCCAGTTTTCATTAATCTTAGCACAAAGTGTTTTATTGAAACAAAATGCTTCACATATCTGTATTTTAGTATTTGTTACATATGTAGAATAGGTAATGACCAAGTCAGGTGATTTTGGGTATCCATCACCTTGAGTATTTATCATTTCTATGTGTTAGTAACATTTCAAGTCCTCTCTCCTAGCTACTTGGAAATATACAATACATTTGTTGCTAACTATAATCACCCTACTGTGCTTTTGAATATTGGGGCTTATTTCTTCTATTTAACTGTATACCTGTGCCCACTAATCAACTTTGGTTTACCCCCCCCAATCCCACCCTTCCCAGCCTCTGGCATCTATAGTTCTATTCTCTGTCTCCATGAGATCAACTTTTTTAGCTCCCACGTATGAATGAAAACATATAGTATCTGTTGTGCTGTGTCTGGCTTATCTCACTTAATGTAACAACTTCCAGTTCCATCCATGTTACTGCAAATGCCCTAATTTTATTATTTTTATGGCCAAACAGTATTCCTTTGTGTAGATATACTGTATTTTTAAAAAATCCACTTACATATTTATGGACAATTAGGTTGATTTCATATCTTTGCTATTTTGAATAGTGCTGCAAAGACATGCAAGCGCAGGTAGGTATCCCTTTGATACACATATTTCTTTTTCTTTGGATAAATACCCAGTAGTGCGATTGCTGAATCTTATGGTAGTATTATTTTTGATTTTTTGAGAAATCTCCATTCTGTCTTCTATAGTGGTTATACTAATTTTCATTCCCACCAAGAGTGTATGAGTTCCCTTCTCTTCACATCCTCATCAGCATCTATTAAATTTTTTTTGTCTTTTTAGTAAGAGCCATTTTAATTGGGGTAAAGTAATACCTCATTGTGGTTTTAATTTTCATGTCCCTGCTGGTTAGCAATACTGAGTATTTTGTCATATACCACTTGATCATTTCTTTTTGAGAAATGTCTATTGTCCTTTGCCCACTTATTTATTTATTTATTTATTTATTTATTTAAGACGTTGTCTTGCTCTGTCACCCAGGCTGGAGTGCAGTGGCGTGATCTCAGCTCACTGCAAGCTCAGCCTCCCCGGTTCACACCATTCTTCTGCCTCAGCCTCTCAAGTAGCTGGGACTACAGGCACCTGCCATCATGCCCGGCTAATATTTTGTATTTTTAGTAGAGACGGGGTTTCACCGTGTTAGCCAGGATGGTCTCGATCTCCTGACCTTGTGATCCACCTGCTTTGGCCTCCTAAAGTGCTGGGATTACAGGCATGAGCCACGATGCCCGGCCCTTTGCCCACTTTTTAATAGGATTTTTTTTAAATGTTGAGTTGTTTGAGTTTCTTGTATATTTCAGATATTAGCCTCTGTTGCATGAATAGCTGGCAAATATTTTCTCCCATTCAACAGGTTGTCTCTTCACTCAACGGATTGTCTCCTTGCTATGTAGCTTTTTAGTTTAATAGTCACATTTGTCTATTTTTGTTATAGTTCTCTGTGCTTTTGGGGTCTTAGCCATGAAATGTTTGTAAGATTGATGTCTTGAAGTGTATTTTCTATGTTCTTTTTTCTAGTATTTTTACAGTTCCAGGTCTAATGTTTAAGTCTTTCATGGATCTTGAGTTAATTTTTCTGTATGGAGAGAGAGAGCAGTCCAGATTCATTATTTTACATATGTACATCTAATTTTCCCAGAACCGTTTATTGAAGAGGATGTCCTTTCCCAGCATATGTTCTTAATGCCTTTATCAAAAATAAGTTGGCAATAAATATATGGACTTACTTCTGGACTCGCTGATCCATTGGTCTATGTGTCTGCTCTTATAACAATACCATGCTGTTTGGGTTATTATAGCTGTGACAATCTCTATGTCATTGAGCTCTGATCTGATATTTACTATTTCTTTCCTTCTGATAATTTTGGATTTCACTTTCTCTTGCTTTCCTAACTCCTTGAGGTGCATCATTAGGTTGTTTATTATAAATCTTTCTACTTTTTAAATGTAAATATTGTTATAAATTTCCCTTTTAGCACTGCTTTTGCTGTCTCCCACAAGTTTGGGTATTTTTGTATTTCCATTTTTATTTATTTCAAGAAATTTTTTGATTTCCATCTTAATTTCTTCATTGGCCCAATGGTCGGTCATCCAGAAGCATGTTTTTAATCTTCATGTATCTGTATAGTTTCCAAAGTTCCTCTTACTGATTTCTAGTTTTATTCTATTGTAGTCTGAGAATATGCTTAGTGTGATTTCTATTTTATAAAAAATTTGTTAAGACTTATTTTGTGTCCCAAACTATGGTTTATCCTGCAGAATGTTCCATTTGCTGATGAGAAGAATGTATATTCTGTAATTTCGGATAAAATGTCCTGTAAATGTCTGTTAGGTCTATTTGGTCAAAAGTAAAGTTTAAATCTACTGTTTCTATTAAAAGTGCAATTTAAATCTACTGTATTAACATTTTCTACTATTATTGTATTGAAGTGTACCTCTCTCTTTAGATCTGGTAATACTTGATTTATGAATTTGGGTGGTTTAGTGTTGCGTGTATATATATTTAGAATTGTTATTTCCTATTGCTTGAACAATCTCTTTGTCATTATATAATGGCCTTCTTTGGTTTTTTACTGTTTTTGACTTAAAATTGATTTTATGTGACATAAGCATAGCTACTCCTGCTCGCTTTTGGTTTCCTATTGTTTGGAATATCTTTTTCCAGCACTTCACTTTGAGTCTATATATGTCTTTGTAGGTAAAGGGTGTTTCTTGTCAGCAGTATATATTTAGATCACGTTTCTTTATCCATTCAACCAGTCTATATCTTTTAAGTGGAGAATTTAATCCATTTACATTCAAGGTTATTATTGATATGTAAGGTTTACTTCCTACCATATTGTTGTTTTCTGGTTGTGTTGTATATTTTTTCTTCCTTTCTTTTTCTTCTTTCATTTGCTATTGTGGTTAGGTAGTTTTCTGTAGTGGTACAATTTGGGTTGTATCTCTTCTTCATTTGTGTGTTTGGTTTATCTGTAAGTTTTATACTTTCATGTGATTCGATGATAGTAAATGTTGTCTTTTCACTTCCAGATTTAGGAGTCCCTTAAGCATTTCTTGTAGGGCCAGTGAAGGGCCATCAGTGTTTGCTTGTCTGGGAAATACTTCATTTCCCCTTTATTGATGAAGAATAATTTTGCTGTGTATGATATCCTTGAGTGGGAAGTTTGTCTTTTTTTAAAGCACTTTGAATACGCTATTCCATTCTCTCCTGCCCTAAAAGTTTTCTGCTGAACCCCAGTGTTAGTCTGATGGGAGTTCCTTTATAGGTGACAATATGCTTTTCTTGCTGTTTTATATAGTTTTCTCTTTAATATTGACTATAGATAGTTGGACTATAATATGCTGTGGATAATTTTTGGTATTGTAGCTGTTTGGGGATCACTGGGCCTTCTGTATCTGGGTGTGTAAATCTGTTGCTGGACTTGTAAAGTTTTGATCTATTGTTTTCTTAAATAGGATCTTAATTAAACTCTTGTTTTCTCTTCACCCTCAGGGACATTGATAATTCAATTTCAAAACACCCATCTTCAAGTTTTGAGATTCTTTCTTCTGCTTAATCTTATTTATTATTGAAGCTTTCAGATGTAGTTTATATTTCATTTAATAAATTTTTCATTTTCAGTATTTCTGATTTTTTTTAAATAGCTATTCGGAAAATTTCTCATTCATATCCTGACTTGTTTTTCTGATTTCTCTGTATTGCTTTAATAACTTTTATTTATCTTTCTGAGCTTCTTTAAACTCAGTATTTTGAATTACTTTTCTGAGAATTCATGAATTTCTTTTGATTGGGATATGTTGTTAGAAAATTATATTTTTGGGAGGTGTCATATTTCCTTGCTTTTTTATGCTTCCTGTATCCTTACATTGATATCTGTGCATCTGGTGTAGTAGTTGCTTCTTCCAACTTTTTAAATTTACTTTTGTAGGGAAAGACATTTTCCTGAAGATTTATATATGTTGTTGGTTGGGTAGAGAACTTTGGCCTCAATTTTGAGTGCATGCAATATTGTAGTATCTGTGATTTGATCAGCTGTAAAGTGTCAGTGGTATCTTTGAATTCCTTGGTGGCTTAGGGCTTAGAACACAGTTATTAGTGAAGAATGTGGTAAAGTCTTACTGGGGACAAGGATGCTGGATAGTCCAGTCTTTGAGTCCCAGTGGTGGTAGTGGTGGGATAAGCATGCCTTACCTTGAGCCATAGAGCAATGTATGCTGGCTCTGGTGTTAACACATTCAGGCAGGCCAATTCTTGGGCCCCCAGGTGGCTTTCTCAGATGCCAGTAGTGGCAGCAGTAGGCCAGGCTTGTGCATGGGTTCTTGGGCCTCTGGGCAGTGGTGTGGTGTGCATAATGGCATAAGCAGTGGTAGCACAACCCAATGGAACACCAATTCATGTTGGTGTTGGTATTGTCAGTGGCTGCAACAGGCTGGATGGGCAAGTCCCTTGACCTGCAGCTGGCTCATATGGGTTAGTGTCTGCAGTGGTGGTATTGGTAGGTTGGATAGTCCTGACCTCAGACCCTGGCAGTAGTGTTCAAGTGCCATTGATGGTGAGCTGGTCTGGTAATCCCTAGGCCTTTAGAATGTGTGCTTGGGTACTGTTCAGATGAAAGCTGGTGAGCAGATTTGTCATCAGGACCCCTGGTAGTATGTTCAGGCACTATGTATGATAGGCAGAGGCAGAATACTCCCCAGGTCACTAGCAGAATGCTCAGGTTGGGACAGCAGTGGCTGTGTTATGAGTCTGCTTCTGGGGAGGGTGGGGCCACTCTCAGTGGGAGCAGCCTAGGAAGGCAGCTGTGGAGCTCATGGTTTGCTTATGCATTGGTTCTGCAGTAGCAGCAGTGGTATTTGTCCTTGGGACATGTGAAAGTTCCTGGCCTTCCATCTCCCTCCTGTGGCAGCTCTGGTAGCAGTGGCCCCAGGGCAGAATGCAGGCCTTTGAAGACTAAGCTTTCTGAATGGTACCAGCTATGGGCCTACAACCAGGGAAGGTGGGGCCACTCTCAATGACAGCAACATAGACAGGCAACTATGGGACATACAGTTGCCTCATATCTTAGTCCCACAACAGCCCACAGCAGCAGCAGTCGATTTGTTCTTTGGGTGTATGAAATGTCTGGCTTCCCTTATCTCTCCCTGGCCTGACTGTAGCAGCAGCACCATCAGCTCCAGGGCTTCTTCCAGCTCCCAGTCAATCCAAATTGAGAAGGCTGCCTCATTTCCCTTTCATTCTTTGACTTTGTTGCTTCCAGTATTTTCTCTGTCGAATATTGGTGTTCTCTTGTAGATGACTCATTTGAACTATGAATATCTACTTGCTATTTTGGTGTCATTTTATGGAGAGGCATATAATAGCTGCATCTAGTCAACCCTTTTCCCTTATGACAGCCAAAATATTATTAATTGAAATGCCAACTGTACTTATTAAAGAGCCTAGATCTGTGATGAGCAGTGATTCATGATTTGCCACTGCATACTTGCCATCTACCAACCCTAACTATAGTTAATAATCGAACTTTGTTAGCAGCAAGTCATGAATTTAGTCATAAGGACTCCAAAGATTGTCTGATATTTGGCTGTGTATATTCAATCTTTAGCTGGCTTTAAATAACCTGCTTTATGTTTACAGGTGTCTTCCCCAAAGAAGAGAGTTTATCAAACAAAACATAATAATGCGGATGATCTTAATGCCTCTCCCAATATGTTTTTCTGATGCCACTACACATCTAGCTAGATTTGACTCTTTAGTATGTAGCCAACATTCATGACTGTTCTCATACACACTTGATTTTTATTTCACAGAATACAAAATTCTTGATTTATTGGAAAAGAATGATAATGCCTGCATCCCTGTATGAGCACTTGCTCTAGCTACGTTCACAGTGCCATCTGCCTAGGGTCTGGGGAATTTAGGCCCATTGATCATTTGGAGAGGTTGAGGAGTAAAATAAATAGTACCTAGCTCTATCATCAAGAGGTTAGTGCTCAGGTCTACCACTTCGCTCCATTTTTGATACCAGAATCTCTGCTCTCATCACCATCTTCTGACAAGTTTGAAGTCTGGCAACCGAGGAGCAAAAGTGGGTGGGGCATTATTCAACTAATGAATCCATGAGATAACTTCTTTATCAATGCCTGCTTTGTTATACAGCAAACTCTCTGCTAACACTCATACCATGAGAAATGATTTTAACAAAACCCTAAACTTACTCCACACTCTGATGAAACAGTTTTTGCTAGCTAGCATTTATTAAGCATATTTTTTGAATCCTACTCACAATAAATAACTTATACCAACAGTTGGTACTCAAGGGATTTTGAATACCCTCCCTCCCTAAGCTCTCCTTAATTGGAATAGAAGGGATATGAAGTCCAGGGACAGTGGCTCATGCCTGTAATCCTAGCACTTTGGGAGGCCGAGGTGGGTGGATTGCTTTAGCCGAGGAGTTTGAGACCAGCCTGGCTAACATGGCGAAACCCCATCTCTACTGAAAATGCAATAATTAACCAGGCATGGTGGTGCATGCCTGTAATCCCAGCTACTTGGGAGGCTGAGGCAGGAGAATTGCTTGAACTAGGAGGTGGAGGTTGCAGTGAGCTGAGATCAAGCCAACGAACTCCAGCCTGGGCCACAGAACAAGACTCTGTCTCAAAAAAAAAAAAAAAAAAAAGGGGGAAAAGAAGGGATATGAGATCGGACCAGCTGCTCTGTTATATATTACATACTCACAAACCATTTTCTTAGCCACCTTCAGTTAATGTATTTTTAATTTTTATCTTTTTAAATTTTAGATTCAGGGGATATATGTGCATGTTTGTTAAGTGGATATAATGCATAATGGTGAGGTTTGGGTTTCTAGTATACCAGTCACCCAAAGAGTGAACATTGTACCTAATAGGTAATTTTTCAACCCTCATGCTCCCCCTCCCATACTCCCCATTTTCAGAATCCTCAGTTTCTATTATTTACATCTTTATGTCCATGTGTACTCATTTGTTAGCTCCCCTTTAAAAGTTAGAATAAGTGATGTATGATTTTTAAGTTTCTGAGTTATTTCACTTAGAATAATGGCCCCCAACTTTACTCATGTAGCTGCAGAAAACATAATTTCATTCTTTTTTATGGTTGCATAGAATTCCATAGTGTATATATGTTTAATCCTATCATCCATTGATGTACACTTACGTTGATTTCATGAGTTTGCTATTGTGGATAGTGCTGCAAGAAACATGTGAGTGCCGGTGTCCTTTGGATATAATAACTTCTTTCCTTTGCGTAGATACCCAGTAGTGAGATTGCTGGGTCGAATAGTAGTTCTATTTTTAGTTATTTGACAAATCTTCCTACTGTTTTCCATAGAGGTTTTACTAATTTACACTCCCATAGTGTACAAACATTCTCTTTTCTCCACATCCACACCAACATCTGTGGTTTTTTGACTTTTTAATAATAGCCACTCTGACTGGTGTGATGTGTTATCTTATTGTGGTTTTAATTTGCATTTCTCTGATGATTAGTGATGTTTACCTTTTATTACATGTTTATTGGCCACTTGTATGACTTCTTTTGAGAAGTGTCTGTTCATATCCTTTGCCCACTGATAATAGTTTGGATGTATGTCCCCTCTAAATTTCATGTTGAAATTCCATCCCCAGTGTTGGAAATGGGGCATAGTGGGAAGTGGTTGAGTCATGGAGACAGATCCCTCATGAATGGCTTGGTGCTCACCTCACGGTAATGAGTGAGTTCTTTCTCTGAGTTTACACGAGATTGTTTAAAAGAATGTGGCATCTCCCCATTCTCTCTCTTGTTCACTCTCTCACCATGTGGCATGCTGGCTCCCCTTCACCTTCTGCCATGATTGTTAGCTCACTGAGGCCCTCACCAGAAGCAGATGCCAGCACTATGGTTCATGTACACCCTGCAGAACCACAAGCCAAATAAAACTGTTTTCTTAATAAATTACCCAGTCTCAGTTTTTCCTTTATATCAATGCAAACAGACTAACATATCTACTTTTTAATGGGGTTGTTTTTGTTGTTGTTGTTGAGTTTTTTGAGTCCTTTGTAGATTCTGGAGATTAATCTTTTGTCTGAGTCATAATTTGCAATTATTTTCTTCAATTCTGTAGGTTGTCAGTTTACTCTGTTAATTTTTTGTTGTTGTTATGCAGAAGCTTTTTGGTTTAAGTCTCATTTGTATATTTTTGTTTTTGTTGCACTTGTTTTTGAGGTCTTAGTCATAAATTCTTTGCTTAGGCTAAATGTCCAGAGCAGTCTTTCTTAAGTTTTCTTTTAGAATTTTTACATTTATTTTTATATTTTCAGGTCTTACATGTAAGTCTTTAATCTATCTCGAGTTAATTCTTGCATGTGGTGAGAGGTATGGGTCCAGTTTCATTCTTCTGCATATGACTAGCCCGTTTTCCAGTGCCATTTATTGAATGATATTGTTTATTATCATTGTTTCTTTCTTTCCCCATTGTTTATTTTTGCTGACACTGGAAAATATAAGTTGGTCATACATATGTGGCTTTATTTCTGGGTTCTCTATTCTGTTTAATAGATCTGTGTATCTATTTTTGTATCAGAACCATGCAGTTTTAGTTACTATAGACTTACAGTATAATTTGCAGTAAGGTATTGTGACGCCTCCAGCTTTGTTCTTTTTGCTTAAGATTGCTTGGGTTATTTGGCTGTTTTTTTTTGTTTGTTTGTTTCGTATGAATTTTAAGATTATTTTTTCAAATTCTGTGAAAAATGACATTAGTAATTTGATAGAAATTGCATTGATACTGTAGATTGCTTTGGAAGTATGATCATTTTAATAATATTTTCAGTTCCAAAAGCATGGAATGTTTTTCTATTTGTTTGTGTCATCTGCAATTTCTTTAATCAGTATTTTATAGTTCTCCTTGTGGAGATCTTTTACCTTCTTGGTTAAATGTATGCCTATATATATATATATACACACACACACACACACACACACATACACATATATATATTTGCATGGCAATTTTAAATGAGATTGAGTTCCTGTTTTAGTTCTCAGCTTGAATGTTATTGGTGTATAGAAATGTCTCTGATTTTTTGTACATTGATTTTTGTATCCTGAAACTCTGCTCAAGTCATTTATCAAAGTTAGGAGTCTTTTGGAAGAGTCTTAGGGTTTCTAGGCATAATATCATGTCATCAGTGAACAGAGATAAGGAGGATGATGAAATTATCAGGATGTAGAAACTATTTTTTCTACATGATTCAGCTCCTTGCTGTGCCCTTTAGACTAGCTGGCAATGGTAGTTTTATCGGTAAGTGGAACCTAAAGAAGAAAATCCAACAGAAAACTCATTATCTTGTAATGTCTCAGATTTTATCTATAGTACAGAAAAGGAACAGAGTCTTGTGACAAGGGCTGCATTATCCTGGGGAAGTAAGCAGCAACTTAATACAAGAAAATGGGCTGAAGGGTAAACTGTCTTAATGATTACTGCTGATTATATTGTAAGCCTATTTGTATTTTATTTTTCCCCTTAATTTTATAAAATGTTCTTGGGAAGAGTTTTAGTTTTCCCTAGGCTTGATCTCTTTTTCAATCTTGAGGTGTAAGAATTAATATGGTCCAAATTTGGCAAAGACTGCTCTAGATTTTTTTTCTTGGCAAGGGGCATAGCCATGGTGTGAGTCAGGATTAGAGGAATGAAATTCTCAGGTAGTAACTCTAAATATTTGTGAGTGCCTAGTCAGGGGTATAGTATAAACAAATTTGGTATTTTTGTCTATTATTTTAGTGTAACATTTAATTGAACAGTGAACTGTGAGGTAAATTATAAGCCCTATTAACCGAACTGTGAATCCAAACTTTAAGACCCCTTGTAAAGTGAAGTAAAAATCTTGGAGTACCTATGAGAAAAGCTCAGAAAACCAGTCAGAGGGTGTGTGGTAAGAAATGTTATAGTCAGGAATGAATGTACAATCTAGTCTAAATAAATTGTAGACAAATAGTAAAAGTCCAAATATAATGGACAAGGCTAGAATCTAAAAACAAGTGTAGTATACTTTTTTTTTTTTTTTTTGAGACGGAGTCTTGCTGTGTCACCCAGGCTGGAGTGCAGTGGCGCAATCTCGACTCACTTCAACCTCCACCTCCAGGTTCAAGTGATTCTCCTGCCTCAGCCTCCTGAATAGCAGGGACTACAGGTGCATGCCACCATGCCCAGCTAATTTTTGTATTTTTAGTAGAGATGGGGTTTCATCATGTTGGCCAGGATGGTCTTGACCTCTTGACCTCATCATCCGCCTGCTTCGGCCTCGAAAGTGCTGGGATTACAGGCATGAGCCACCGTGCCCAGCCTATACTTCTGTGTACCATAATTGTTTCCAGTCTCTCACTTTTATTAAAGAAAAAATAATAGTAAAAAATTTATTGGCAAAGTAAGTTTTAATCTTTTTATACATGGCCTGATTATTTGCATAAAATACAGCAAAAACGGTGATTGGCCATATAGGCTCTTTTAAGTTGGCTTTGCTGAAACTTTTTAATAAGGAATCTCAGGTTAAAATTTTAAAAGTCTCTTCAGATTACTCCAGTCAATGATTTATCTATGCCTGTAGATACCTGTATGAATTGGGTAAATTTTTCTCTTTTTGAAGTATCAGAATAACTTGGTGTTTCTGGGCCTATTAGAAAGTGACATTTCTTATTTATTACAGTTCAGTAACTTTGTAAAGAAATTGCATAGACAAGGTACAAGGCCATTTTTAAGGGACTTTTATCAACTCTATAAGTCAACTTTAATTTTTTAAAGTAGTCTGATCATTTCTGAAAATATGTCATTTTAGTCGAAGCCTTGGCAAAATAACCGGTATCTCTAATTGTTTCCTATTATAAAAGAGAACAGATTTTTATTGAACGTATGTAAATAATTAAATTGCCATAAATTAAGAATTCTCACATATGGTTCTTAAATTCTTCAAAAATTAGGTAGAGAGAAAGAAATATGTTTCAAATTTTGCTTACAAATAAACAATTGTTTATTTGTAACAATTTTTATTCAATTGTTAAAAGCTATAAATATCTCAAAAGAAAAAGATTTTCTCCCCTCTGGAAAACAAAACGAAAAGGATCAGTAATCTTTTAAGTAAAATTTAAAAATTATTTTAGTCCTCCATCGGTTTAGTGTTTTGCTGAATGTTGGGTTAGCAGTCCTGATGAACACATCAGCTTTTTAATGAGAGTGCTAGAAGTTTTTTATGAGTCCAATGTTATGATTTTTTAAATTATTAGAAACCTATATTTGAGTCTTTTTTACAAATTGTTTTAAAGAAGTAAATTTGGACTGTAGAAGAATCAAAGTAAAAGCTAACAATTGTCTATAGATGACAAAAGTCTTAGAATAGTCACAGATAAAGGCATTATTTGACAAGGAAATTTGGTTATTTTTGTGACGCACAATTTAACATGATTATCATAATTATTACTGATAACATAACTAAGACATTTAAGAATTGAACCAGAAAGAAATAAAAATCCTGAACAGACAAATAACATATAATGCAATTAAACCATTAATTCATAATCTTCCAAGAAAAAGAAAGGCCCAGGAGCGGATGGATTCACTGCTAAGTTTTACCAAATGTACAAAGAGCTGACACAAGTCTTACTAAAACTATTCCTAAAAATAGAGGACTAAGGATTCCTTCCTAACTCATTTAAAAAAAATTATTACTCTAGTACCAAAATCAGGCAAGGACACAACAACAACAAAAGCTACAGGCCAGTGTGTCACTGATGAACACAGATGCAAAAATTCTCATGTACCCTAAAACTTAAAATATAATAATAATAAAATTTTTAAAAAAAGTTAGCAAACTAAATCCAGAAGCACATCAAAAAGAAAATATATCATGATCACACGGGTTTTAGCGCAGCGATCCAAAAATAATTGAACATACACAAACCAATAAATGTGATTTACCACATAAATAGATTTAAAAGCAAAAATCATATGATAATATCAATAGATGTAGAAAAAGCATTTGATAAAATCCAACATCCCTTCATGATAAAAACCCTCAAAATCTAGGCATCAAAAAAAAACTACCTCAAAATAATAAGAGCCATATATGACGAACCCACAGCCAACATCATATTGAATGGGGAAAAGTTGAAAGCATTTCCCCTAAGAAATAGAACAACATGGGGAATATCCACTCTCACCACCCCTATTTAACATAGTACTGGAAGTCCTAACCAAATCAACCAGGCAAGAGAGAAAGTAAAGGCATCCAGATTGGAAAACAGGAAATCATTTCCTGGAATACATCCATTTCCTCTAGGTTTTCTAGTTTGTTTGCATAGAGATGTTCATAGTAGTCTCATGATCCTTTACATTTCTGTGGTATCAGTTGTATGTCACCTTTATCATTTCTGATTATATTTATTAGAATCTTCTTTATTTCTTGGTTAATCTAGCTAGAAGTCTATCAGTTTTGTTTATTCTTTCAAAGAACCAAATTTTCGTTTCACTGATCCTTTGTATTATGTTTTTTATTTCAGTCTCATTTATTTCTCCTCTGATCATTATTATTTCTTTTCTTCTGCTAGCTTTGGGTTTTATTTGTTCTTGTTTTTTAGTTCCTTGAGGTGCAACATTAGGTCATCAACTTGAGATCCTTCTATCTTTTGAATGTAGACATTCAACACTAAAAATTTTTTCTTAGCACTGAGCTTGCTCTCTCCTGTAGGTTTTGGTATGTTGTGTGTCTCTTTTCATTTGCATTGAATTTTTTTTTTTTATTTCTGCCTCAATTTTGTTGTTTGCCCAAAAGTTATTCAGGAGCGAGTTGTTTAGTTTCCATGTACTTATACAGTTTTGATAGTTCCTCTTGGTATTGATTTCCAATTTTATTCCGCTATGGTCCCAGAAGATACTTGCTGTTATTTTGATTTTTGAACTTATTGAGACTAACTTTATAGGCAAATATGTAATTATTTTTGAAGAATGTTCTATGCACAGATAAGAAAAATGTATATTCTGAAGTTGTTGGGTATAATAATCCTTAAATGTCTATCAGGTCCACCTGGTCTAGAGTTCAGTTTAAGTCCAAAGTTTCTTTGTTGATTTCTGCCTTATTGATAACGCTGTCATGTAATGACTGGTGATAGTGCTGTCAAAGTCCCCCACTATTATTGTATTGCTGCCAGTCTCTTTTTGTAGGGCTAATGTAATAGTATTTGTTTTATGAATACTTCAGTTTTTTTGTCTTGGAGATGGAGTCTCACTCTGTCACCCAGGCTGGAGTGCAGTGGCACCATCTCAGCTCACTACAACCTCTGCCTCCTGGGTTCAAGCGATTCTCCTGCCTCAGCCTCCTGAGTAGCTGGAATTATAGGTGTGCACCACCACACCTGGCTAATTTTTTTTGTATTTTTATTAGAGATGGGGTTTTGCCATGTTGGCCAGGCTGGTCTTGAACTCCTGACCTCAAGTGATCCGCCTGCCTCAGCCTCCCAAAGTGCTGGGATTACAGGTGTGAGCCACCGCGCCTGGCGAAATACTTCATTTTATGAATATGATGCTCTGGTGCATATGAATTTATGATAGTTAAATTTTCTTGTTGCATTGAACCCTTTATTCATTATATAGTATGCTTCTTTGTCTTTTATTACTATTGTTGGTTTAATCTCTTTTATGTAACATAAGAAAAGCTACTCCTGTTCACTTTTGTTTTTCTTTTGTATGATATAGCTTTTTCTACCACGTTACTTTAAGACTGTGTCATTACCAATTATGTGAGTGTCTTGAAGACGGCAGATAGTTGGGTCTTTTGTTTTTTGTAATTCAATTAGCCGGTCTATCTTTTAAGTGGAAAATGTATGCCATCTATGTTCAAAGTTAATATTTATATGTGAAATTTTGTCCCTGTCATAATATTGCTAGCTAGTTGCTTTGTAGTCTCAATTATGTAATTGCTTTATAGAATCTGTGAGATTTGTACTTACATGTGTTTTTATGATGGCAAGGATCATCCTTTTGTATCCATGTTTAGGACTCCTTTGAGCTTTTCTTGCAGGGCTGTTCTAGTGTTGATGAATTCCCTTAGCATTTGATTATCTGGGAAAGACTTTATTTCTCCTTCATTTACGAAATTACTTGTGTCAGGATATAATATTCATGGATGGCATTTTTTTAAAGAACTCCACAAACAGTGCCCTTATCTTTTTGAGCTTATGGAGTTTCTGCTTAGAAATGCAGACTTATTCTGATGGTATTTTCTTAATAGGTAATGTGATGCTTCTTTCTAGCTGCTTTTAAGATTTTTTCTTTCACATTGACTTTAGATAGTCTGAAGACAATATGCTTTGGTGATGTTCAACTTGTATAGTATCTTCCAAGTGTCCTCTGAATTTCTTATATATGATAACAACACTCCTAGCAAGATCTGATAAATTTTCCTAAGTTTGCCCATCAAATATGTTTTTCTTTTTCTTCTTCTCCCTCAGGAATGCCTATAAGTTATAGGTTTGTTCACTTTATATTATCCAGTATTTAAGTTTTTTTTCCTTTTTAAATTTGGGTTTTTAAAATTTTTCTCTTACTGAATTAATTCAAAAGAGCAGTTTTCATTTTTTAACTTTTAAATTCAGGGGTACATATGCAGGTTTGTTACACAGGTAAACTTGTATCATGGTGGTTTGTTTTACAGATTGTTTGATCACCCAGGTATTAAGCCTAGTACCCATTAGGTATTTTTCCTAATCTTCTCTCTCGTCCCACCCTCCACCTTCCAATAGGCCCCAGTGTGTTTTGTTCCCCTCTATATGTCCATGTATTCTCATAATGTAGCTCCCACTTATAAGTAAGAATATGTCGTATTTGGTGTTCTGTTCCTATGTTAGTTTGCTAAAGATAATGACCTCCAGCTCAATGCATATCCCTGTAAAGGACATAATCTTGTTCTTTGTTATTGTTGGGAACAGGCCCTCCAAAATCTGGCCATAAACTGGCCCCAAAAGTGGCCATAAACAAAATCTCTGCAGCACTGTGACATGTTCATGATGGCCATAACGCCCACACTGGAAGGTTGTGGGTTTACCTGAATGAGGGCAAGGAACACCTGGCCCACCCAGGGCGGAAAACCACTTAAAGGCATTCTTAAACCACAAACAATAGCATGAGAGATCTATGCCTTAAGAACATGCTCCTGCTGCAGATAACTAGCTCAACCCATCCCTTTATTTCGGCCCATCTCTTCATTTCCCATAAGGGATACTTTTAGTTAATCTAATATCTATAGAAACAATGCTAATGACTGGCTTGCTGTTAATAAATATGTGGGTAAATTTCTGTTCAAGGCTCTCAGCTCTGAAGGCTGTGAGTCCCCTGATTTCCCACTTCACACCTCTATATTTCTGTGTGTGTGTCTTTAATTCCTCTAGTGCCACTGCGTTAGGGTCTCTCCGACCGAGCTGGTCTTGGCATGTTATGGCTGCATAGTATTCCATGGTATATATGTACCACATTTTCTTTATCCAGTTTATCATTGATGGGCATTTAGGTTGATGCCATGTCTTTGTTAGTGTGAGTAGTACTGCAGTGAACATACATGTGCATGTGTCTTTATAACAGAATGATTTCTGTTCCTTTGGGTATATACTCAGTAATGGGATTTCTTGGTCAAATGGTATTTCTTTCTTTTTTTTTTTTTTTTTTTTTTTTGTTAGAGCAACTCAGCAAAATAAAATTTCTGTTTATTGTTGGACAACATTGTTTCACACATACATCAAACGGGCCAAAAAAAATAAATAAATAAACAACAACTTCATAGACAAAAAAGGAAAAAAAAGAAACCTTTTATCTTTGGCCTTTTTAACCATCTCGTACAAACCAACTACTTATAGTACAGCTAAGTACATACACAAAAAAGTTACTGGAATGCTCAGAATAAGATTGTTTTTCTGTTGTCATTTTTGCTTTTTTTACAAGTTTTTTTTTCACCTTTGAGATTATAATTAACATGGTCACACCACAAGTAAAGTCAGAAGTAGGACAGAGAACGCTCTGAAGGCTGGTTTGGTCATTCGAGATCATTAAAAATGGCTGACCCTAACAATATGTACAAAAATATAAAATGTAAATAAAAAATACAAACAAATTTCCTTTTTAAAGTACTTTTAAGGAAAAAAGCAAGGCCTTGGAAGTTTTGGTTCTTTTTTCCTCCCCTGTTGCAAATTCTCATGGTTTGGGTTGGGTGGTGGAGAGCGCGTGTCATCTGCGGGTGGCACTGCCCACGGTGGGCAGGCGGGCCTCTCTACTCCAAGGTGACCACGTTTAGATTCTGAGATGGGAAGTGGAGGGTGAATAGGTCACGGCGGCCTTTTTTTTTAGTTTAACTTTTCCTTTTTTGCTGTCTAGTCATCCTCGTGGGTCTTCTGCTTTTTGGTATCGACATCCTCATCCTCATCATCTTCAGCTGCCCGCTTGCCCGTAGCTGACTCAGCTTCCTCATCTTCATCTCCATCTTCTTCCTCACAATCACCTTCTTCTTCCTCCTCCTCTTCCTCCCCACCTTCTTCCTCTTCTTCATCTACCTCATTGTCAGCCTCCTGCTCCCCATTTTCCTCATTAGCATTCCCGTTAGCAGGGGCGTCTCTTCCATTTTCCGCCTCTTCCACAACTTCCTTCTTCTCCTTTAAGTCCTTGGCGGTGATTTCGGAGCTAGTGTCTACGGCTGCATCTGACATGGTGGGGCACGCCGGTGATCCGATGCAGGGGATTAAAAAGAAAGCGAGAGTTCAGGGACTCTGGCGATAAAGCTGCCGGAGTCCGCGGCGGTGGAGGAGGTGTGAGGCGGAGGCGGCTGCCGCGAGCAAGGAGGCGGAGGAGGAACAATGCAAAGATGGCTTTTCAGAGCAGCCAGTGGGGGTGGTATTTCTTTCTCTAAGTCTTTGAGGAATCACCACACTGTCTTCCACAATGGCTGAACTGTTTTACACTCCCATCCACCATGAGTAAGTGTTCCTTTCTCTCCACAACCTCACCAGAATCTGTTATTATTAGACTTTTTTAATCGTAGCCATTCTGACTGGTGTGAGATGGTATCTCATTGTGGATTTTATTTGCATTTATCTGATGATCAGTGATGCTGAGCTTTTTTTCATACGTTCGTTAGCTGCATGTATGTTTTCTTTTGAAACGTGCCTTTTCATATCCGTTGCCCACGTTTTAATGGAGTTCTTTGTTTCTTGCCTGTAAATTTAAGTTTCTTGTAGACTTGTTATTAGACCTTTGTCAGATGCATAGTTTGCAAAAATTTTCTCCCATTCTGTAGGTTTTCTGTTATCTTTGTTGATAATTTTCTTTTGCTGTGCAGAAGCTCTTTAGTTTAATTAGATCCCATTTGTCAACTTTTTCATTTTGTTGCAATTGCTTTTGGTGTCTTCATCATGAAATCTTTGCCTGTGCCTATGTCCTTAATGGTATTGCCTAGGCTCTCTTCCTTGGATTTTATAGTTTTGGGTTTTACATTTAAGTCTTTAATGTATCTTGAATTAATTTTTGTATATACTATAAGGAAGAGATTCAGTTTCAATCTTCTGCATATGCCTCACCAGTTATCCTAGCACCATTTATTGAATAGGGAACCTTTTCCTTATTGCTTGTTTTTGTCACATGTGTCAAAGATCGGATAGTTGTAGCCATTCAGTCTTATTTCTTGGTTCTTGATTCTATAAAAATAGATATTGATTCTTGGTTCTTGATTCTATAAAAGATAAAAGAAAGAATGTGTCTATTCTTTTACCAGAACCATGCTGTTTTGGTTACCATAGCCCTGAAGTATAGTTTGAAAGCTGGTATCATGATGCCTCCAGGTTTGTTGTTTTTGCTTTGGATTGCCTTGTCAGTTTGGGCTCTTTTTTGGTTCTATCTGAATTTTAAAATAGTTTTTTTTCTAGTTCTTTGAAGAATGTCACTGGTAGTATGATAGGAATAGCATTTAATTTATAAATTGCTTTGGGCAGTATAACCATTTTAATGATATTGATTCTTTCTATCCATGATCATGGAATGTTTTTCCATTTGTTTGTGTCTTCTCTGATTTCTTAGAGCAGTGTTTTGTAGTTCTTCATATAAAGATCTTTCACCTCTCTAATTAGCTGTATTCCTAGGCATTTTATTCATTTTGTGGCAATTGTGAATGGGAGTTTGTTCCTGATTTGGCTCTTTGACTGATTTGGCTCTTTCTTGGTGTATTGGAATTTTCTTGGTGATTTGGCTCTTTCTTGGTGTATTGGAATTTTCTTGGTGATTTGGCTCTTTCTTGGTGTATTGGAATGCTAGTGAATTTTGCACATTGATTGGGCATCCTGAGACCTTGCTGAAGTTGTTTATTTGTCAAAAACTTTGGGGCTGAGACTCTGGGATTTTCTAGATATAGAATCATGTTGTCTGCAAATAGAGATAATTTGACTTCCCCTCTTCCTATTTGCATGCCTTTATTTCTTTCTCTTGCCTGACTGCCCTGGCCAGAACTTCCAATAATATGTTGAATAGGCATGGTGAGAGAGGGCATCCTTTATATTGTGCCAGTTTGCAAAAGGAATGCTTCCAGCTTTTGCTCATTCAGTATGATGTTGGCTGTGGGTGTGTAATAGATGGATTTTATTATTTTGAGGTATGTGTCTTCAATACCTTGTTTATTGGAGAGTTTTTAGCATGGATGGATGTTGAATTTTATTGAAAGCCTTTTCTGCATCTATTGAGATAATCGAGTTTTTGTCTTTAGTTCTGTTTATGTGATAAATCACAGTTTCTTAATTTGTGTGTGTTGAACTTGCATGCATCTCAGGGATAATACTGACTTGATCTTGGTGGACAAACTTTCTGATGGCTGCTAGATTGCCAGTATTTGTTTAGGATTTTTGTATCAATATTCATCAGGGATATTGGCCCGAAGTTTTGTTTTTTGTTTTGTTTTGTTTTGTTTTGTTATTGTAACCCTGACAGGCTTTGGGATCAGGATGATGGTGGCCTCATAGAATGAATTAGGGAGGAGTCCCTCCCCTCAGTTTTTTGGAATGGTTTCAGTAGGAATGGCACTAGCTCTTCTTTGTACATCTGGTAGAATTCAGCTGTGAATCCGTCTAGTTCTGGGATTTTTTTGGTTAGTAGGTTATTTATTGTTGCCTTGATTTCAGAACTCATTATTGGTCTGTTCAGGGATTCAGTTTCTTCCTGGTTCAGTCTTGGGAAGAGGTATATGTCCAGGAATTTATCCATTTCTTCTACATTTTCTAGTTTATGTGCATAGAGGTGTTCATAATGTTCTCTGATGTTTGTTTGTATTTCTGTGGGGTCAATGGTAATATTCCCCTTTTTTGTTTCTGATTGTGATTATTTGATCTTCTCTCTTTTCATCTTTATTAGTCTAGCTAGCAGTCTATTTTATTAATTTTTTCCAAAAAAAAGCTCCTGGTTCATTGATCTTTTGAATGGTTTTTCATGTCTCAATCTCCTTCAGTTCAGCTCTGATTCTGGTTCTTTCTTGTTTTCTGCTAGCTTTAGGATTTGTTTGCCCTTGGTTCTCTAATTCTTGTAGTTGTGATATCAGGTTGTTAACTTGAGATCTTTCTAACTTTTTGATATGGGCATTTTAGTGCTATAAATTTCCCTCTTAACACTGCCTTGGCTGTGTCCCAGAGATTCTGATATGTTGTATCTTTGTTCTCACTAGTCTCAAAGAACTTCTTGACTTCTACCTTAATTTCATTATTTACCCAAAAGTCATTCAGGAGCAGGTTATTCAGTTTCCACGTAATTGTATGTTTTTGAACAAATTTCTTAATCTTGATTTCTAATTTGATTGTGCTATGGTCTGAGAGAGTGGTTGCTATGATTACTGTTCTTTTGCATTTTCTGAGGAGTGTTTTACTTCCAATTATGTATTTTACAGTATGTGCCATATTGCAATGAAAAGAATGTATATCTGTTGTTTCTGTGTGGAGAGTTATGTAGATATCTATCAGGTACATTTGATCCAGTGCTGAGTTCAGGTCCTGAATATCTTTGTTAATTTTCTGTCTCAATTATCTGTCTAATATCATCAATGGGGTATTGATGTCTCCCACTATTATTGTATGGGAGTCTATGTCTCTTTGAAGGTCCCTAAGAATGTGCTTTATGAATCTGGGTCCTCCTGTGTTGGGTGCATATATATTTAGGATAGTTAGCTCTTCTTGTTGAGTTTAACCCTTTACCATTATGTAATGCCCTTCTGTGTCCTTTTTGATCTTTGTTGGTTTAAAGTCTGTTTTGTCTAAAATTAGGATTGCAACTCCTCCTTTTGTCTATTTTCCATTTTCTTGGTAGGTTTTTCTCTATCCCTTTATTTTGAGCCTATTTGGGTCATTGCATGTGAGATGGATCTATTGAAGACAGAATACCCTTGGGTCTTGGCTCTTTATCCAGATTGCCACTCTATGTCTTTTACTTGGGGCATTTAGTCCATTTACATTTAAGGTTAGTATTGGTATGTGTGGATTTGACTGTCATTATGGTGTTAGCTGATTATTTTGCAGACTTGTTTATGTGGTTGCTTTATAGTGTCACCGGTCTGTGTACTTAAGTGTGTATTTGTAGTGGCTGGTAACAATCTTTTCTATCCATCTTTAATGCTTCCTTTAGGTGCTTTTGTAGGGCAGGTCTGGTGGTAACAATTCCCTCAGCATTTGCTTGTCTGAAAAGGATGTTATTTCTCCTTTGCTTATGAAGCTTAGTTTGGCCAGATATAAAATTCTGGTTTGGAATTTCTTTTTTTTTTTTAAGAATGTTGAATATTGGCCCCCATTCTCTGCTGGTTTGTAGAGTTTCAGCTGAGATGTCCATTATTAGTCTGGGGCTTCCCTTTGTAGGTGACGTGGACTTTCCCTCCAGCTGCCTTTAACATTTGTTTTTTCATTTTGACTTTGGAGCATATGAAGATTATGTGTCTTGGGGATGATCTTCTTGTGGAGTGTCTTACTGAGGTTCTCTGCATTTCCTGAATTTAAATGTTGCCCTGCCTAGCTAGGTTGAGGAAGTTCTCATGGATGATATCCTGAAATATGTTTTCCCAATTGGTTTCATTCTCCCCATCTCTTTCAGGTACACCAAGACATTGTACATTTGGTCTATTTACATAATCCCATATGTCTCAGAGGTTTTGTTCATTCCTTTTCATTCTTTTTTTTTCTCTAGTCTTCTCTGCCTGTCTTATTTAAGAAAGCCAGGCTTCAAGCTTTGAGATTCTTTTCTCCACTTGGCCTATTCTGCTATTAATGCTATTAATACTTGTAATTGCATTATGAAATTCTTGTTTTTTAGCTCTGTCAGGGTGGCTATGTTCTTCTCTATACTGGTCATTTTGTCTGTCATCTCCCATAATGTTTTATCATTATTTTTAGCTTCCTTGCATTGGGTTACAATGTACTCCTATAGCTCAGTGTACTTCCTTTCCATTCAAATTCTAAATTCTACTTCTGTCAGTCATTTCAGCCATCTCAGCCTCAGCCTGGCTTTAAACCCTCTCTGAAGAGGTGATGCAATCATTCGGAGAAAAGAAGGTACTCTGGCTTTTTGAGTTTTTGGTATTCTTATGCTGATTCTTTCTCATGTTTGTGGGCCTATCTACCTTCAATCTTTGAGGTTGCTGACCTTTGGATAGGTTTGTTTTTTTTTTCCTTTTATCCTATTTGATGACCTTGAGGGTTTGATTGTGTTATAAGGTGGAGTCAGCTGACTAGCTTCATTTCTGGGAGATTTTAGGGGGCCAACACTCAGCTCTCAACCTTTGGACTCTGTACTATAATTCTGGGGGACTTCTATTGGGCCCCAACTTTGTTCTCTGGTTTGAACCTTGAGGTTTGGAGTTCATTTTGCTGGGGGAACCAAAGTGTGGCAGCTGCAGCAAAGTGCTAGTGGATGCAGGGGTTCCTGCCTCCCTGACACATTCACCACAGTGGTAGAGGCAAAGCAGCAGCTGGGACAGCAGGTTGTGGGGTGTCCTGCTGGAGACTGTTTGCGCTGTTACATTAGAGGTGATGTTGGCTGGTTTATTTTTTGTTGGTTTTCAACTTTCTCTTGGATCTCATTGAGCTTCCTTATAGTCTATATTTCTAATTTTTTATCTGTCATTTTCAAATTTTCATTCTATGGAGGATCCATTGCCATAGAAGTAGTGTGATCTTTTGGAGGTGTCAAAGCACTCTTTTTACACTGCTGGAGTTATTGAGCTGATTCCTTCTCTTCTAAAGAAACCGTCATTTTCTTTCCTTTTTTTTTTTTTGAAATTGCTATTGTTTGCAAGGGACTTTATATTTATTTTTTCCTCCCTGGAAGGTGTGACTGTAGTACATATTTTGTATGATCATTTGGCTTCTGGGTGCTTTTAGACAACCGAGGCTCTGTATGAATTCATTGGTTATAGATAGCTTTTGTGTGGTGGCTTTCTCAAATTCTGCTTGTTGTAGCTATACATTGGGCATATGAGCCAACTCACTCTCTTCTAGGAGGCCAGGAATACAGGGATCTCAGGTAGCTGATGTCCTCCCTAGCACTGTGTCCTCCTAGCACTGTGTCCTTCTGTCAGCCAGTTTTTGTTTTGTTTTATTTGTTTTGTTTTGTTTTTTGGTGAAGTTTGGTCTCCAGTAGGTGGTGCCAGAGCCAGTTTCCCTTTGGATACTGAGATGATGAGTGGAAGCACCCGCCCTAATGAAGCTCATGGAGGGAGTTTGTGGTGGGATGCACTGAGGTTTCCAGGGTAGTAAAGAGGGGGCTGCACCAGCTCCCCATCCTGGGAAGTCAGGAATATGATCCACTTCCATATCATGCCCCTATCTCAGGGTTCATGGCCTTCAGTTCAGATAGTCACTGTCCTTTATCGCCAGGCCACAATGCAACTTAGGTCTGTGAGAAATGCCTGTCTGGTGGCTACTGCTGAAAGGACCTTTCAGCAGAACCTCTTCCCCCAACACCAAACAGAAGACTCCGCAGTTGGTCCACACTGTTTTGCAGTGATGCTGCCACTCTGTGTAGAAAGGCAGAAATGAGCCCCGTTCTATGTACAAGCCTAAGCAGTGGGCACACCTTCACCAAGGACACAGCTATCCCAAATAATGCTGGAAGGAGGACACTTACGGCAACCTCCAACAGGACAGGCCTTGGCTACCTCTGCAGCAGTGTACGGGACAGTGGGAGATCCATTTCTGGCCACTAGTGCCACCTATCTACTAGGGCAGAACAGTGCCCCCTTTGGAGATCAGCACTGTACCTGCATTTCCTCTGTTCCGTGGAGCGCTTTGGCAGTCTGCACTCCCCCCTCTCTCCCCCTCTCTAGGGTCGACACACTCCGAGGACTATACCTCTAGGGATCCCACAGCTCCCCAGGAACCTGAGGGACCTCTGTAGTTGCCAAAGTCACAGTGGGTTTTGAGGTTCCCTGGGTAGGTTAATGACCCATAACAGATGCACAAACAGTGTGGTCCCTGCCACCTGAGTCTGAGTTTGGTGTGAGTGTGAGCACACATGGAGGAAATGGCTGCCTGGTGCTGTGCCTGCTGGAAGTTCCCAAATTGCCACCAA
Source organism: Pongo abelii (assembly GCF_028885655.2). Lineage (NCBI taxonomy): Eukaryota > Metazoa > Chordata > Mammalia > Primates > Hominidae > Pongo > Pongo abelii. The sequence continues at coordinate 117,701,691 of NC_071996.2, forward strand.
CAAACAGCATTGCTCTGGGTTGATTGATAGGGGCACCCCGGCAGTTTGGCTGTTAGTAGTCTGTCACACAGGTGAGAGAAGCAAGAGATCCCCCTATTGTAACCTTTTGTCAGGACTCTAAGTTCCTCTGGGGTCAGTCTCTGCCAGATTCTGGCTGCCTTCCTTTTCCACATCCCAACTTCTTTGTATGGGTTCTCCAACAGGTTTCAGCACACTTTCCTCAGTTCCACTTGGATCATGATTATTCATCTGCAAATTTGATCTTCTTTCTGAGGAGAAATGGCATCCAACATCTCTAGTTAACTGTCTGGGGAAAAAAACTAATTTGCTTTCTAAATGTTTCCCTTTAGTTAGTTAAGTTTAAAATGTGATTTCCTCCAGGAAATAATGATAATCTCTCTCTTTTGTGGCTGAAATGTATGCCCCACTCTACATAGCATACTTAGAGTCAGTGATGTGGATCCCACCCTCATACACCCTTACTCTTTTTTTATTTGAAGTAATAAAATAAAAACCTTTATCAAATGAAATGAGTTAATACTGACAGTATATATTTGAAAATGAAAAACTGTAAATTTATAAGCATAAAAGTATCTCCACACTAATAAGAGGAATTATTCAAAGAAAAAATATTTTACATGGATTTTAGTGTGTGAATCATTTCCTTTGTGATGAAAATGATCATGTTTAATGATGTGAATCATATCTTTTAACAGTTATGATAAATCTTCTAAATTCAAACTGAAAATTATATATCAGAGTCTTCCAAATTAAAAACAAAAGAAAAACCCTCCCAGGGTGAGTTAGTAACTTTTAGAGATGTATTATCTCTCAGTTTATGCACTTGAATACCACTCGGTAAATGTACCTGCTGCACCAAAGTATATTTTAGTTTCATGCAGAGTAAAGATAACTCATTATATCCTTTTTATCATTTGAACATCAATGGCTATGGAGAAAATAATTTTCATCCTGGGTAAATTAGCTCATATTCTCAAGGTGTACATGGACCTGACTTTGAGCTGTGTGTATAGAGTTCTTGGTATATTATTTAGTATAGGTCTAGCACATTCCAGAACAGATTAATCATCCTCTAAATGCTCACTTCTCACAAGCAGAAACCAATGTATTGACTTCCATGTGCCCTAACCTGCTGAGCTGTGTTGATTTGATTTATGGGAAGTTGATCATTCACACTAATAATCTTTTATCACCTTATGTATGGGGAGCACAAGGCATTGGTTTATTTTTTGGCTTCTGCAGGAGTCTATCCTTAGAATACAACAGTGATTCATAATTATTTTTCTGAAGTATCATTTAGATATTCTAAGCAAAAAGTCTCATACAGTGTAATATAATTAGTACTCTATTTCTGAATGGACTTTCCCTTTCTTGCTTTTTTTGAAGCAGATTATCTAAGCTCATTTCTATTGAGAGAGATCTGCTGACAAAGCATTCAAGTTAGGGTTATCACTGTCAAAATGAAGTGGAAAATGGAAACAACTCATTTTTTCATTAAAAGCTAAAAAAACAAAAATTCACTTAGTGTAAAAAAAAATGATGACAGGAAGAAAACCAACAAAGCTACCTGCAAATATTTCATTACATAATTTTAAACAACTTAACTATAGATAAAATTGTTTTCAGTAAACAAAATACTTTTTAAAAAAACAGGTAAGTCAAATCAAACATTTACTTTACTGAAATTGAAATTATGATTTACCTAAGTGCCATCTTTAAGAAAATGAAAATCACCATAAATATTTGTCAATGCTGCAATATATACTAATTATTCCAACTAATACTACTGCTATCTACCAAACTATGTGCATTCCTGAAAGGGCCTTTGTGAAGTTACATTACTTTTCATTAATTTTAAGGACTTTCTTTTCCCTAGATCTTTAATTTACATGTGTCAGAGTGCTCCCCAAGGATTTGATTACTTTTCATTTTATTCTAGAATGTTGAGAAGATATATTTGGGAGCATTTATCTAAGCTGCCATTTCATTTTTAGTAAAATTAGGACATAAACATGCAAACATTATACCTTGTTGTAAGGCTTAAATAGGTCAGTGTACTGCCTTGGCACATAGTAAGAGTTGCATAAATATGATCTAGTTTGAAAAGTTTTTATAATTCCTGCTAATTAACATTCACTAGTTTAAAGTATTTCTACAAATAAAATGATTTTTATATTGTTCTCTTTTTTCGCATGATCTCTTTGCAATTCTTCTATCCATATTCTTCTCCAAGTTCTTTGGTTTTTTCTTCTCCAAGTTCTTTGGTTTTATTTCCAAAATAAAAGTCCTGAAATGAACAATCAGATCTAAATACCACATTCAGGATAATGACCATGAGCACTGAATGGCAGCATAACATTTAATGTTTTCTTTTGTTTTTAATTTTTAACTGCTTTTTTTCTTCTATACAACTAAACAATGGCTCGTATCTTTATTAGCTGCCTGAAAGGACTCCTAAGTATTCTAAAGAGATTATTGCTAATTCAAAATATATGACTATGCACTGGTAATTATTCCAATTAAATCTACTTAATAGTAGCATTATTGATTTGTCAACTTGCAGCATTGTATTTGTATCTAGGCCTAATAATTTTGTATTTATTTCCAATTTTTCTGTGGTTCAGTGACTAACATTGCATTGTTACTACAAACTAGACGAATTGAAAATCAGCATGCACATGGTCAGTTGCTTCTGAAAATAATTTTAATTTTGCCTTGAGTTATACTTTCTTAGAAATGGAATTATTACTATCCCATGAATATCATTTTTCACATATTTAACATATTTTTTATAAATTAGTTCCATTTATGTAAATATGGTTGTAGCTGCCTAGCGTTAAAACTTATGGATGACAATTAGCACAAATATTGAGTTACATTTACTTATATAGGATTTCTAAAAGTGCTTTGGGAAACCCCCAGTTTACACTAAGTGCTAACTTTAATCTTCTTTCCAAGTTCTAAAACATGAATGACATCGTGAAGTCTCATTCTGAATTTGTAGTTTTGATATTTATTCAGCAATAGGAGCAAAGACCCTACAGTCAGTCTCTGTGGGTTTGAATCCCACCCTTATCACTCACTAGAGAAACCTTAGGAAAGTTACTTAACATCTTCTCAAATACCTTGTTGAATTTGGAATGACTGCTTTTAGGATAAATGGAGGTAAGAAAAGAGGATATTCCAATAAAGTGGAACAGCTTAATAAAGGCATGGGCAGGAGACCCAAAGAAGTAATTAATTAAGTTAGGGGATGCACATGGTGTAATAAGTTGGAAATGTTAAAAAAAAAAATAGTAGCTAGGTTGAATGGGTTCACATTATGGAAGACATTCTTGAACATCCAGAGAAATAGCTGGGCGAAAGGTACTATAATGAAAGCTGTTTTAAAAACACTACAAGAGTAACTCCATGCATGAGGAAAGAATAAAAAATGAATGCTGTTGAAGCAAGAAAGTAGCTACTGCATTCAGCCTGATGGGTAGTGGAGAAGGTTAAACCAATATGATACTGTATTAAAAAAAAAAAAAAAGAAGAAGGAATTGGAAAAATATGAGAGAATTCTAATGAAATAATTGCATGGATGAAAGCTTCTGAGCCCATCACATCCTAGTCACCATTCCTGGTTTCACTTATTTTGTTTCACCATTTTACCATTTTTCAATAGCAAGAGAGGAATTAACAGCTAACTGAGGCAAACATCAGCACAGGGGCAGGGAGCATTAGGGGTGGAGCAGTCAGGGAACAGGAATACCACAGTGTCATCTTGCGTGACACCAAAGAATATAGCCCCATACAACCTATTTCCTCCATCTGTTAACAACATTTCTCAAAACCAGGGCTACTGTCAAATGTATAAATAGTGTTATTTCTAAATGTATTTAACTGATTTAAATACGTTTGCTACTGTTGGTTCCCTTATAATCTCCATTTATAATATTTAAAAGGTTCTGTGTTGGCATTCAGATGGAAGAAAAAGCATGAGAAATTTCATCTTGAATATGAGGTTATCTAAGGAAATAATTCAGTTAGCCTCAGGTGAATTTATTCTTCCCCCCTCCTGCCCCATCTTTTATTTATTTATTTATTTATTTATTTTGAAACAAGGTCTTGCTCTGTCACTGAAGCTGGAGTGCAGTGGCACAATAACAGCTCCCTGCAACCTCGAACTGCCAGGCTCAGGTGATCCTCCCACCTCAGTACTCCGAGTGTCTGGGACTACAGGCGTGTGCCACCATGCCTGGCTAATTTTTAATTTTTTTGTAGAGATAGGATCTCACTATGTTGCCCAGGCTAGTCTTGAACTCCTAGGCTCAAGCAATCCTTTCACTTTGGCCTCCCAAATTGTTGGGATTACAAGCATGAGCCACTGCACCTGGGCCTTCTTTTTCTTTTTACCAAATTATGCGTAAGTATTTCCCTGATTGGTTTTGGGTGTTTAGATTTAGTTTAAAATAGAAATACATGTTTTAAAGTAGTACAGACCTCTAGCTTTTAATCCAGTGACAGCAGTAAATAAAATGAGATTTGAGAATATCCTGTCATTGATCTGCCCTAGCTTCTTTTGTTCATGAAAGATTATTAATAGAGAAGAGGTGATTGTACTGATTTTTCAGTCTTCTGTATAACAACTTCTTTGGTTCTATATTACAGGAGCCTTGGTCACCGTGGTGACCATGTTCCCTTTGACCTTTTACTTTTTGGGGTTTTTTTTTTAGATTTTCTTTGCAATTTATGAACCTCAAGTGTCTTAATAAGTAAGTGCCTCTGTAGGTAGCCTATTGTGCAGAGTTGCAATAAAGGAAAACACTACTAGAAATGCAACACAGCACTAATCCCATTAACAAACGCAGCCAGTGTCAGAGATACCATAGGAGGCAATTTGACTGAGATGGGAGGACATCCCACATCGTTTATGGGCTGTTGAACAAGAGACTTTCTTAGCCTCATCAGCTGCATATGAATCCTCATTTTTATTTAGGGACAGAACCCCTTGCTTATAATGCTATTGGTCAAAAATGAGCAGTTTTTACTGTTGCCTGCAACGTTGCTAGCACCTTATTTGGGGCTCTTTTTATAAGGACCAGCAATGAAAGTTGTAGATGGTAACTGTGAAGAAATCTCCCCTCCCTATACCCACCTTTTCAGGCTCTGAGATTTGAATAAAATAACTTTTATAGAAAATATTTTCTATATTAAATTCTATAACTCTAATCCAAATTTGTAGATCCTCAATCTTAAATAAATAAGTGTAGTTTTCTTCAATTTTTTATCTAGGATATTTTGTCTCAAGATTCTATCAATGTTACATAATATAAATCCTCATATTCTCACCCTGACCCACTAACTTAACAAACAGCTGATATACTGCCCCCATCTTGGCCATTCTCACGGATTCTATAATACTTCTACAGCCACATCTGCTGTATCCAGCTCTCCACTAAATCATCAATGGGTCTAATAATTTTGCCAGACCCTAGGCCCTTAGCACTGTGATCCAAATAAGTTAATAAGAAAGCTCTAATTATTGGACTAGTAGCAAAACTTCATGCAATGGGCTTGGGCTGATAATGCAACACAAACAGTAACATCCCCTTGTTAGAAACATCCCAGGTTGTTGTGCCTGCTGCTGATTCCCGGATGCAAATTGCAGGTATGTTTGGGCTCTAGAAAATTAGAACCAGAACCCCATTAGAGATAATCAGGTATCAACTCCTGATTTCACAGTTGAGAAAACCACATCCAAGAGTGTTCAATTTTCTGACCAAGGTCACACAGAGACTTTGTGTCAACATAAGGCCAAGAATTTAAGTCTTCTGACTTCCGGCCTAATGCTCTTTTCACTTCATTTTACTGCCACAAAGTTCGAGTCATTAACATTAACATAAAAATAATTTGAGCACATACTCCATTGAAAACAGACTACATTAAAATATCAAAGATGTGAACTGAAACATCAGTCTCCCAAATGGAGTGAGCACAACCTTGGATCATTCTCACATTTTAGAGAGATACCTGTCAGTCGCTTAAGACCCTTAAGATTCCCGAACCTATGTTAATAAATTTCTAGAATACTTTGGATGCTTTAGACTACAAATATACTAGTAATTACTGCTAAAAATAATGTAAAAAAATGGAAGCTTTATTAGTTCACAAAACAAATAGGCCAGAGGTGGTGAAAGTCCAGAGTTAGTTAATTCATCAGTTTAACAATGTCAGGGTTCTGGTTCTCTGTGATTGTATCAGCTTTGCTCTCCTGATGCCACTATATTCCCAGGCATTAGACACAACCATGGGCAGGGGAAAAAGTGGCTAATGCCTGCCTGTGGCCCTTTTCTCAGAGTTGAGGAAAATTTTCCCAGTCACCTTCCCCAGTATATTACAGCTCATTACTCGGAATTCCATCACATGTCCTTGCCTAAACCAATCGCGGTCTAGAAAATGGAATTACCACAATTTGTTTAGAGTAATCAACATTCTTGTGAAGCAGAACCTTCAAGTATCTTGACAAAATCAGAATTCTGTTGGCAAAAAAGAATTAGGATGTGTGTGAGGGAGGATGGTGATTGATTCATATAATTGTGCTATATTTCTTAATTACTAGGCACATGATTCTTTTTAAAGATAGTTATGATGTAAGATATCAGGATCCTGGATTCATCAGCATCTAACAAGTTACTACTTCTGGTGGCCAAATCTGGAAGCATCTGTTGCATGCAATAACATGACACCTGGGAATATGCACTTCTGTGTCAATTATGACTGATATGCGATACTTGGAAGAATCATTATTCTACTCACAGAAGCAGGAAACCCAGCAAACGTTAGAGAACAAGACTTTTAACGTAAGAAGTAGTGGAAGATCTGATTTACTCACCCCAGCCCCTTTCCCAGATGTACTTGAATAAAAGAGTGAGAGTGGACTTTTTTTTTTTTTTTTTTTTTTTTTTTTTGGAGACAGGGTCTCACTCTGTTGCCCAGGCTGGAGTGCAGTGTGCAATCTCAGCTCACTGCAACCTCCACCTCCTGGATTCAAGCAATTCTCCTGCCTCAGCCTCCTGAGTAGCTAGGATTACAGGTGTGTGCCACCATGCCTGGCTAATTTTTAGTAGAGAGATGGGGGTCTCACCATGTTGGCCAGGCTGGTCTCGAACTCCTGGCCTCAAGTGATCCACCCGCCTCGACCTCCCAAAGTGCTGGGATTAAAGGCGTGAGCCACCACGCCCAGCCCAGAGAGTGGACTCTTTTAACAATCAGGCTTTATAGTGCTTCAAAATTTAGATCAGGCCTAAGCAACAGGGTAGTAGGGTAAGGTTGCAAGTGGGCAAGCAGAGGTAACAACAGCCACCTTGTCTTCCAAACACACGGAATAGACTAACTTGGCTCTAGCTGACAGTTCCTGACAGAGGTGTTGCCAGAACCTGAGCTGAAGGAGATGCAAGCCTGGAGTGAGGATCTAGATAAGTTATGAGCCACTAAAAGATGCCACCCTTTTCCAGTTTTCTTTTATAAAAATCTTACTTTTTACATTATTTCTTCTAAAGCTTTCTCATTATGCTGCTAGAAACACTTCTAAGGATGTATTACCTTAATAAACTAGTGAAACAATGCCAGTTTTGAGAATGTGTTCAGGCTGAGAACCCCCTTCTCCTTCTCCCCACTTATGCTTCAAAGAAGTGGAGAAAAGGACTGCTCTACCTATGGAGTAGCCATTCTTTATTCTTTCCTTTCCTAATAAACTTGCACACACACACACACACACACACACACCACACACACACCACACACACACACACACACACATACACACAAGAAGTGTAGAAAAATCTGAAAGGTCAGGTTGTGTTTAGATTCTGAAGGGTTTCCTAGTGTTAGGCCAAATTATTTGTATTCTATATAATGCACTAAGAGACGCAGAGGAGGAGGTATGTACAGAGTAGGGAAAGAATGAAACCAGGGTTTCAGAGACATTAATGTGGTTGGGCTGTATGGGAGAGAAGAGCAGAAGAGAAGACACTAGGGCAGAATAAAATAAAGAAGTGATAAAATCCCAAACCAGGGAAATAACTGAGGCAGAAAGATCCACTGGAAAAAAAAAAAACTATAATAGGAATTAATGAAGGACTATCTATGGCAATCTAGGTGAAAGTCATGGTAGAAGTTGACTCTAGTGGCCAAGGCTGGGTGACAGAGACGATGACAGAAATGAAGATTATTTTTTTAAAGGAACATCAGTGGCTTTGTTTTCCTGACCACAATATTTTCTTGAAGAAAAAGATGGCATTCTTCTCTTCCTCACATCTCATATTTGTAACCCCAGAATATCTCGTACAATGCCTGGAACACAATATATGCTCATTAATATTACTGAAGAAATAGGAGCTTGACTTGTCATTTAGTTGCTGTCAGTATGTCTCTGATACTGTGATATTGCAGTGGTAAATTAACAATGAAAAGTAATTTTGTCAAGCATTTTTCAGGATATGCTTTTCAAGTAGCTGCCTTCATCTATAGCATAGAGCATTTCTCTATTGCCTCACATCTTAAAATGTTACTTTAGCACCATCTCTAGTGCGACAAAATTACACACAGGATACAAGCTCAGGTGAAATCGTTCTGTGAATTTCAGTAAGCTTATACTTATTTTCCAGACCCCTCTGTGTTCTAGCCCCTACCAAACAGTCCAGCTTCATCTCTTGCTAATTCACCTTATCGCTAACCCTAAATTCTTCTATCTAGCCACAGTGACTCTTCTGATTTCTCAATGCCATGCTGTTTTCTTTGGGTCCTTATTTATAGGTAGCCACCTTTGCCTGGAAATGTTTACTCCACTTTTACCTTTATGTGGCACAGTCCTGCTCTTTCTAAGCTTTTAGCTCAGTTACTTCCTTCCAGAACTCCTGGTACTCCTACCTATGGGGTAAGGGCCTCCCTTGCTCCCATGATACTCTAGCCTTCCTTCACATAGCTTGTACCATATTATTTAATTGCCTGTTTGTCTACATTCCTTCTGTATGAACCATATTCTTATAAGCCCCAAACATATATCCTGGTTGTATTAGTCCATTTTCATACTGCTATGAAGAACTGCACAAGACTGTAATTTACAAAAGAGGTTTAATTGACTCACAGTTCAGCATGGCTGGGGAGGCCTCAGGAAACTTACAATCATGGCAGAAGGTGAAGGGGAAGCAAGGCACCTTCTTCACAGTGCAGTAGGAAGGAGAAGTGCTGTGCAAAGAGGGAAGGGTGCCTTATAAAACCATCAGATCTCTTGAGAACTCACTCATTATCAGGAGAACAGCATGGGGGAAACTGCCCCCATGATTCAATTACCTCCATCTGGTCTCTCCCTTTGTCACGTGAAGATCATGTGGATGACAATTCAAGATGAGATTTGGGTGGGGATGCAAAGCCTAACCATATCACTTGGACTTAGCAGTTGCTCAATAAACATTGTGAAATAAGTATTGTGAAGTAAACACTATGAGATTAATTAATGAAGAAAATAAATGTAAAGTATGTTGGTTGGCAAAGTTAGAAGTATTTGTTAAAAAGTCCATTAATCATCTTGTAGAATCACATAAACATGTTGATATATTAGTATAAATATATTGCTACAGATTGGCATACAGTATAGTGAAAGTACTACAGTAAGCTGCACTTTGTCTATTTTGTGCTCCCTTTTTCTTCCCAGGAAAAAGAGAAGAATAAGATAATGGCTATCAAAGAAAGAATAACTGAAACACCTTAGTCTTAAATAGGTTCGTTTGACAAGAGTATGATTAAAATAATTTCACATATAGAGTTTAATAAAGCAATGACAAAAGAAGGAAAAATGTCTTCATATAGCCAAAGAGAACAAGGAATTTGCAAAATTCGTGAATAGACATGAATAGATGAGAATAAATGATGATTGAATATTTAACTATTTTGGCCACTGAAGATATTAGTAGGCATTTGCATAGAAGGCAAAGCAAGCATTCTTTGCTGATGTTAATATTCAGCTTTACAAATCACTGTGGTAGGCACAGTTCTGCCCAGGAACACGAAGTGTGCGTTCAACCTACACAGTTGAAGGCAGTGGCTCTGGTTCTGCCCTATTTACTAGGCCACAATTGCTCTATTCCCCCAAATTGTTTTAATTTACTTAAAGTTACTATATAGTCAAAAGGGAATTTCTTGAATTGTAACATTTAATTATTTTAGACCAGAGTTTTTTGGTGTACAGAAATACTAGTTTAGATTCCAATAAGTCTGGGACATAATTTCCTTTGTTTATTAGACTATAATTGTGTGCTTATTAGACTGGTATATTATTGAAATCAAATAAACAAAATAAACACTGTAAATGAACTCTATATTTTGTAAATAATAAAATATTGATAAGAAAATTCAAAACAGTTTCAAAGTGATTAATAAGTATATTGCCCAAATAACTCCACTTGTCGTTAAGGTTAAACCTGTGTTTTCTTGAGAAAGCCTTCTGTACCCCAACCTGAATTAGCTGCTTTGTCTTGTGCTTCTACAATACTTTGTACATACATTATTGTTTTAGTCTTCCTCATTAATTGATGACTTTTAAGTTTCAAAAGTTATACCTGCGTTTCTGAAACAAATGAAAACATAGTTGTATGAAAAGAGATAATTTTGTGGATTTTCCTCCACATCTTTCTCTGTCTTGGACATATTTCTATCCATGCTGTTACCACAATGACTTAAAATTGTTTGTTTTAGATCCCCCTCTTCCATTGAATCTCACCCCTGGCTGCAAGTTAAAATCACCAAGGACATTTTTCAAGACACTCAAATATGCCAACATTTCCTCCCTAAATTCTGATTTCAATGGTCTGACTGAGGCAAAAACCAGGTGTTACATTTTTAAAACCACCCCAGGTGTTTGTTCTTGCTACTTGGTTTATCTCTGTATTCCCCATGTTTTATTCTTCCTCTTCTTGAAGTCTCATAAGAAAATGGTACCTATAGTTGTTAAATAAATTGTTTTTAAAGAGATAAAATTGCCTTAATTGGAATAGAGAATACCAAATCTTATATTTCTAATTTGCATACAGAAATGCCTTACCTTAGGCAAAAAAAAAAAAAAAAAAATGCCTCAGAAAAATTGAAAGCAAAATATGTTTGTTGTCAAAAAATAAATTACATTTTTTTATAGAATTTATATAAAGTTGGGTTATATTTTAGATGGAAACATTTGGCTCTAACAAGTTAAATTATAAGTTTTGCATATTTCAAGTATAATTAAATTATGGTTAAAAATTAACCTGCACACTCATCTACCACCAGAAAAATACTAGCCATTATTTATAAAAATCAAAATTACTCAGTGATAGTTACTTCTCCAGGGAAGAAGGTGAGTCGGTAATAAGCTATGCCCCCATAACCTTACAATCAGGCTGGGAAGCAGCAGCCAGTAGCCAAACTGCATCATGGTGGCACTGACTGATCCTTGTGGGAACCAAGCCCATGACCCTAGTTTCGTTTCAAACTTAAACACGGAGGATCCCTGCAAATCCGGTTACTCACAGATGTGAGAATTCATTTTTTCAAATAAACTGAAAGCTATGGAGTCTTTCTTGGGCACTCTAGTCCATTGCTTTTAGCTCTTTCATCTAAAGGAATTTATTCCGCACTTTGTTGCTTATTCTCTACTGCTGTTTCTTGATTATTTGCTGAAAGGTACCTATCCTGTTGAGGGTGGCTGTTGATATTGCGTATTTAGTATTTGTCCTACGGTTTTTATCCTAATATAAAAAGCCTGTTCTTTCTTCTGTGCTCTCCCCATCTCTCTACCTCCACTGAGCTTCAGATTGCTTTTAAAGAGTGACCTGGCACACGTCCGTGTGCATGCACTGGTATTACAAAACACACCTTCCCATTTACTTGTGAGATTAAATATATATATATTTAAAGGGATTATGCTTATATTTAAGAAAAGAATTTATGTCTGTATAAAAGAATATCCATATCAAGTATTAGGTCATATTTATCTCAAGATGGGAAATAGGACATATTTTAACTACATGGGTGAGTAGACAAATAAGTAGTTTAAACTGCTGTTGTTTGACTTCTCAAGCTGGCCACCCCTAAGTGTATTAAATCAAGGATTTTTCTCAGCCTAGAAAGTTAAATAGCAGGTGTAGTACTTAATGAACTGAAGCGACTTGGACTTATTGGTGTGGCAAATAGATTGCGATATTTCTTTCCAATTAAAGTTCTTTTGCAAAGATCAATGAAGCACATTTTCACAAATTGAATTACACTAAACTAATAAACAAAATTCTCCCATTCCCACTGATGGCAAATTATTGTTTCCTTAACATTTAAAATCCCATCACACCACTAATTATAAAATACAAGGGCTAGGAAAGATCAAATATTCATTTGCTCATGCATTTCTATTTTACTTCCAATTTTATAAGAAAGGTAAGAAACATTATATGTAAAGAAAGTTGCATAAGAATAATTTTCCAAACTTGAATTTTTTGGTCTTTGATCCATAAGCACTTTTTATTTACTAAATAACATGCATATCCTAATGATTAAAAGGTCTGATCTTTAGTAAATTAGAAAAGAATCTGCTATAGAGTAACCTTTAATTAATGAATACATGGAACACATTTACATCAGAAACAATGGGCTTGAAAGAAAAATGAAAATAGCTTAGGACTTTGCCTCTAGAATCAGTGAGCTGCTTCAGAAAAATTAAAATATTAATTTAGCAAACTTACATGTCATTACTTTACTCAAAGAATGCATAAATGTTATGATATTCATTTTCTAGGACCTCCTCACCTTTCACCTCCCCTTGATATTTCTTTTCAAGTATACTTTGGAAGAAAGTTTATACATTTATGTAGTTTTCATTGTAAAGTTTTTAGTATTTCAATATTGGTGCAGGATAACAAAAATGGAGTAACCTCAGAAGCAAAGAACAAAGCTCTAATAGGAACTTCTGTTTTCAAACCACAAAAGGCGATATTTGGTGAAGATGCACGTGCAAGATTTCCTCTCTGAGAATATCCTAGGACTTAAGAATACTTTCCAACACCATGGTCTACTACTTCAAAATTTTCCCAGTTGCTCATGAGAGGATCTGTATTTTGTGAACATTCCTAGCATGATGAAGAGCCTATCAAATAGTATTCCCAAGCCTAGTGGCATTTGGTGACTTGCCAAGCCATGTCTGTGTAGCATCTCCAAAGAGATCCAGCATAAAGGGAAAAAAAATATAAAGAAAAATGTAAAGAAAAGTTTCTGATATTCCATCCCACCCCCTCCTTTCTCCTCCTCTACTAACTGCATCTTTCTCTTTAGTGGCTCATCTATACAGACTACTTTTGGATTTTTATGGGTCATTTGATTTAATTTAAACAGAAAATATGCTGTGGGTGTTTGTCAAATTTATTTTGCAAATAAACATACACACAGGCATGCTCAAAGGCATATCATTTGTGACATACAGTTGCACACAGAATGTCAAATGCATGTCATAAATGACCATCTGCTATCATCATTTTATGAAGCAAATGACATTTTAATACCAAAAATAGTAGAAAACCCATAATATCAGAAAAAAATATTTCTTTAAATGAAATAAGTTTTGCTTCCCAAACTTACTTATTTTTCTCATCTCTTCATACAATGGTGATGTTTGTCATAAATCAACATAAGCCCACAATCCAGCTTTTGAGAAATACAGTACCAGATGCCATGGCTCAACCCTTTGTACTAACTGGAAAGAATCTGAATTTTTTCTCAAAGCATAATATGCCTACTACTTACTAGGGATCTTGTTAAATGGACGTGCTGGTTTGGTAGGTCTAGGAGTTGCCTGAGACTCCTTATTTAACAAGCTACCAGATGGCACTGAGGATGCTCATGTGCGGACCAAACTTTTAGTATCAAGGAACAAAACTGTTTTCTTCCCATTGTTAATAGCTAGCCTGTCAGCCAAGGCATTTATTCTTTTTAGAACTTTTAAGTATGTGTGTTGGGGGTTGGTGAGTTGGTTATTATAATGAGAAGCCTTAAAAACCCAAATAATTTAATATGTAAAAATGATGTAATGGGGCATCATCTGGAGGGATATTGTCTTCTTAATCTAGCAACCTAAACCAGACCAAACTTAATTTGTTTACAAATTATCTTGGGTCAAATCATGCCACATTAAGTATCATTGTTCTTATTCTAGTTGGCAATATCCTCACCAACATTTGTTTCTGATTAAAGCTTCTTTAAATTATTTCCAAACTATTCCTTATTATTGATTAGCTTTTTTTTTTTTTTTTTGCATGTATTCCAGTTACAGATGAAGCAGTGTTAGTATGACATCCAATACTTTTTCACTGGTTAGCATACTGAGATAAAAAGCAGAAAAGGAAATAGAGATATTGATTTTAAAGGAAAAGTAACTTCCATTTTTGTAGTATTTTATGATTTCCAAAGGATTAACTGCAATTAAACTGCCTTCCATGAGCTTAGGAATCATGCCTGTTTCTCCAAAACTAGCCCTAGTACACAAGACCAGTGCCTAGCCAATAATATAATAAGTATAGTGAAATGAATAGCCCCTCCCATCCTATAATGTGTCAATGTCATTTTATCTGTAAAAAGGATCTTCTTAGATGTAGTTAAGGATCTTGAGATGGGATCATCCTGGATTACCCAGGTGGGCTCTAAATCTAATAAAAAGTAACTTTATATGAGACAGAAAAGGAGACAAAACAGAACAGAAGAGGAGGCAACGTGGAAGCTGAAGCGGATACTGGAGTGATGCGGCCAAAGCCAAGGAAGGCTGCAGCCCACTGGAGGATGGACGAGGCTAGGAATAGAATCTCCCCTAGAGCCTCTGAAGGGAGCATGGCCCTGCTGACACCTTGATTTTGGACTTCTAGCCTTCGGAACTGGGAGAGAAGCAATTTGTGTTGTTTTAAGCCATCAGGTTTGTGAAAATGTATCATGGCAGCCACAGGTAACTAATAGCAGTAAAAAAGTCAATATTCATGGAACGACTGAACAGCTGAAGGAGGACAGATATGAGAAATCATAAAGATAAGAATAGAGAAATTCAGAGTGGCAGAGTAAGTTGCCTAAGTTTGCTCAGCCCCAGCATGATAGAGGTATTTGTCAAGTATCTTTTTTTAAAAAGTCACACTACTTCCGGCCGGGCGCAGTGGCTCACGCCTGTAATCCCAGCACTTTGGGAAGCCGAGGCGGGCGGATCACGAGGTCAGGAGATCGAGGCAATCCTGGCTAAAACGGTGAAACCCCGTCTCTACTAAAAATACAAAAAATTAGCCGGGCGTGGTGGCGGGCGCCTGTGGTCCCAGCTACTCGGGAGGCTGAGGAAGGAGAATAGTGTGAACCCGGGAGGCGGAGCTTGCAGTGAGCCGAGATCGCGCCACTGCACTCCAGCCTGGGCGACAGAGTGAGACCAAGTCTCAAAAAAAAAAAAAAAAAAAAAAAAAAAAAGTCACTAGTATTCCCTATACTAGTGTTGGTCTACTAAAACTTATAAAATCTGACTAGTTTTTAAACTCTTACAAGCCATCCACAGAAGACAAAATATTAGATAAAATAAGATTGTGAATATCTTTCTCTAGAGTAAAATTAAGCATTTTTATAAATACCTTTTAACATCCAGTTTTTAAGAAGTTTAAGAATTACAAAATGTTCACATTATAATCAAACTGGACCATGTTTGTGAGACATCAGTGCTCCTGATCGTTTAAACAATGAGTTAGTCCAATTGCATGATAAAAGAAGGAA